>NC_066584.1:353677880-354286630 GCF_024323335.1 Lathyrus oleraceus | reverse complement strand
ATAAATTGGTTCAACTTTTTCTTAAATTTATCAAAATAGATCCGGACAAATTGACATTTTACTCTAGTTTTTTATTTATAGTGTTACTAATCATTCTAATGAAGTATCGTCAAGATCAAACTAAAATTATAAGAAATATTGAGTTTTTTGAACAAACACAAGAAACTATGTTAGAGTTTCACGAAAGAGAGAGAAGAGGAAAGAAGAAAGAGAAAGATTCATAATTGGTTAAAATTGTTTTTCTATTCATTTACTTAATTGGGGTTCAAAGATTACAAGTGAATAATAACAACTAACTCCCTCAACAACTTGAGAGAGTTAGTCTATTTGTAGACTACTAAGCTAACTTAAGCTATAAGCAAACTTAAACAATTAGGCTAAACAAAAGGCCAAATTCAACATGCTAACAATTCTAGCATTTCAACTACTGCATGTTTGAGCATACTTCGAATACATCATGCAAAATCAACATGTGAACAGACTTCGACTACATGTTAAATCTTTTTCGAACCAAGAAGTTATCCTTGTCGAGACTAGAGTTCGACCAAAATTCTCACAAATCTCCATCTTGAAATAAACTCTACAATATAAAGGGAAGAAATTAACTTTCTTCATGCAACTTTATCAATTGCATACAGTGGAAAAACTTGCAGCTTGACAATGTCTTGATGATCATATCAGCAACATTGTCGTCAATCAAAACCTTCAGTACTTGGACTTATGCACGCTCGATTATCTCTCTCGTGAAATATAGTCTCACATCGATGTACTTGTTTCACTCATGATAAGCTGGATTTTTTTACAAGTGTATTGCACTTTGACTATCACTTTTAACAGTGATAACTCGACCTTGAAGTTTTAGCTCTTTTGCAAAACCTTCAAGCCACAATGTTTCTTTCATAGATTCAGTGAGGATAATATATTCCGCTTCAGTGGTTGATAAGGCAACAACCTTTTGAAGTGTTGCTTTCCAATTGATTATTGTGTTAAACATAGTAAACACATATCCAGAAATAGATTTTCCGGAATCCATACATCCTGCATAATCAAAGTCACAAATCATTCAATTTCGACTTTGCTATCATCACCACAGACTATACCATAAATAAGTATTATATTCAAAGACCCATTTATATACCTTAGAATCCACTATAATGATTTCCAGTGCGCCTTCCCAGGATTGACCATATACCTAGTTACAAGGCTCACTCCATACGATATGTCTGGCTTTGTATAGACCATAACATACATCAAAGAACCTACTATACTAGCATATGGAGTGCTATTCATATAGGTTCTTTCGAATCCAGTGCTAGGACTTTGAGTCGAACTCAGCTTAAACTGAGGATTAGTCGGTGTTACAATATGCTTTGAATTCGACATACTAAACTTGTCGAGAATCTTCTTTGGGTATGTCTCTTAAGATAAACATAATCTCGACTTCTTTCTATCTCTTTATATGTCAATCCCAAGAATCCCGAAGGCAACTCCCAAATCCTTCATGTCGAACTCCTTATCGAGTTCAGCCTTTACCTTCGTAACATCTTCGACATTGTTGCTTGCTATGAGGATGTCTTCTATATAAAGCAACAAAGTAACAAGTGAATTTCTAGGTCAAAATCTGAAGTAAACACAACGGTCGAACTGGCTCCTAGTGAAACCTATGTGTGTCATTAACTTATCAAATCTCCTATTCCATTGTCTAGGAGATTGTTTTAGACCATATAATGACCTATTCATCTTGCAAACGTAATATTCCTTTCCCTTTTCTGCATATCCTTCAAGTTGCCTCATTAGGATTGCTTCATCTAAATCACCATATAGGAACGCAGACTTCATATCCATTTTCAAGTTCTAGGTCGAACTTTGCCACCATAGAAAGTAGCATTCAAATTGATCTATGCTTTGCAATATGTGAGAACACATCATTGAAGTCGACACCTTCATTCTAAGTGAAACACTTAACAACTAACCTTGCCTTGAATCGCTTTGACATCACTCATTTGTTCCTTCCTTAGCCTTGAAAATCCACTTACAACTGACTAATTTGGCCCCTGCAGGTTTCTCGATCAACTCCCAAGTGTTATTATCGTGAAGAGATTTCATCTCATCATCCATGGCTTTCAGCCATTCAGTCTTATTTCGACTCCTCACAACTTCCTTGTAATTTATAGGTTCTTCATCAAGGACCTCACCTGCAAAGATTAAAGTGAATGCTATGAGATCTATATAACCAAGTCTCTGAGGTGGCTTGATGACTCTTCTCGACCTGTCTCTTTCTAGCAGGTGGTCATTTTCAATCTCCTCATCTTCATCAGTAACTTATGCATCTTCTTCGGCTCCATCTGGATTATGCAATTCAACATCACTATGCTCCACCTCAACAAGAATCTCTTCATGTTCTAGCTCTTCTTCAGAGATTTCTGCATTTTAACAAGCATCATCAGTTTTCTTGAATGCCATTTATGCTTCATTGAAAACTACTTCTCGACTTATGATACACCTCCTATGACCTGGCTCTAGGCACCACAGCCTATAAGCTTTGACTCCTTCGAGGTATCCAAGAAACATACATCTCAGAGCTCTAGGTTCAATCCTGTCTTGCCTAATGCGAGCATAGGTTAAACAACCAAATACTCTATGTTTGTTGAGATTGGGTGGATGTTTCAACCAGACTTCTTCATATGTTTTCATCCCTTGGGAAGTCAAACAACACATATTTATCAGGTATGTTGCATTCGCGGTAGCCTTGGCCCAAAACACCTTCTTCAATACAACACTAACTAACATGCACCTCACTTTTTCCAGAATGGTTCGATTAAACCTTTTAGCCAAACCATTTTGTTGGGGAGTTCCTATCGTAGTTTTGTGCCTTGTAATACCAGATGCAACACAATAGATGTCAAAAGCCTCATTGCAAAATTCAATACCATTGTGGTCCTTAACCTCTTGACCTTCCTGCCATTTTGGTTTTCGACCAGGGTCTTCTAACTTTTGAAATTTTCAAAAGTTTCATCCTTAGATTTCTGAATGAATACCCATAAATTTCTGGAATAATCATCAACTATGGATAGGAAATATTTTGCACCTAAGTGTGAAAGATTCCTTGCAGGCTCCCAAAGATCAACATGAATGTAATCAAGGGATTTATACGTTCTTTGTTTACCTTTGTTAAACTTCACTCTACAAGATTTACCAAATACACATGGTTCACAAAACTCCAGTTTTTCGACCTTGTCACCACACATCATATTTTGTTTCGACAACTCGACCAGGCCTCTTTCACTAACATTGCCAAATATCTTGTGCTATAGCTCAGCCTTCGACGTGGGTTTTGTGGATGCCATATCTGATGAACCACTTACAACCTCAGCCTCAAGAGTATACAAGCCTTGTTTATTCACACCTCTCAAGACTTCCTTCGACCCCTTTATTACCTTTAGGATACTTTACTCTCTTTTAAAAACATATCCCTTGTCGAATTCACCAAGAGAAATCAAATTTCTCTTAAGTTCTTGCACATACCTAACATCATTAAATAGCCTTATTGACTCATCATGGAGCTTAAATCTCACAGATCCAATACCTGCAATTTTGTAGGCTTTATTGTTTCCCAGCAACACTGATCCACCATCTTGATCACATAATTCCTCAAACACGTATTTGTTTGGAGTCAAGTTCCAAGTTCAACTTGAATCCACAATCCACTCCTTCCTAGAGTCGCTGCTTGAAACCACCAGGACATCAGATGATTCATAATCATCTTGCACAATGGTTACATTACCATTATCCTTTCCACCATGAGTATTCAGTCGATCGAGGCACACCTTTCTATGTGACCCTCCTTCTTACAATGATAACACCTAATAACAAGAACAATACCACCATAAGGATTTTGTAGAACTTTACCCTTCTTCTTCTCAAACCTAACATATTTCTTCATGAATTTCCCCTTAACAGGAAAACCTTCACCAACTGTCAATGGCTTGTGCTCCTTTCATTCATTCAAATCCTTAAAATACAAGGTTGATTGAACATCTTCAAAGGTCAACAAATCTCTTCCGTACAAGAGAGTTTCTTTGAAATGAGAATGAGACTTAGGTAAATCACACAATAATATTAATGCTTGATCTTCATCATCAATCTTGACTTTGATATTATCAAGATCAAGAATCAATTTATTGAACATATCCAGCTGCCCAGCTAAGACTTTGTCTTCACTCATCTTGAATGAATATAAAGTTTGCTTTAGGTAGAGATGATTGACCAACGATTTCGTCATGTACAAACCTTCAAGTTTTTTCCATACATCAGTTGCAGTTTTCTCCTTCAAAACTTATCGGAGAACCTTATCACCATGGCTCAATATAATGGTGTTGTGGGCTTTCTCGATCGTCGTCCTCTTCTCTTTCTTTGTTAGGGAAATATCCATCTTCTCTAATTCTTTCAATGCTTCTAACAAACCCTGTTGAATGAGTAGGTCTTGCATCTTCAAGCGCCATAAACCTAAATCATTCACACCGATGAATTTTTCAATCTCATACTTTATTGATAACATGTTCTTCTCCCTGCACCAATTTGATATAATGAAGTACCATCAAGAAGAAACTAAAATTATGAGAAAGATTGAGTTTCTTGAACAAACACAAGAAACCCTATTAGGATTTCACAAAAGAGAGAGAAGAGGAAAGAATAAGGAGAAAGATTTTTCAGAATTTGTTAAAATTCAACAATCTAAGAGAACTAGTCTATTTATAGACTACTAAGCTAACTTAAACAATTTAGCTAAACAAAAGTCTTGATTTGACATGCTAACAATTATAGAATTTCGACTACTACATGCTTGAGCATACTTTAACTACAACATGCATGATCAACATGTGAACAAACTTCGACTACATGTTAAACCTTTGTCGAACCAAGAAGTTACCCTTGTCGATATTAAAGTGTGATCCAAATTATCACAATAACTATTGGCACAAATCTACATTCTCACTGTTGAGAAAAACAAGTTTGAATTATAAGTGTTGGGTAATAAGTGTGAGAAAATTCTACATTGGTTAGAAAAGTGGAGATTAAGCATTTTATAAGTGAGAGAATCCACACACCTATCACTTTAAAATTTTGGATAAATATATGGTACATCTCTATTAGCCTGAGATTTCTATCTAAGCATCTCAAAGTGAAAGTGTGGTAGAAGATATATAGATAAATGTTAAATCTGGATAAATCAATCACATTTTTTACTATAAGTCACGAACTCGTTTTGTTAACCTTTTCGGCATAAGTGACAAATTCGACTCACCTGCAAAATTGATTATTTGGGACTTGAGGTATTCTTAACTTCACATGATGGACAACTTAAAGGTATTTCTCAACAACATTAACAGTTTAAAGTAGTTCAAAAACTAAAGACATGTGGAGACACATCAAAGGACAAAAGCCCACACTAGTATATAAGTAGATTTCAATTATGTAATGAGGGTTTGCATTTTATTTTGTTTTCTTTAAAATTCACACATTAGAGTCACATAGATAAATTTTTTGTGAGAAATATATGAAATTTTATTTCACTCTTAATTTAAGCATTTTCTTCCGATTGCTTTATCATTATTCATTTCTTTATTTGTCCATTTAAGCACTTCTTCATTTACTTGTATGAATATGGGAGTTTGCATTTCATTTTGTTTTCTTTAGAATTCACACATCAGAGTCACAAAGATAAAGAATTTGTGAGAAATATATGAAATTATGTTCCACTCTTAATTTAAGCATTTTCATCCAATTGCTTTATCATTATTCATTTGTTTATTTGTCTTGTCTATTTAAACACTTATTCACTTAGGTTTCTGAATCTTTACATCAAAAAACCTTTTAGTGTCAATACATTTTCTCAAACGATTAACACAAAGTGTCCTTAAGATATTTTTCGACTTTAATTTTGCAAGTGAAATAAAACTCGTGATTTATTTACCAAAAACACTGGTAAATAAATTGACACGTCCAGTGGGACTCTTTTTGCAGAAAGTGTGTGTGCTTTTATGTTTGTTTTTGTTTTTCATAACTAAACATTATCAATTGTTGAGTGTTTATGCGTCCGATGAATGGAAAGTTTATTAGTATCACTAGACCATTTGGGAATTCATCCCCTCAATAGGTCCTTTCTCCCCATAACAATGCTCAAAATATAGAAGAATAACTAGTCGAAATAACGGTTGGTGGTGCAAGCACTTCAATAACCATTGAACTAACTACTCTTCTCGTGAGTCGAGCGTTAGTTTTGACTACGACGCCATAAATGGTGATACCACCACCATAACTAATTAGTTTTCCTGTTAATCTTGTGGTTACAAAAACCACTATAGGAGGTACTAAACCTTAATTCCTTCCAAGTTTTACACTCCCCCTAGTGGTAAGGAGTATATGTATGGCGTGCCAATTACAATGATGGCATGCATGCAGACTAACATGTCGATGTACACAGATAATGAAATAGATATTGCCTCTTATTTTAATCCATACATGACCTATGGATACACTATAAACAACCTTTCCCAAATGGGCCAATCCCAGGGAGGATTGGGATACATCCCTCGGGTTATGCCACCCTTAACTAATAATTCTTTTTGGGTTGTGAGTCAACAAATGGATGACAGTAACCATACATGGTTAACATTATTATCCAACAAATTGGTACAATGTTAAATCCTTTGATCCAAAATACCAATCATAGTTACCAACAATTAACACATCAAATGGGTCAAATTGTTGACTTTTTTTGTTCTCCTCAAGCACTCATTCAGCCAGTCCCTAATAAGCAAGTGCAACAAGAAGTTGCACCCTAACTAGTCGAATAACCTAGACCTAGGGTAGTCAAAGATGTAGTGTTGGTAAACAGGAATGGAGATGCATATCATGTAGTTAGGAGAGTCCAACAAAACAACTTTGGGGGCCAAAATAACATAAAAAATATGGTTGGATAAATCCTAACTCAAAATGATCTTAATATTGGTCTTCATAGGCCAAATTTTGTTTCTGCATTATCTGAATATGTCTTGATGTTACCCTGAGATTTTTGACTCAGTATGTTTGACAAGAATGGAGATGAGATGAATATACAAGTAAAGTACAAATAGATAAATCATGTTTTCTAAACCAAAGTCACAAGGTTTGACATAGAGGATTCTCGATGAAGGTAGTTGGAAGACTTGAAGATGTTTTTCGATAGAAGTGGCAGCTTCACAGTAGTTCATGGATTAAAGACACATGGAATCAAAATAGAGGACAAAGAGCCATGTAATAGTCTACGTGTTGACTGCCATAAAATTCACCGTTATCAACGGTTATGGATGTACATGTATATAAGTTAATTTGATCTTTGTAATAAGGGTTCACTTATTATTTTTATTCTCTATAGAATTCAAACATCCAATTTACATAGATAAAAGGAGTTGTAAGAAATGTATATGAAATCATGTTCTCAAGATAACAAATGTTGGACCAGATGTGTAGGACAACATGAACAACTGGTTTATGAAAGATAACAGATACTAGGAACATATGTCAGATGCAATATCTGAGACATTGTATACCAAAATAAAACCAGTTAGACTACCAAGAGAAAATTGTGTAGCTTATACAAGACGATGAAGCAGAAAATCAATAAAGAATAAAAGATATTGGTAACCCAGTTCGGTGAAACCACACCTACATCTAAGGGCACTCTATACAAGAAAGTAAATTCACTACTTCTAATTAGTACAATTAGTATCATAGGAACATCAACCCCCATTATGTTCAATGCCTATTTCTAGTCCTAATGACTTTCTATTTAGGACTCCCCCTAAATATGAGAACCTCTGCCACTTTCTCTCATTCATTAACCCCTAGTAATCAACATCAATAACAACTTTATTGATTGTTGAAATTACAACTCAACTAACTATGTCAAGTTAGTCAAACATAGAGTGGTGTACACAAATAGATTTATCATTAATACAACATTAGCATGGAATAAAAGAAACAAAAATACTTTGTTCTAAAGCTTATAGAATTAATACCTTGGAACAAAGCTTTAAAACTCAACAAGGAAACCAACCTCTATGCCTTAAGATATGGTGAAGGTGCTAGAGTGGTGCACAACACTAACTCAAACAAAGACTCAAAAATATAAACCCTAATGCAAAGAGTCTTCAAAATGTGCACACCTCAAACTCTAGGTTTGAGTCTCCTTAAATAACAATGTTTCTTATGGGCTTTTTCCAATTGGTATTTAATTTGATTTTATTCAGAATAAATGCAAATATTGTTGGATATGATTTGTTCCATAAAAATCTCCAATAAAATATATGATTTATTTTTAATTCAAATTCAAATTTAAGTTTCCATTTAAAGTGATTTGATCTTCAATAACTATCAAACAAATCACACAAACAAATTGCTAAAATATAGCAATAAATCTGATTGAATCTCAACTAGAATTTTGCTCTAAAAATGCAACAACATTGGCCTGTTGAGACAGGGCTAGATGTTGCACACATGTTGGAACATTGTATTCCACATGTGTCTCTTCTTCACCATAACTGCAATAACATCTATCTGTTGACAGAGACTAGATGTTGCAACATATTCTTCTTCACCACAATTATAATAACATTTGTTTGTTGATAGAGACCAGATGTTGAAACACACGTGTTGGAACATTGTGTTCCACATGTTACACCAGAACATCCAAAATAACTCTCTTCATATAAGTCTTTCTTATAATGTAAATCTTGGACAAAATCTTCCTCCAAGGAGGTACATACAATCAAATCTTCTTTGATTGAAACCAATTCAAATATTTTCAAATAGATTTTGGATTAACAACACAAACTTCTTTCCAAAAGTAAACCTATGCATCGTCTGAATAAGTCAACACCACAACTCTTCTGAAGGACGTATGAAGTTAGTCAGAACCCAAACCTTATGTTAATATGATACATAACACATGTTTGAACCTCTTTCTTAACTAATTTTGTCAATCATTTTAGCTATATCTTGGAACTTCTTGTTGAACTGGTTTTGTCAAGCACTTTATCTGAACAAATCTTGGTTAACTAGTTTTGTCACGCACTTTAGCTGAATAACTCACACTCATATGATGGAATACATATCGGAATATCTTGTTCCATATCTTGCCTAAAATACATCTTGTACATATGTTGTTTTATCTAATGCATCCAAAGAAAAAGAACTACAACCCTCTCTTCTGGAAATTCTGGCTAAAACAACTACAAGATGTTATCTTCATGAATTGGCACAAATAATGCACCATATCACCCAATAGAATCCATAGAGCAAATAACAACAACAAAAGTAACCCATAAGTAAGGTGATTGCTACACAACAAAATATCAACTCCATCATGCTAGAACATCTTGTCTCTTCCCACATGATCATTACTCCCCCCTTTTGCCACAATTTGGAAAAGGTGAGGAAAAAACCTATATACAAAGCAACAAACTTTAAAATCCATAACTATAGCCAATCAGACCATCAATCAGAGAGCCAGCAACACTAATCAGTAGTTTAAAGTAAGAAGACATAGGTAGCTCCACACAATAGTTAATGCTTCATAACAATCAGTCATGTAGTCACAATGCCCATCATGCATGAACACACACATAGTAATTAAGTTGTAATCAACAACAAATACTACTAACATAAATATCAACACACACAATTATGGGCCATATGTCAGGCCAAATGCTTTAGCATGTGTGCACTTTTAAAACCAGAATAGTTAGTACTCAACTCATTAGCTAGAACCATTTATATCAAATTAAGCTTCACACCACACACTTAGTAGAGTCAGTGGTCCGAAAAAACTACCAAAAAATCAGTGACAACAACAACGGGTTAAGGTGAAAATGCTCTAACATTTCTTCAAAAATAACCAGATTAGATTCATCAACTGGTATGCAGATGTTGGGAAAAAATATCTGAGACATCTTTCCCTAAATGATCATCAGTAACTCTAGAGGAATACCACCATCCTCAATCTTCTTTGTTATCTTAGGAAAATAAGATTCAATGATCAACATTGACTTCAGTAACTGATCATCTCTATGAAGATCCATAAATTCATCATATACCAGTGCTCCAAAAAAATCGGCATCCTTAATTGTAGTTTCTTATTCTTTTTCGGTTCCCTTTTCCTTGGTCATGATCTTATCAATAGAGGGAACCTTACTTCTACTTAATTAATTAATATTTGAATTTAAAAGCTTCACACGCTTTCCTCTATCAAACACCTTTTTAAACTCCTTAATCTGCTATCCATTGTTATGTCCATCATTAGTAACAATCTTCATTAGCCTAGCAACTTTCATGATTTCTTTGTAATCAAGGGTTCCTTTTCCTAGATCTCTCTCAGTGGGGAGTGTCAGTGTGTTAGTTAAGAAGAAAGATAGTAGCAAGAGGTTGTGTGTTGACTATCGATAATTGAACAAGGTTACTATCAAGAATAAGTATCCACTTCCAAGAATTGATGATCTGATGGATCCGTTGGTTGGTGATTGCATATTTAATAAGATTAATTTATGGCCAGGTTATCATCAGATTCGTGTGAAGTTAGACGATATTCCGAAGACTACTTTCAAAACGAGATATTGTCACTATGAGTATTTTGTGATTTTGTTTGGTGTGTCTAATGCTCCAGATGTGTTTATGGAATATATGAATAGGATTTTCCATCCTTATATAGATCACTTTATAGTTGTGTTCATCAATGATACTTTGATATATTTTAAGTCTGATGGAGAGCATATGGAGCATCTGAAAGTTATGTTGCAGACCTTGAAAGAAAAAAAGTTATATGTGAAGTTACCTAAGTGTAATTTTTGGTTGAAAGAAGTGAGTTTCCTTGGTCATGTGATATCTAGTGGTGGAATCATAGTGGATTCATCAAAGATAAATGTAGTATTGTAGTGGGAGACTCTAAAGTCTGTTACAGAGGTCATAAGTTTTATGGGTTTGGTTGGCTATTATAGAAATATTCTTTGAAGGCTTTTCAAAGTTAGCATTGCCTTTGACTCGATTGACTTGAAAAGGTCAAGCTTATGTATGGAGTGTTCAGTGTGAAGAAAGTTTTCAAGAACTTAAGAAGAAGCTGACATCAACTCCTGTCTTGATTTTGCCAAGTCAAAATGAATCCTTTATTGTGTATTACGATGCTTCAAAGATGGGACTAGGTGGTGTGTTGATGCAAAATGGTCAGGTTGTGGCTTATGCTTTTAGATAGTTGAAAGTTCATGAAAGGAATTATCCTACGCATGATCTAGAGTTGAAAGTCATGGTGTTTGTGTTGAAAATTTGTAGGCATTATCTGTTTGGTTCCATATTTAAAGTGTTCACTGATCACAAGAGTTTAGAGTACTTGCTAGATCAGAAATAGTTGAATATGAGGCAGAGGAGGTGGCTCAAATTTCTGAAAGATTGTGATTTTGGTTTGAGTTACCATCCTGGTAAAGCCAATGCCGTAGATGATGGTTTGAGTAGAAAGTCGTTTCATATGTCGATCCTTATGGTTCGAGAATTGGAGTTAATCAAGCAATTCAAAGATTTGAGTTTGTTGTGTGAAATGACTCCTAATATTGTGAAGTTGGATATGTTGAAGTTGACTAGTGGTATTCTCGAAGAAATAAGAAAAGGTATAAAATTAAAAATTTGGGATTGATTGAACGACTAGTGTTAATCAATCAAGGTAAATGGTGTGATTTTAGAGTAAATTATAATGGTGTTATGCGTTTCCGTGACAGAGTTTGTGTACCTGATATACTAGAACTTAAGAGGAGTATTCTTGAAGAAGGTCACAGAAGTAGTCTGAGTATTCATCCCAGTGCTACTAAAATGTATCAAGACTTGAAGAAAATGTTTTAGGGGCCAGCAACGAAGAAGGATATAGCCGAGTTCATTTATGCATGTTTAACTTGCCAAAAGTCGAAGATTGAACATCAAAAATTAATAGGTTTGATGCAACCATTGGATATTCCTAAATGGAAGTGGGATGGTATTTCCATAGGTTTTGTGTTGAGTTTTAATAAGACTTCTAAAGGGAATGATTTAGTTTAGGTTATAGTGGATAGATTGACTAAATCAGCTAATTTCATTTCAATTAAGATCAACTAGTCATTATAGAAGTTGGATGGAATGTATATTGAGAAGGCTTTTAGCTTGCATGTGTCACATCTCGAAAAATATGATCCCTCGCGATGGTCACGGAAACATGATTCGAATAGATTCACCGCCGAACTTTATTTATTCCAATGAAGGAAACAATAATCACAATAATTTAGCAAAAGCGAAAAAACGGGACAAACTGGGGTGAAGAACGTCTCGTCGAGTGTTGCAGATCTGGCGAGAATTTGCCGTCTATATTTACCTCAGGTATACTTTCATTCATTTTGGTTTACACACTTTAAGTTCCTTCTTCTACCCCCTTCTGTGTGTGTGTGTGTGTTGTTCGATTAGGATCAGTCCGTTTGTAGGGAAGGACTTAAGCTCAAATGATTCAGAGTTTCAATGAGAAACCCTGAATATTTTTCTGGACTTGAAGCTTTGGTGAATGATAATTTTGGTGAATATTTTAGCAGAGTAATGATAGGTCTCTTCTAATAATTTAATGCACTCTCTTTTATAGAGTGAGGTGTGAGGTCCTGGAATCAGGTACGAATTGTGAGCTGGCGAAAATGAGAGGAATCATTCTGTTAAAAGGGAATTCTCCTCATATTTTGTGGGGATCAAATATGTGAAATGTTAGGAATGAATTCATTTTTTGTCTGTAGTGGAGTCTGAACACATTTATGAAAAACATGTGGTCCTCTATTGAATTTTCACTACTGCAAAATATTGGTTTGTTGTAGTATAAATTTAATTTTTGATTGCTGTAAAATTTGACCCTACTGATGTATGACCTTAATCCTCTTTGCTTCAAAAATAGTGCCTTGTGATCTTCTAGGTTTTTAGCTGATGTGAAGACTGAAACAATCTGATATGGGTATTACTTGGATTTTATATTGATCTTTGTTGTTGACATTTTAATTCTTTCTCCCATTTTCATGGTATGCCTCTTGATTCTTTGCAAATGATTCCATGTCATGGCCTTTGTGTTAACAAAGTTTACTTTTGCTTCTATGTTAATAGCCAAAGAAATTTGAAGACTATTTTGGCAAAGGAACACGAAGATGGATCAAATGATGAACTATTACTGCGGATGTTCGATCCTGGTATAACAGGGTTCACCTTAGAGCAATTTGATTATAGAATCATCTCTTAATTCCAAACTCAGGTGGAGGACAGGGATGAAGGTCATGTATGCTTGGACAAGAAATGGGCAAGGGATGCCCAAAGCTTTAACGAATTGGAGTTTGGGCTTTGGATTCTAAAACCTTTTTTTCTCTTTTTGTAATATATTTGAATTCTAAACTCAAAGTGTTTTTGTACTTTCATGAACTTGAATAAACACTTGTTTTTCCTCTTGAAAAGACAATTATTGTAATATGTATGCAAATGGTGATAAATAGATTGGTTGGAGTATAAGTAAATACTATGGATGATAATTATGAAATGAAATATAAAAGTGAATGAAATTAGCCAGATTATCAGCAAGGTTGCTACTTGATATGGACATGTTGGATGTAAAGTTGAGCAGAAAAAACTTTAAACTTTTTTTGGATTGTATTTGTCATAGCTTGAGCAAGACAAATTGTTACTACTGCTAGAAAAGATAAGAAAAAGCCCAGTGCATTGAGTTGCAAATCCGTAACGATTGCAATTCCAACACCAAAACGAAAAAAATGCAAGGGAAAATTGTATTCCTCTACTAAATTTCTTGCCAAGAAAAAGGATCTCCAACAAAATAGTACGTGTAATTATTGCTAGCTTAGTCATCTAAATGCATATGAAATAACCATTATTCATGAATAAAAAGAATGCTCGAAGACGAACAATACTCGCAAATGATTTGAGTATTGAAGGGAAGTTACGAGAATGAATGAAAGTGATTTGCATGAAAAATGAGTGATTCATGAAACATATTAATACAAATGTGAATGGATATGCAATATATTTTTTTTTAGAAAAAGATAGATTTAGCTTAAAGATATGAGGGGAACGACTTATAATGTATGACTTTGTGGTTAGAGTATGGATGAAAGGTTTAGGTTATGGAAAGTAAAACCTGTGGCTCTTTTATTTCAGAAAATAAAACATGGTACAAACCTAATTTATTCTAAATATTGACTTCAAAGCATCCAAGAACCATATCTTAACCACACATTCATGACTTGATTGGTCTATGGAAGTATATGTACAAATCAGAGGTATGAGTTGAGAATAATAGAATACCTAGCAGATATGACCAAATTGGGGTATGACAGTATTGTATTCCTTCAAATATTATTTCTGATAGAGATCTGAGATTCAACATGAGATTTTGGGGGAGTTTTTAGGAAGCCATGGGTAATAAGCTGAAGTTTATTTTTGCTTGTCATCCGGAGACGGGCGGTCAGACATAGAGGTGTAGCGGTGAATTCATGATCATCAAGCTATGGATAAGCAAGACATCAAATAACAAGATTCACCACCGCACTTTTATTGTTTCCAAGGGAAAAGTGAAAAGTACGAACAAAACCCAAAAGTAAGAAGTTTTCAAATCAAAACTAATAAAATGTCAGAGATTACAGGTAAGGGGGTTGGTTACATATAGGGAAGGTGTTAGCACCCAAAGTGTCCTAGGTACTCATAGGGGGCCCTTTTTTGTGTGTATATGTACTTTGTACAAAGTGATGTTTACAAACAAACAAAATGCGGGGATGAGAAAAGAATTCATTAATTATATATTTTTTTGTTTGACAAGACCTTTGGACTTGTGCCTACGTACCAACATAAAAATGAGGGATCAAAACCTCGTAGTTCGTGGTATAAAATTCAAATTGGATGCATTATTTTTAACAAAAATTAAGTTTGAAAGGCACAAAGGCCTAAAAATGGTTTGAATGAGTTAGTTCTTTTTGGCTTTTGAAAATTTTAAGTCAAGTGTAGTTAAGTTTATTTACAGGTTTGATTTAAGAAAAGAAGTTAAAAATGTAATGGCATAAGGCCAAAGTTTCTAGTTTCCAAAGTGGTATAAATTTAGAAAATGACAAGTTCAAACAAAGAAGAATTTTTAAAAGGAGGGAGAGATTTTGAAATTAAAGATATGGGGAGGAGATTAAGAGACTAATCCTATGCACAAAATTAAAAGTTAAGAGTTGAAAAGATCTGACCGATGGGTAGCAATCCAATAGGCAAGAATGCCATATAGAAACCCCAAATTCCCTTGGATATTAGAATCAAGCAACAAACAATGCATACAATATTAACTTGAAGAGAAAGGCATCAAACAAAGATATCCCCATCCATGCTTTAGCCATTCCATGATCTTCTTCAAATTTGCTCATGTAACAGATGAATTCCACATGTCATAGGTTCAAAATAACAGCTTCACCATGATCATGTTGCAGATGAATTCAGATGGATCTTCAATGATGTATCAGATGAAGTTTCAAATTGCAAGTGTAACAACCCAATTTTTAGTATTTATTTCTTATATTATTATTATATTTTATTTTATTTATTTGGAGTGTTAATTAATTAATTGGTTGTTAGATAGTATAATAATTGATTATATTAATTAACTTGGTGTGTATATTGTGTTGGTTTAATTTATTTGAACTAAATAGAGATATTATAATACTATGTCTTATTGGGCCTAATAATTAAATTAGAGGTATCATTTCTTAAGCCCAAATATAATACTAGGATATAAGAGGTTAGGAGAGTGAGAAGTAGCACTCATTTGGTCATTTTCAAGGCAACAGAGAAAGAAAAGAGGAAAAAGTAAGGAGAAGAGGGGAAGAAGAAGGGAGAAGCTAGGATTTCCAGAAAATTGAAGAGGTAAGGGGGAGAATCCTTATTATTATGGGTTAGTATAATTGGGTCAATGGGTAGAAATATGTTTAGGTTGAAATCCCTAATTTTTATGGTTTTGGAATTGTTAGGTTTTGATGAGTAATCTTTGATTTGTGATGATTAATTGCGTTTGGAATGGATATATGGGTGAAATTGAGGGATAGATTGAGAAGCCACTTGGTTTATTAAATTTCATTACAATAATGGTAACGTTAAGAAAAATTCTGTTTTCGGGTTAACGGGTTAACCAAAATATGTTAACGGGTTACTTGCTGAAAATCTGCCTAGGAATTGAATTATGTTTTCGTGTTAACGGGTTAACCAAAATGTGTTAACGGGTTACTTGCTGAAAATCTGCCTAAGAATTGAATTCTGTTTTTGTATTAACGGGTTAACCAAAATGTGTTAACCGGTTACATGCTGAAAAATCTGCCCAGGAATTGAAGTCTGTTTTCGTGTTAACGGGTTAACCAAAATGTGTTAACCGGTTACATGCTGAAAAATCTACCCAGAAAGTGAATTCTGTTTCGGGTTAACGGGTTACCCCAAAAGTGTTAACCGGTTAACACTGTTGAAAAAGGGAAAAATTGAGGATTTTAAATGCGCAAACCATTTTGAAATAAAATCTAAGTGTGCGTGTTTGATGATGAGCCTATATATGTGAATAGTATATTTGTTATGAATGTGTATACATACCACTGATGGATAAATCATAAAGTTGAATTATGGTTATATGTGGAATGTTAAAATGGTAGAGATGATCTTAATTGCGTATATTGTTGTATTTGTACATTCATTCATGGCATAGTCGGTTGTATGGTGGAAGCGGTGAAGCTGTGGGTTCACATGGTAATAGACCTTGATCCTTGAATGGAAATAGGCATAGCAGACGTTGATCCTTGAGTGGAAATAGACGTAGCAGACGTCAATCCTTAAATGGAAATAGGCGTAGCAGATGTTGATCCTTGAGTGGAAATAGACGTAGCAGACGTTGATCCTTAAATGGAAATAGGCGTAGCAGACGTTGATCCTTAAATGGAAATAGTCATAGCAGACGTTGATCCTTAATTGGAAATAGACGTAGTGGCTTTGATCTTGTCCGGATCGGAAGCGTGGCTTGGATTCTAGATATTGAATCGGAAAGCGGTGAAACGTTGGGTTCACATTGCGATACCACATGCATAGAGTCACATGTCTTGCATTGAGTCACATTAGAGTTATGTGATAATTGAATATATGCATTGATGTGATTGTTATGTGTGTATGAGATATGGTAATTGAATTTGGTGATGTTTGGATACATCACTTGGTAAAATGTGTGGTTATGTGATAATTGAATATATGCATTGATGTAATTGTTATGTGTGTATGAGATATGGTAATTGAATTTGGTGATGTTTTTGGATACATAACATGGTAAAATGTGTGATTATGTGATAATTATAGTTATGTGTATATTTGGGAATATAGCATTGGATTTTAATATTATACTCCTTGAGTTTTGATGTATGCTTGAAACATGTGAAATAAATATTGGTTAGTATTATTTACATGGTTATACAAGGTGTGATGAATTCTTCAATTGTTGATTTAATCATTGTGCTTTATTATACTTCTTCATAATGATTCGAATTCTCACCCTTCTGTTTGAATGTTGCCTTTACATGGGCATCATGCAGATACTCAAGAGTAGTATTGCTGAAGTAAGTGGAAGGTAGTTCACTCGAGATTTAGCCGGAGAGTTCCCGTGTTTTAGCTTAGAGACTAGGTAGTAATTCAATGCTCTGGTCATGTAACACTGGGTAGATTAGTAATATTGAACTCATATCTTATTTGGATATGTATTATGTTATTACTTCTGAACATGTTTAATTGCAATTACTGTTTGAGAGGCCGTAGTGCCAAATAGTCTGGATATGGTTTTATTTTATCTTGAGGAGATTATTGAGAGATGATCATGGTATGGGACATGAATCATTTTATGAAGTACCCGAGTATTCATTATTTTCCGCTGCGAACGCATATTCTTGAATATTCATGATATTTCAAATGTGTTATATTAAGTGACCAGGTGTATTATATATTGATGATGAATGATGTTGGTTTTTGAAAGCTTTTAGTTTTTGAAAACGTCTATGTGACGCCCTTTTGTTTATATGCGTGCTTATTCACTCTGATTGTATGTTAAGTATTTTGGGGTATAAAAAGGGGTGTTACATTAGTGGTATCAGAGCATGGTCGACCAGTTGGTCAATAGTCGTTAATGTTTTCCAATCCTGTTGTATTTGATTTGTGTATCTGACACGATCGATACTGTATATCTGAATTGTCCGTTGAGTATCTTTGGTAGGGATTTTGGAATTGATTTAGTTGTCTTCCTTTAGAGAAGCTTGATATGATTTTGGGTATGAATTGGTTAGAATTTAATCGGGTGTATATCAACTGTTTTGAGAAGACGATTATTTTTCCTGAGGTTGGTGCTAAGGAAGATTGGTTTGTGTCTGCTAAGCAAGTTGATGAATCGGTGCAAGGTGGTGCCGAGTTGTTTATGTTGTTGGCAACTTTGGACATTCATGAGAGGAGAACGATTGGAGAATTGTCAATAGTTTGTGAGTTTGCGGAGGTATTTCCTAAAGATATAAGTGATTTACCGCCGGAACGTGAGGTTGAGTTTTCGATTGATTTAGTTCCTGGAACTAGTCCTGTATCGATGGCTCCCTATTGAATGTCTGCTTCTGAGTTGAAAGAGTTTAAGAGTCAACTTGAAGACTTGCTTGAGAAGAGGTTTATTCGTCCTAGTGTGTCGTCGAGGGGTGCACCTGTTCTGTTGGTCAAGGAGAAAGAAGGTTCTATGAGATTATAAGTTGATTATAGACAACTGAACAAAGTGACGATTAAGAACAAGTATCCACTTCCGAGGATTGACGATCTAATGGATCAGCTGGTTGGAGCTTGTGTGTTTAGCAAGATTGATTTGAGGTCTGGGTATCATCAGATTCGTGTAAAGGCTGAGGATATTCAAAAGACTGCTTTTCGGACAAGGTATGGTCACTACGAGTACTCCGTGATGCCTTTTGGTGTGACTAATGCACCTGGTGTATTTATGGAGTATATGAATAGAATTTTTCATGATTATCTGGATAAGTTTGTTGTTGTGTTCATCGATGATATATTGATTTATTCTAAGAGTGAAGAAGATCAGGCCGAGCATTTGAAGGTTGTGTTATCGGTGTTGAAAGAGAAGAAGTTGTTTTCTAAACTCTCTAAATGTGAGTTTTGGTTGAGTGAAGTAAGTTTTCTTGGACATGTGATTTCGAGTGGTGGTATTTCTGTGGATCCTACGAAGATTGAAGTTGTATCTCAGTGGGAAGCTCCTAAGTTTGTTGCTGAGATTAGAAGTTTCTTTGGTTTGGTGGTTATTATAGGAAGTTCATTGAAGGATTTTCTAAGTTATCGTTACCGTTGTCGCAGTTAACTAGGAAAGGTCAAGCTTTAATTTGGACTTCGCAGTGTGAAGCAAATTTTCAAGAGCTTAAGAGAAGATTGACTACGGCTCCTATTTTGATTTTACCGGATCCGTTAGAAATTTTCGTTGTGTATTGTGATGCTTCTTTGTTGGGTTTGAGAGGTGTTTTGATGCAAAAAGGGCAAGTGGTAGCTTATGCTTCAAGGCAACTTAAAGTTCATGAGAGGAATTATCCGACGCATGATTAGAGTTGGCCGTTGTTGTGTTTGTGTTGAAGCTTTGGAGACTTTATTTGTTTGGATCGAGATTTGATGTGTTTAGTGATCACAAGAGTTTGAAGTACTTGTTCAATCAGAAGGAATTGAATATGAGGCAAAGGAGATGGTTGGAATTCTTGAAAGATTATGATTTTGGTTTGAATTACCATCCTGGAAAGGCGAATGTTGTAGCCGATGCATTGAGTAGGAAGTCATTGCACATGTCTATGTTGATGATTCGGGAGTTTGAATTGTTGGAGCAATTTAGAGATTCGAGTTTGGTTTGTGAAGCGACGCCTTCGTGTGTTAAGCTTGGTATGTTGAAGCTTATGTGTGGCATTTTTGACGAGATTAGAGAAGGTCAAAAGTCAGATTTGAAATTAGTTAATGTTATGACATTGATTAATCAAGACAAAGGTGGTGACTTTCAGATTGATGAGAATGGTATCATGAGGTGTCGTGATCGAGTTTATGTTCCGGATGTTGCGGATTTGAGAAAGAGGATTCTTGAGGAAGGGCATAGAAGTGGTCTGAGTATTCATCCTGGTGCTGCTAAAATGTATCAAGACTTAAGGAAGATGTTTTGGTGGCAAGGTATGAAGAAGGATGTAGCGGAATTTGTGTATTCATGTTTGACTTGTCAAAAGTCAAAGATTGAACATCAAAAGCCGTCTGGTTTAATGCAACCGTTATCTATTTCCGAGTGGAAGTGGGATAGTATCTCTATGGATTTTGTTTCGGGCTTGCCGAGAACATCGAGTAATTGTGAGGCGATTTGGGTCGTTGTGGACAGGTTGACAAAATATGCTCATTTTATTCCGATGAGGATAGATTATTCGATGGAGAGACTTGCTAAGTGGTACATCGAGAGGATTGTGTGTTTGCATGGCATTCCGTCGAGCATTGTTTCGGATAGAGATCAGAGGTTCACTTCGAGATTTTGGGAAGGTTTGCAAAGTGCTTTGGGTACGAAGTTGCGTTTGAGTTCGGCATATCATCCGCAAACTAATGGTCAAACGGAGAGGACTATTCAGTCACTTGAAGATCTTTTGAGGTCTTGTGTTTTGGAACAAGGAGGAAATTGGGATAGTTTCTTGCCTTTGATTGAGTTTACGTATAACAACAGTTTCCATTCGAGTATTGGAATGGCACCTTTTGAGGATCTTTATGGTAGAAGGTGTAGAACTCCTTTGTGTTGGTACGAATCGGGAGAGAGTGTTGTGGTTGGACCCGAGTTGATTCAAGAGACTACGGATAAGATGACGGAATCGTATCCGGAGTTGTTCGTTTGAGGTAATTTTCGAGGCCGAAAATCTTTTAAGTGGGGGAGAGTTGTAACAATCCAATTTTTAGTATTTATTTCTTATATTATTATTATTTTTATTTTATTTATTTGGAGTGTTAATTAATTAATTGGTTGTTAGGTAGTATAATAATTGATTATATTAATTAACTTGGTGTGTATATTGTGTTGGTTTAATTTATTTGAACTAAATAGAGATATTATAATACTATGTCTTATTGGGCCTAATAATTAAATTATAGGTATCATTTCTTAAGCCCAAATATAATACTATTTTCAAGGCAAGTAACCCGTTAACACATTTTGGTTAACCCGTGAGAAGTAGCACTCATTTGGTCATTTTCAAGGCATTAGAGGAAGAAAAGAGGAAAAAGTAAGGAGAAGAGGGGAAGAAGAAGGGAGAAGCTAGGATTTCCAGAAAATTGAAGAGGTAAGGGGGAGAATCCTTATTATTATGGGTTAGTATAATTGGGTCAATGGGTAGAAATATGTTTAGGTTGAAATCCCTAATTTTTATGGTTTTGGAATTGTTAGGTTTTTATGAGTAATCTTTGATTTGTGATGATTAATTGCATTTGGAATGGATATATGGGTGAAATTGAGGGATAGATTGAGAAGCCACTTGGTTTATTAAATTTCATTACAGTAATGGTAACGTTAAGAAAAATTCTGTTTTCGTGTTAACGGGTTAACCAAAATGTGTTAACGGGTTACTTGCTGAAAATCTGCCCAGGAATTGAATTATGTTTTCGTGTTAACGGGTTAACCAAAATGTGTTAACGGGTTACTTGCTGAAAATCTGCCTAGAAATTGAATTTTGTTTTCGTGTTAACGGGTTAACCAAAATGTGTTAACCGGTTACATGCTGAAAAATCTGCCCAGGAATTGAAGTTTGTTTTCGTGTTAACAGGTTAACCAAAATGTGTTAACCGGTTCCATGTTGAAAAATATGCCCAGAAAGTGAATTCTGTTTCGGGTTAACGGGTTACCCCAAAAGTGTTAACCGGTTAACACTTTTGAAAAAGGGAAAAATTGAGGATTTTAAATGCGCAAACCATTTTGAAATAAAATCTAAGTGTGTGTGTTTGATGATGAGCCTATATATGTGAATAATATATTTGTTATGAATGTGTATACGTACCATTGGTGGATAATTCATAGAGTTGAATTATGGTTATATGTGGAATGTTAAGATGGTAGAGATGATCTTAATTGCATATATTGTTGGTATTTGTACATTCATTCATGGCATAGTCGGCTGTATGGTGGAAGCGGTGAAACTGTGGGTTCACATGGTAATAGACGTTGATCCTTGAATGGAAATAGGCGTAGCAGACGTTGATCCTTGAGTGGAAATAGACGTAGCAGACGTTGATCCTTAAATGGAAATAGGAGTAGTAGATGTTGATCCTTGAGTGGAAATAGACGTAGCAGACGTTGATCCTTAAATGGAAATAGGCATAGCAGACGTTGATCCTTAAATGGAAATAGGTGTAACAGACGTTGATTCTTAATTGGAAATAGACTTAGTGGCTTTGATCTTGTCCGAATCGGAAGCGTGGCTTGGATTCTAGATATTGAATCGGAAAGCAGTGAAACATTGGGTTCACATTGCGGTACCACGTGCATAAAGTCACATGTGTTGCATTGAGTCACATTAGAGTTATGTGATAATTGAATATATGCATTAATGTGATTGTTATGTGTGTATGAGATATGGTAATTGAATTTGGTGATGTTTGGATACATCACTTGGTAAAATGTGTGGTTATGTGATAATTGAATAATGCACTGATGTGATTGTTATGTGTGTATGAGATATGGTAATTGAATTTGGTGATGTTTGGATACATAACATGGTAAAATGTGTGATTATGTAATAATTATAGTTATGTGTATATTTGGGAATATAGCATTAGATTTTAATATTATACTCCTTGAGTTTTGATGTATGCTTGAAACATGTGAAATAAATATTGGTTAGTATTATTTACATGGTTATACAAGGTGTGATGAATTCTTCAATTGTTGATTTAATCATTGTGCTTTATTATACTTCTTCATAATGATTCGAATTCTCACCCTTTTGTTTGAATGTTGCCTTTACATGGGCATCGTGCAGATACTCAAGAGTAGTATTGCTGAAGTAAGTGGAAGGTAGTTCACTCGAGATTTAGCCGAAGAGTTCCCGTGTTTTAGCTTAGAGACTAGGTAGTGAGTCAATGCTCGGGTCATGTAACACTGGGTAGATTAGTAATATTGAACTCATATCTTATTTGGATATGTATTATGTTATTACTTGTGAACATGTTTAATTGCAATTGTTGTTTGAGAGCCCGTAGTGCCAAATAGTCTAGATACGGTTTTATTTTATCTTGAGGAGATTATTGAGAGATGATCATGGTATGGGACATGAATCATTTTATGAAGTACATGAGTATTCATTATTTTCCGCTGCGAACACATATTCTTGAATATTCATGATATTTCAAATGTGTTATATTAAGTGACCAGGTGTATTGTATATTGATGATGAATGATGTTGGTTTTTGAAAGCTTTTAGTTTTTGAAAACGTCGATGTGACGCCCTTTTGTTTATATGCGTGCTTATTCACTATGATTGTATGTTAAATATTTAGGGGTATAAAAAGGGGTGTTACAGCAAGCACCGTGTTACATGAAGATTGGCATTGGCCAAGTCCTTTTGCATAGGTATGTTGCCTAAATTCTAAGTCCAATTGTCCAAGATCAAACCAACTGTCCACACAAGAAGTTTTTTAGGGTTTTTGTTCTTATTATGTACGTTAATGGTCAAAGACCACATAAACAAACACAATATACACAAGCAAAATATATCACAAAATATGGTCCAAGTGGACAAGGTGAAAATGACATTAATATAAACAATTAGAATGGTATGAATAATGGCAAATGAATAGAGCTTAAAAATTAAAGTGCATTAAAAGTAAATGACTTGAAATTAAATGTTAGTTGTTAATGAGTTAGAAGTTAGTATTATTTTGCTTTTGCTTTTTAAGTCATTCTTTGGAGAACACTCAACCCACTTATCACAAGCATGGGTCCTTGAGCCAAGACATCTTCCAAAGGAAGGAAAAAATGTCAAGTTTCCATACAATACCATGAAAGAGGTGAGACTTACAATCTCACTAACTAGAATGTTATGCCTTTTGTGTCAAAAATTTAGCACTATGTTAAGCAATCGTAATTGGACTTATATAGAAGTCACAACTATTTGAGGTCGGGCAATAGAATTTTGGTGTTAATGCATGTTAGAGACATACTATAATGGACTATGCTCATGAAATATACCACACACAAAAAGAATATGCAAAAGAGGTGGCCTAATCTCATCGATACTCATGTTGATTTTTCAATTAACTAGCCTTAGGACTTTGAGATATCATATGCCAAATGAAATGAATGCATAAAGAAAGGGAATTAGATGAAGAGGGAGGGTAATGGATCAAAACACAAATTGGTCAAAGGATGACTTTTACCAAGTTAATATCATTCATTCATTTTGGGAGATGGAATATACATTCCATCAATCCCCTAAATCCAATGATATTAACCTAGCAAAGTCAAATCAATCTTGACCAATGCCCAACAACACAAGTCAAACTTACACAAACCATCACAAGAGGTCAACACAATTATTTGGCATTTATTCAATTTAAAAATACTAAAAATAATGCATTAAATTAAATATGGTTTGTCAAAAATTCCTAAAACCTCATCAAAACACCAAAGAAATGGCCATGAGATTTATCATAGGTCAAACAAGGTCAAAGGACCTTGGAGAAAAAATTTCAGAATTTTAAAAGACTTCAAATTATTTTTAAACAATTAAAAATAATCACAAAATCAATTAAATCATGAAAAATATTAATAATGATCCAAAAAATAATTTTAATTCAAAATATGAAAGAGGAATTTATTTAAATTTTTTTGGTGAAACTCTCATATTTTTTGGATCAATATTAGAATTAATATGAAGTAATGAAAATCAAATGAATTAAAACAAAAAAAAAACCAAAAAAAAACGTGAGCTACTTGATCTCCCTCATTAATTGAGGTGGCAGATCAAGTGGATGGAAATGCGCGTTCCATGGTGGAACTTAGTCAGCGCGCCACACGCGTGGTAATCAAAACCAACGCCTGAGATTAAAACATTTCAAATGGATCCTGTGGTCTGGAGACGTGCCAACACACCGCCGAAGCCAGAGCCCCGGTCTTCTTCTCCGGTGGACCTCACCGGAATGGTCCACCCTCAACCATCACCAAAATAAAAAAGGAGGATATGATCTGAAAGAAAAAATGGCGTAGAGCACGAATCTGACCTCAATTTCAACTAACTCCAAATATATAAAAAGATATGAGGAGTTGAATTTTAAGGTGTGACAACTGAGTTGCTTCGATTTGACCTCAAAGCAACTCAATCTTCTTGCCTACATTGGTAGGACTGCAGACAATCAAAGATCCAAGAGAATTGATGAGAATTGAGTGAGAATCGAAGAGAAGAAATTTTCTGAAATTTACCTTCAATGTTGTGCAAAAATGGATCTTGCTTGCTTCAACCTTGATCTGATCACACTTGAGAAGCTTGTAGGAGAGGTTTGGCAATGGTACAAAGCTTTGGATCTTGGAGTTTCTGAATCTCCAAACAGTGAGATTCAAACTTAATTTTCAAGTTGAAAATTCTCAGGTTTTCCTTTGAATGGTGAGGGTTTCAATTGGGGGGCAAAGTTGGCACACAAGATGTGTTTGAATTGAGCTCCAAGGGCCTGTATTTACAGCAATTGGGACTGATATTTGCACACTTGAAAAATTGCTAAATTTGGACATTTCATGCACAAGCTTGCATGGGCGTGTACAGGCCCATGAAGCAATCTAATTTGATCCACTTGCAACTATTATGAAGTTCAAATGAGGCTTTGATGTCAAGGCAATGTGAAATGGGATTTTTGGCATTTGATTTCTTCCAATCATGCAAACCTGTTAAAGTCATGCGCATCCCTAGCAAATCTCATCCAAAATGCATGAACTTGGGATATTTGGAAAGCTTAGGTCAAGGGGAACAACTTTGATGTTGGACACTTTTTAATTTGGAACTTGGACCATTGTGAATTTTTAGGTGGAAGTTTTGAAATTTCAACATGTTGAAATTTTTTCTAAGTGTCAAGCCATATATCTCAATATTCCACCTTGCTTAACTTTTTATGTGAGCTTCATATGAAAAAACTGTCTTCATAAAAGTTGTAGCTATTTAAAAGACCTTAAAATGGTCACAAATTTCATGTCATTTGGATTTAGAATGATAGAGTTATGCATTTTTGAAGTTAAGGAAAATCACTTGTTCAATGGTATAGGTCAAAAATAACCTATAATGCATCCTCATGTCACATGCTCATAAAAGTTGAATTAGCTCTTAATTCAAACATCAAAGTTGAAGTAGACATCTTGAATTTTATTGTGAAACTTGGAAATCTTTCATCTCATAAAAATTGAGCAAGTTATGTCCTTGGGAAGTTGACTTTCAAATTAGGGTTTAGACAAAATGACCTATAATGTTTCAACATAGAAAATAATTTTCCAAGCAAAACTAGCTCTAGGTCTCAAAATAAAAGTTGTTTGGAATGTCATATAGAGTAACTTTGATCTTGTAATCATTTTCATATGGTGAAAATTGTAGGAGATAGGATCTAGGGAGACCCATTTTTGATCAGATGAATTCATCTGGCCAACCACCACCAACCAACTTGCTAACCTTCAATTCTCTTGACTTTCTAGGCTCATGGTAGGTCATATATGCATAGGTGTGTTCAAAACCAAACCAACCCAATAGAAAACCGCAAACCAAACCAAACCAAATCGAAACCGCAAAAAACCGCATTTGGTTCAGATTCGTTTGGGTCATTTTTTAATAAAACCGCACGGTTTGGTTTGGTTTGCGGTTTGTATTTTTCAAACCGAACTAAACCAAACCAAACCGCATTATGTTACAACCCAAAGTTCACTTATCCCCCATCCAACCCAAACCTCAAACCTAGTATGCCTTAACCTTACAATTTCAAACGATTTTCTCTTAATCACGCTTAGGGTTTCAATTTCATCTTTCTTAAATCTCTCATAGTAGTATCACACATTCTTCTCATCTTATTTTCCATGTAGGTCTCACCTATTCTACTCTAATAAGTCCTCTATTATGTTCTTTCTTTTTTATCTTTTATGTTACTATTTTCTCTTCCAATTACGTTTTTATTACACTTTTCTTCTCAATCTCGCATCTCTTATGTTATTTTTTTCATCTTCTCTAATCTCTCATCTCATATGTTTTTTTTATATTTTATTATAATGTCTTTGATACTATTTTATGCTACTATTTATATTTGTCTTTTATTCCACTTTTTTCTAATCTGGTTTTTTGTATATTGAACGAAACGTTTTTGTCTAAATATGATGAATTTTGATGTTATTTAGTAATGTATGAATGACTAAACACAAAGTTATATCGTTATTTATAGGAGTATATATGGATCAATAAAAATATTATAAAAAACCGAACCAACCGAACCAACCCAAACCGCATTGATTTGGTTTGGTTTGGTTTGGTTATATTTCTAAAAGTCAACCGAACCAAACCAAACCGCATGCTTTTTTCTCTTGCGGTTCGGGTGATTTTTATCGCAAAAACCGCCCAAACCGCACCGCGAACACCCCTATATATGCATAAGATGATGAAATTTGAAGTATCCCTTGAGAAATTTGATCAATTGGTGAGATAGCTTGTTGGAGAAGTTACTCAAGATACTTAGTCAAACTAGGGTTTCCAAGGCAAATCACCTCCAAACTCTTGAAGAATACTTGATCAATAAGGAATGTAGAGATCATTGGGACTCATATACGATGCTTTGAGACATTGCGGATCAATCTTTGATTATACTCTTAACCATGAGTGTCTTAAACCCTAGGTGTGAATCTTCATAGATCAATGGTGATCACGCCCTACCTACAAAAGAGTTAGGCAAATGCAAAGACATATTTTTGGTATTTTGGTTATTAAAATTATAATATACAAGTATGATACAATCACATGGTGCTTGGTGATCTCTCCCAAAACAAACCCAATGAGAAAGGGGTAAGGAGGATGCCAAGGTATGATCCCAATGCTAATGCATATGATGAAATTGCATGAGGGATCTTAGGGTCAAATTTGGGGTCTTACAGCTGCCCCTATTTAAGGACATTCTAATTGAGGAGGTGAAGGTTAAAATCTTCGTGTCGACTCAGTATAATGGGCTTAAATAACAACATATAGAAACAAATTTTGGTCCCTAAGAGACCTCATGATGCATATCATATGTATGTAAAAAGCAAATTCTCTATGGGGAAATGTTGCCACAACGGAAAAGAAATCAGAGAGACCGAAGATCCGCCGGAGCATAACGCTTTCCGTGAGGAAAATCACTGGGGAGACTGAGACTCTGGGGGGATAAAAGGTTACGCGTAGGCCAGGTTACGACTTAAAACTGATGAACGAACTAGAAGAATTCCATAAAATGGAAAGACTCAGCTGGGGAAACAAAACATCTGCAGGGGATTACAAGTAGATCAGGATAAAACTGAAGTTCTTGAATCAATGCAAGGAAAAGTGATTTCACTAAGGAAAAGTGCACTCAACTCAACCGAGGAAGAAATAAACTTCAACACAGGAGGAGCAGAAATTCATTATCCAGTACCTGCTACTGGGTAAGGAGATAATAAAAGTGTGACAGAGAGGACACCCGTCATCGGTTAGGATGAACATATCAAGGATGACTCGCTGGGAACCACCAGGAGGGAATATTCATTACCGGTTACTGGGTAAGAATAGCCTTGTTGGGGAAAACTACAGAAATAGGATTTACAACTACTAGTTACTGGGCAGAAGACCGGAGATAAGAATATCTGTCACCGGTTAAGGTGAACATATCAAGGATAGACTCAAAGGAAATAAAATCCGTCATTGGTTAAGATGAACATATCAAGGATAGTCTTGCCTGGGGATTGTTAAGGAGGATACCCGTCATCAGTTAAGATGAACACATTAAGGATAAACCAACTGAACAAAAAATAGGAATTGCATCTATCGAATACTAGATAGAAGACCATCAAAGAGAAAACCCGTCACCGGTTAGGATGAACATATCAAGGATAGTCTCTATTGAGGGGAAGAGCAGGATTTACAACTACCGGATACTGGGTAGAAGACCGTAAAGAGGAGGAAATCTGTCATCGGTTAGGATGAACATATCAAGGATTGACCCTCTAGGGAACAACATAGGGATTACAACTACCTTTTTACTAGGTAGAATACCAAGGATGAGAATATCTGTCATCGGTTAGGATGAACATATCAAGGATAGATCCAAATAAGGGAAGAAAATATTCGTCATCGGTTAGGATGAACATATCAAGGATATACTTCCTGGGGAAACGTGAAAACGAATCCGCTAGGGAAAAAAGTTGCTCTTGCCGGGTATTGGGAAAAAGTGAAAAACATGAGAAGAATATTACCAGTTACTGGGTAATAGGCTCTCAGGGGACCAAAAGCATCTATCTAGGTAATATCTAGAAAGAAAAGGTCAATCAAGACTCAACCCAATGAGAATATAACTTAAGAGGAGTAATTTCATCCAGGTAATCAACTGGGGAGGAAACTAAAACAATGATCATCCATGAGGAAATAACTCAGTGGGGAAGGGATAAATGTTAAAACCTTTCTGCTTAAGGGGTCGATACTCTACAATTGAAGGATGACAAACGCCATATTTGTATGGGGATAAAGTACCGCCATAACAAAGAATAAGAATCTCAGGCAATGAATCAACAAATATGATTATGCAAAAATATGTAATCATGAAATTATATGAGTGCATATGTATATGTATGATGATTATGCTGACAAAACGACCGCAAAGGGTACAAAGGTGTCACAAAAATTTGAATCATCAGTACACTCCTCGGCCAATCTACAACAAAGGGATACAACTGCTAAAGAAAGGGGAGATCAACATCCCAAAGGCTCAACATTATTTGGGGAAGGAGGAGATATGCTGAGGAAAGGAAATATTATCAAATCTGCAAGGAATTTTAGGTCAATGCCATATCAAATGGGAGACAACCTATATAGAGGATAAACACAAATAGCTGCTCAGAAACCAGGAGAAAACTCTGACTAGGAGTGAGTCGGATGACTATTGACGGAGAAACCAACGCGATCTGCTGGGGAAATCGATCTTACTCTGCTGAAGATCAAAACAGAAAATCAACTCTACTGAGGAACACACAAACTCTGCTAGGGACTGAATCAACCAACTCAGGTGGGAAAAGTACAGAAGCTCCGCCGGGGAACTGGATCAAGAAACTCGGCTAAGGATACCCAAAGGGTTATTTGCTTGGGGGACCCATAGAGCTCCACACTTAAGACTTGTTGTTTTTCGAAATGCTGCTAATATTGCTTTAAAACTGCCTCTAAAAAATTCTTGCTTTTATATGTCTAAGAAAATGATTTTGATTAAAAATTTTAATTTCAAAAATGATCACAATAAAATTTAAAACTATTTGGCTGAAATAAATAAGAGTAGAAACAATTGGATAAAAGCTCAACTTTATTTAATAGAATGGTAGTCTGTAAATGACAAGACTCCATAGATCTTTACAAAGTTGAAAATGGTAATTTACATAGAAAAGGGTTACATTGAATACAAATGACCGCTAATCCTTCCACCAACTCTCGATGTCTGTTGTGCTTTTGACCGCCACTGAGGATAATGAATCACCGTCAACCCTTGTGCTCAACAAAGTTTCTCCAATACTGGACGATCAGCAGAATGCAGTTACTTGCCATAATCCCTAATTTTTGCATAAGTTGCCCCAAGGTGGGGTACTCAACTTATCGGGAAAATTCATTCTATTTTATGTCTCTAATTTTGCCTGGATCGCCTTTTCGGGTTTTCAATCCACCGAGATGCTCCTTTTTTGCCTAAGCCGCCCTTTCGGGTTTTCAACTTAGCAAGTTGTTCTTTTCTTTTTTAGGCAAAGTATTTCTTGACTGCATCTGCGTTCACAGGACGAGTGAACTCTTCACCATCCATAGTTGTAAGAATCAAAGCACCACTTGAAAAGGCTCTCTTAACAATATATGGGCCTTCATAATTAGGAGTCAATTTGCCCCTAGAATCTGGTTTGAAAGATAAAATCTTCTTGAGCACAAGGTCACCTTCTCTGAATACACGAGGTTTGACCTTCTTATCAAAAGCTTTCTTCATCCTCTGCTGATATAATTGACCATGACACATGGAAGTTAATCTCTTCTCTTCAATCAAATTCAACTGATCAAACCTGGTCTGGCACCATCCATCCCCAGTCAACTTGGATTCCATGAGCACACGCAGCGAAGGAATCTCAACATCTATGGGGAGCACTGCTTCCATACCATAAACAAGAGAGAAAGGGGTTGCCTTTGTTGAAGTGCGGATGGATGTACGATACCCGTGCAAAGCAAATAGGAGCATTTCATGCCAATCCTTATACGTCACAACCATCTTTTGAATAATCTTCTTGATGTTCTTGTTTGCAGCTTCAACAACCTCATTCATCTTGGGTCTGTAGGGAGAAGAATTATGGTGTGCAATCTTGAAGTCTTTACAAAGAGCTTCCATCATATTATTGTTCAAGTTCTATCCATTATCAGTAATGATCTTACTTGGCACACCATAACGGCATATAATCTGATTCTTGATAAATCTCACAACAACTTGCTTGGTTATTTTGCGTACGATGTTGCTTTAACCCATTTTATGAAGTAGTCAATTGCCACTAAAATGAAACGATATCCATTCGAAGCTTTGGGCTCAATCATCCCAATCATTTCAATTCCCCACATGGAGAAAGACCATGGGGAAGAAATAACATTCAACGGTGTCGGAGGAACATGGATCTTATCTGCATATATTTGACACTTGTGGCATTTCTTCACAAACTTGCAACAGTCAGATTCCATTGTCAGCCAATAGTAACCTGCTCGCAACATCTTCTTCGCCATGCATGTCCATTGGAATGAGTACCAAAGGAACCTTCATGGACTTCCGTCATCAACAAGTCTGCTTCATGTCTATCCATGCATCTGAGCAGAACCATGTCAAAATTTCTCTTATACAATACATCACCATTCAAGTAGAAATTGTCGGCTTATCTCCTCAAAGTCTTCTTATCTTTCAAAGATGCCCCAGGTGGGTAAATCTTACTTTGGAGGAAACACTTGATGTCGTAATACCATGGTTTCTCGTCTTTGACCTCTTCAACAGTAAACACATGAGTTGGCCTATCAAGACGCATCACAGTCAAATTGCGACCTCATTCCAATATTTCACTACTATCATTGATGCCAACATTGCAAGAGCATCTGCCATCCTGTTTTCATCTCGAGGGACATGATGAAATTCAGCCTTGGTAAAGAAAGTTGAAATCCTCCTCGCATAATCTCTATACGGTATTAAACCGGGTTGATTTGTCTCCCAATCACCTTTGATCTGATTTACAACCAAAGCGAAATCTCCGAAGACATCTAAATATTTGATTATGAGATTAATGGCCTCTTCGAGCCCCATAATGCAAGCTTCATATTCTGCCATATTGTTCGTACACTTGAAAGTCAATCTAGCTGTAAATGGAAAATGCGTGCCTTGAGGAGTAATAATCACTGCCCCGATGCCATTACCATACTGATTAACAGCTCCATCAAATACCATGCCCCAACGGGAACCAGGTTTTGGCTCTTCTTCAAGCAATGGTTCATCACAATCTTTCATTTTTAAGTACAAGATATCTTCATCAGGATAATCATATTGCACTGAATGATAATCTTCAATCGGTTAGTGAGCCAAATGGTCAGCCAAGATACTACCTTTGATCGCTTTCTGAGATCAGTATTCGATATCATACTCTGATAACAACATCTGCCAACGAGCAATCCTCCCAATTAAAGCAGGCTTCTCATAAATATACTCTATTGGATCCATTTTGGATATCAACCAAGTGGTATGATTCAACATATACTGGCGCAGACGCTTAGTAGCCCAAGCCAATGCGCAATAAGTCTTCTCTAGCATAGAATACCGAGTCTCATAGTCGGTGAACTTCTTACTGAGGTAGTAAATAACAAATTCTTTCTTTCCAGTCTCATCTTGTTGACCAAGAACACAACCCATACTATCTTCAAGCACAGTCAAATACATGATCAACGGTCTTCCTTCAACAGGCGGAGACAAAATCAGAGGCTCAAGCAGATATTCCTTGATACTATCAAAAGCTTTCTGGCAGTCTTCGGTCCAATCACAAGACTGATCTTTTCCAAGAAGCTTGAATATAGGTGAACATGTGGAAGTCATGTGGGAAATGAATCTTGAGATATAATTCAAGCGGTCGAGAAAAACTATGACTTGCTTCTCAATTTTGGGCGCATGCATCTCTTGTATTGCTTTGACCTTGGTATGATCAACTTCAATACCCTTCTCGCTGACAATAAAGCCCAACAACTTACCAGAACGAACACCAAAAGTACACTTATTGGGATTCAAGCGGAGTTTATACTTCCTCAAACGCTGGAATAACTTCAACAAATGTTCAACATGTTCCTCTTCATCAATAGATTTAGCAATCATGTCATCAACATAAACTTCAATCTCTTTATGCATCATATCATGAAAAAGAGTAGTCATTGCTCTTTGGTAAGTTGCACCAGTATTCTTTAAATCGAAAGGCATCACTCTATAACAGAAGGTTCTCCAAGGTGTAATGAATATGGTCTTCTCCATATCTTCAGGTGCCATCTTGATTTGATTATATCCGAAAAATCCATCCATAAACGGAAAGACTTTGAATTTAGCAGTGTTATCTACCAACATATCAATGTGTGACAGAGGGAAATCATCTTTCGGACTGTCTTTATTCAAATCTCTATAATCAACACATATGCAGACTTTTCCATATTTCTTCGGCACAGGCACAATATTGGCCATCCACTGTGGATACTCAGCGGTCACAAGGAAACCGACATCAATCTGCTTCTGCACTTCTTCTTTGATCTTCACTGCCACATCAAGATGCGTTCTTCTCAACTTCTGCTTGACTAGCGGGCATTCTGGCTTCAACGGCAATCTATGCTCCACAATCTCAGAATCCAAACCAGGCATGTCTTGATATGACCAAGAAAACACATCTGAATACTCTCGAAGAAGATCAATCAAGCCCTTCTTAACATCTGGACACAGTCGAGCCCCAATCTTGACTTCCTTCACATCATCCTCGGAACCCAAGTTGACTAACTCAATCTGCTCTTCGAACGACTGAATGGTCTTTTCATCATGCTCAAGAACACGAGATAATCCATCACTCACTTCTTCATCACTTTCCTCCTCGGCCTCAAACACAGGGAACTCAAAATTTGGAGAAGGAGATGGATCATTGTATTCAATGGGGTTAGAAACCAACCTGCATAATGATTTGATATTTTGATTTTAGAGAAGTGAATTTGTGACCAAATATTATGCAGATTAACAATTATATTGTTTATTTATGTTTTTTGTGATTACCATTTTCAGAATAAAGCAAAAAGTAAAAACAAAACATCATAGATGTGGATGAATAGAATTAAATTTATTAATGATCAATTTCAAAACGCCCAAACAATGTTGACTTCTCCCTTAGGCATAGGAGAAGGAATTTTTTTTAAAACATATATAAGCAATTACTTAGATCGATGCAAAATAACAGGTATATCAACAGCAGTCCAATTGTTGCAAGCTTTTCCATGCGTCACAAAATTGGTGCAGTCTTCCTCTTCTTCATCCTCTAGCATAACAACTAAGTGTTGTTCATTGCCATGAATGAACCCTCCGCTACGGAATCTAAGTTGCATATCCTCAGACCTTGCAGTTGATGAACCTCGCTGAAAGCCCAGACCGATTCTACCTTTGTTGTCGGAGACCTCTACCATGTGCCCCCATTGATCAACATTGCCTTCTTCAACAATCTTCTTTGCATCTTTCAATAAGGACATAGGTGCCCCAACTTTCTTTTCAGTAGCAATAGATAAGGCTTGGAACGGAGTTCCAACCTCATCCTCAGCTTCAACATAAGAGAAAGATGACAGGTGCTAACCAACAACGCCTTCTCCCCGCCAACGATAACAAGTTTTCCATTCTTCACATATTTGAGCTTTTGATGCAATATGGAGGTAACAGCTCCTGCCTCATGGATCCATGGCCTTCCCAACAGGAAACTGTAGGCCGGGTGGATATCCATTACTTGAAAAGTAATTTGAAAATCACTTTGACCTATCTTTACTGAAAGGTCCACTTCACCAATAATTGTTTTGCGTGAACCGTCAAAAGCTTTGACGATTACACTGATATACCTCATGGGCGCTCCTTGATATGATAGCTTTGATAGAGTTAACTTTGGCAGCACATTCAGTGACGACCCGGTGTCAACAATCACATTAGACAAAGTATCGTCTTTGCAATTCATAGAGATAGGCAAAGTCAGATTATGATTTCTACCCTCCTCAGGAAGTTCTTCATCACAAAAACTGAGATTGTTGCAGGAAGTGATGTTAGCCACAATATGATCAAATTGACCCACCGTAACATCATGTTCCACAAATGCTTGCTCAAGAACTTTTTGTAGTACTTCTCTGTGTGCTTCTGAAATCATAAGTAGAGACAATACTAAAATCTTCAAGGGGGTTTGGAGCAGCTGCTCCACCACACTGAACTCGCTCTTTTTGATTAGACGAAGTACCTCATCATCATCATTAGCCTTCAAATTACTAGATTCACCAGACTGACCTTTTGAAGCACTAATCGGATCTACAGCAGGCACTTCCACTTTCTTACTGACAGTTGATTCTTCTTTATCTTTTGGGAACACCGACCCAAACACACGACCGCTATGGGTCACCTTAGTAACATCAACAATCCTTACTATAGAGTTGGTCGTAGGTAATAGGACCTCTTGTACATCTTTCATCATTGTTGCATTATATTGATACGAAACAGCTTTATCAGATGAATACGGGACTAGACCCGCTAACCGTATGACCAACGACGATACCGATTTGTTGCTGACGATGTTACTGTTACTGCTGTCATACTGAATCACCACCCTCTCGAGGTTCTTGAAAACGGGCACTATGACATTCACATCGTCATCTACATGACAAGATTGAACAATTTGAATCATGCCTTCATCCATCAACCGCTGGATGTCCCTTTTCACAACCTCACAACCTCTTGGGTTGACACTACAGATAGCACAACCATCATGGTCATGCTCACAATCACTCACTATACAAATTTCCTTATCCATCGTCACCAAATACCTTCTGATGAAACGAATATCAAACACTTTGAACTCCCTAGGACAACCATCTACCACATTAACAGAAGAATTTCCATGAGCGGGCAGTGGATTTGCTTTCACGTTGGGTGCACGGTCCTCGAAGGACACCATTCCACTCTTTATCAGCTTATGAACCTCATACTTGAGCGGATAGCAGTTCTCAATATCATGTCTGGGTGCTCCTTGGTGAAAAGCACAACGGAGTTCAGGCTTGTACCACCATGGAAGTGGTTCTGGAATTTATGGAGGGTTTCTTGGTTGGAGTAGGTTCTTGAGAACCAAAGATGGGTATAGTTCAGCGTACGTCATAGGAATTGGGTTAAAAGATACCTTCTTCCTCTCAAAGTTTTGTTGATGGAGATTGTTGGTATTGTTGTTGTTGTAGGTGTTTGCTCGTTGTTATGGTTGTTGCTGTTGACATTGATGTTATTGAATTGGTGTTGATTGATTATTCGAAAATACTTGAATTACTGAAGATACTTGATGATGGTGTTGACGGGGTTGTTGACTTTTTCTGATCTAAGGCCTCATCTACCTCCCATTAGAAATTGTATTAGCTTCGCTATCTTTCTTCTTCCCAAAACTGCTACCATATCTCTTACTTGATGATGCTTCCTTTTTTGACAAACGTCTTTCTCAGACACCTTTCTCAAGCCTCATCCCCATATTTACCATTTCGGTAAAGTCATTGGGGGCACTGACAATCATACATTCATAATAAAATGAACTCAGAGTCTTCAAAAAGATTTTTTTCATTTCCTTCTCCTCTAAAGGAGGAGTGATCTGAGCAGCCAATTCTCTCCATCTCTATGCATACTCTTTGAATGTCTCTTTATCCTTCTGAGACATAGATCTCAGTTGGTCTCTATTAGGCACCATATCCACATTGTACTTATATTGTTTGACAAAAGCTTCTCCCAAGTTGTTGAAAGTGCGAATGCTTGCACTGTCCAACCCCATATACCAACGGAGCACAGAACCGGTCAAATTGTCTTGGAAGTAGTGTATCAATAGTTGATCGTTGTCAGTTTGGGTAGACATCTTCCAAGCATACATCACTAGATGGCTGAGCGGACATGTGTTCCCTTTGTATTTTTCAATGTCAGGCACTTTGAACTTCACTGGAATCTTCACATTCGGTACCAGACATAACTCGGCAGCACTCTTCCCAAACAAGTCCTTACATATCAACGTCTTCAATTCCTTGTGCAACTCAAGAAACTGATCCTTCATTTCATCCATTTTCTCATAAACATCCGGGACCTCATACGGCTTGGAATGATAAATGGTGTCCTCTACACGAGGTAAGATGTGCACAACGAGAGGTGGCACAAACATGACCGGGCTAGATACCAGCATAGAAGCAAAAGTAGGCGCAAATCCTTCAGGCATGAAGTTCGGCGGCACTCCCCACGGGAATTAGGCAGGCATAGCAGGCGCAAAGTGGGCGGCAGTAGCGGGCACGTTAGAGGTAGCCACCTCTGAAATGACAGTCCTCTGAGGAGGAGGAGTTGCGGGCATTGGAGAAGACTGGCTCTAAGCAGATAGCACTGACTCCATCATAGCAGTCAGTCGAGCGATCTCGTCCTTCAACTTTCTGTTCTCTTTCTCAAGATGTTCCGTGATTCTCAGATGATTGGCGCGAGTGTTGTACCGATGAGTCAGCTTGACTGAAGCACAGAAGAAACACCAATGAGACATCTGGCGAAAGAGAAACCTGCTTATGCAAATGATGCATGAAATGCAATGCTTGTTTGTTTATTTTTATTTTCAAGGAACTTACTATATCATTTACATATATATATATATATATATATATATATATATATATAATATATATATATATATATATATATATATATACACACACACACATGACAATAATTGCAACAATTTGATATGACCATAAAAATATCTTTTCATTTATATAATTTGGAAGGATTACACTGAGTACAACTTCCGAAACCAAAAATAAAAAATACAAGAGAAAAGGAGACTAGTCATCCTAAGGATCCCTAACAACAATGTCAGAAGATCTGGCTGAAGGCGCGTACTTCCTTCGAATGCGTCGAATCTCGGTCTCAAAAGAAGCCTTCATCCGAGTCTTCTCGAGAACAAGTTGATCAACAATCTTCTTCCAAGCGATAGAAGACTGAGGCATGCTAGAAGATGAAACCTTCGACTCTCTCTGTCTCTTTGTCACTTGGTCTTCAAGTAGCTCAATAAGTGCATCTTTGTCCTTAGACTCCAACTGCAACTTTTCATGCTTCTTGCTCAGAGCATGGAAACGCTCTTCCCACATGTACTTCTCTTGCTTCATCTTGGCGAGTGCGTCTTCCAACTCCTATATATCTTGGTTAGGGATAGTTAATGGCTCAACCACAACCATAGACATAGGTCTCTCACAGGGATAAGGCATCTTCAACTTCATAGCTCTCTTTTTCACCCAAAGAATGTAAGCTTCCAAAGCTACGCAATTGCGCAGACCAAGCTCGGATATTCCTTTCCTATGCACATTACGCCAAGCATGCACATTATTAGGTTTGTCTTTCAAGGGGAACCCAAGTTGACGACGAGCCAAAGAAGGGTTGTAGTTAATTCCTCCTTGTTTACCAATGAGAGGCACATTAGAGAATTCACCACAACAATCAATAATTTCCAAACTGCTCAAAGAAGGATCATACCAAACTATATCATCATTAGTGAGAGACATAAGTCTCTGAGACCACCATAGACATTGTTTGTTCTCCACAAAAGCAGGTGTTTGAGGCAAGTGCGAAATAAACCACTTGTATAGAAGAGGAATGCAATAGATAATAGTTCCACCACCCTTAGAATTCCTTAGATGCAATGAAAAGTACATATCACCCAATAAAGTAGGCACATGATTCCCAATCAAGAAGATTCTAATGGTGTTAACATCAACAAAACTGTCAATGTTAGGGAATAAAGCTAATCCATAAATGAGCAACACAAAGATAGCTTCAAAAGCGTCCACACTACCGGCTTGAGCAAAGGCAGTAGCTTCCTTGATGAGGAAATCAGATGGCAATCCAAACAATCCTCCTTTCTTCACCCAATGAGCCTCTATCTCAGACTTCTTCAAGTGAAGAGCTTCAACAATAAGATGAGATCTGGGAATCTCCTCCAATCCACTAAAAGGCACCCTACTAGAAACAGGTATCCCGAAGAGATGAGCATACTCCTCCAATGTAGGCACAAGCTGATAATCAGGAAAAGTGAAGCAACGGTAGTGATCGGTAAAATAGCAAGTGTACTATTTGCACCGATGTAGTAATAAAATGTGAGTTATCCCGAGTATCGATCTCAAGGACTGCATGTTAAGTACAAATCTTTACAATAATTCCATTGAACAAAAGATCAAAAGGGGGTTTATTGATTGTTTTCAAAATGATAATTACGAGGATAAATTACACAAAGCGTATAAAAATCAGTTAATCAATATGAGAAAGCATGCTAGGGCAAGATGTGAGAATTGCTTTGTACTACACTACTTCCACATTATATAATATCTACGTTGCAATTATTCAAAGCCTATTCTCAAGAATTGTTTTCTCTAATTCCTTAGCCGAAAACCATTAACAGCCAATTTTAATCCTAATTCCTTAGCTATTCAAAATGACATTAAGAAATATGCAATTGATCAAGAATTAACGGCTATTACGGTTTGATCCTTATCCTAATCGATTAAACTGAAGTATTATTATACAACAAGCGATAAGGTGGTTTGTCCGACCTAAACCTTAACCATAGATCAAAATTCCATTTTTCCGATAAAATAAAGCATTAAGAACTTTGTATAATAATCTGAATTAAGAACAACGCTGATGATCATAAAAAGTAGCAATTCAATAGCAATTCAGGGACACCCCCTAGCATTGGGGGGTTTAGCTTCTCATAGTATTCAAAGAAAGAAAATTACAAAATAGAGACATTACAATTCTTTAGTGATGAAGGTTAATCTTCAATCTCTTTTGATCTTGAAAATCTCTTCTTCTCCAAACCTCTTGGAAGCTCTCTTCTCTCTTCTGTCTCTTCTTCGTACGATCCAAAAGTCCCTTTTCCCTTTACCAATCATAGACTAAATAGTTCCAAATCATCTAAAAGCATAGTGAAATACCAAGACTGCCCTCCGGACTTACGCAGAGATTTAAACAATAAAAATAAGCAAAAGGGACGAATTGGCCAACACGGGCCGTGTCAGCTGACATGGGCGCCCGTGTTGGCTCTCTGTTTACTCTTTGCCTTCAGCCTTTTCTAACACGGGCACCCGTGTCAGCCTCATGTTTTCTGTTTCCTTGCTCTCCACTCTGCACAGGCTGACACGGGTCGTGTCAGCTGACACAGGCACCCGTGTCAGCACCCTGTTTTTGCCTTATTTCGCATTGCATACTGTCTTTGACTCCTGTTCTTCCCTTACGCATCTTTCGGGCTTATTGATGGACCTGGAAACCAAATAGAACTACCGCAGAAACACATAAAATGCGAAAACAAGAGATGAACCACTAATACAACATAAAACAAGAAGGAAAATATGAAATGCGATAAAACTTAGGAAATCAACTAAAAGAAAGAACAGAGTGACCGATTCTTGAAGATTCATGCTGGATGGATGATGAAAACTAAGTGCAAATGGTGACCGATCACAACCCCAAACTTATCTCATTGCTTGTCCTCAAGTGATGTAAGAGACAACACAGAGGTCAACCATGGATTTTCTTCTTTCCACAATACAGTTGATGCTATTCGCAACTTATCTTCCTCCTTCCCGATTAAGCTTCTGGTTCACCCATTCGAACTATCCACTGCATTATCATATCAGAGTGTTCCTTCACCTGCAAACTTCTTCACACCACTCACCAAATCTCTTGGGGTTAAAGTGTTTAGCACTCATGATATCAAGGTTTGCAATATCAACTCTTAATTTTTGAATAGATTCTACGTTCACTACATAAACCAAATTCACACACTTTTAGAGGTCTTTCGGGTTGTAACTAGGCTTAGGTACGGTAGGGATAGACAAGAAAATAGATGACAAAGGTTTAAAACTCGGCATTCATGTTGTTGCTTTTCTTTGTGCACAAATTATTTCATGGGGTGTTGTCCAACTTGACTCTTTTTCACTCAATTTTTCTTTTGAGTATCTCATTATGGCATGAGTCTTTGACTTAGGCAAGTGCTTATGCCTCATCTCCATTTTTCATTTCTTTTCTCTTTTTTTTCTTTCGGTAGAAGTAGATGTTTCTACACATTTCTTTTTTTTTTCTTTTTGTTGCACTTTCCCTTTTTCAATTTTTCTAAGGATCACCACCCCAAACTTATCTTTTTGCACGGATTTGGCACTACAACAGTCATGCCGAGCGAAGGTAGGAAGTGTTTGGCTTATGGTTAACATAATGGTTTTCACAAACAAGGGGGCACAGGCTCAACGGGGTTAACATTGGATAAATACAACATTACGGGTGGCTAGAAAGGCTAAAGGGTGAAAATAAACAGCATGCCTTAGTGTGCGTCTTTGTATTGTGATGTATCAGTTGAACTTACGCAAAATTAGAGAGATAAAGTCATACCTGAATACGCTCTTTTGTGTTTGGTTTTGTTGAAATCTCACCATGTTGGATAAGCTTGTAGACTCCAAACCACTCTTCATGACAAACAGCTTCTTTTTCAGCTTGGGTCTACCATCCCCTCTTTCGGTCTAGAGTCGCCAAGTTGCGTCCAACATTTTCTTTCTCAGCTGTATCAACTTCCAGGTTGCCTCGGGAGCAAATCTGGGATTGCATCTTTCCCTCACTGGTCATTAGTCCATCATTTATCCAGTAGAATCCACTTTTATCTATAACTCATGGAAATAAATCAGACACACAAAGACAAAATAAAGTAACAAAGAAAACAAACACAACTTAAACAAAATACAAAACAATAACCCCCCCCCCTCACACACACACACACACACACACACACACACTTGAACCAAACATTGTCCGCAATGTTCATTGTCAAGATAAGAGGGGTACTCACAGTGTTTACTGAGGAGGTGGGGGCGGATACGAATAATGCAACATCATGCGTTGCATCATCACATTCATTTCATCCAAAACCATCCCTTGGCGGGTTGTTCGACTCCGAACCTGGTGAGTTCCTCACCTTGCTTAGATTGCTCCGTGCGAAGGTGACCGATCTCATTTTGAATCCAACCCCATTGGTCTTGTGGCATGGAGTAGGACCCTGAAGCTTGGGTCATTTCTTGTGGTTGTTGGTAAAACTGCTCCTCAGTGCTAGGTGCACCCTCCATATGCTCATCTGCAGGAAGGGAATCAAGAAAATCTTCGTCCCCCTCATCCAGGTCGGGACACTCATAAAGCCAGTTGGCTTTGTTAGTGATACTAATGAAATCATAAGCGGGTAAAGTAAGAATATGAGCTTTTTGGCAAACAAGAGAATAGTAATCTTGTTTTACCTCAATCATGCCTTGTTGAATCAACGCGGCTATGTCCAGTTTATTTTTACCCGACACCTGTGGAGCTTCAGCAAGCGCATCACCAAACTCAAAATGATCGGCAATCTGGATGATCATTCCGCCAACCGAAATGTCGCCTGAAGTAGCGCGACCAACTCTGCCTAGGTAGTCAGCTGCAAATATTGCTACATTGATAGGTGTTTGTGCTGCTATACTGTACAGAAAGAAAAGCTCCCTTTGGGTGGCGACACCGGTGCTATCACCGCGACCGAACATGGTGTACGCCAAAGCCTTCTGAGCGTACCTGAAACAAGGGTTATGGATACCCGATGCTTTTGCTCCCTTGGAGATATATTTAGCATTACCTATTATAGCGGTCCAGAATTCCGCCGGAACAAAAGTATCGGGTACCGTTCCAGGGCCTACTATTGGGAGTTTTAGGATACTCCCCAATTCATCCACAAACAATTCCAGATTAGTATTAAATAAACGAAAACACAAAGTACCATAGTACTCTTTCTCAGTTCCATTCCTCCGATTTTTCAACTTAAATTCAATGGTATTTAAAAATTCAAGAGTAATGCGCGCAAAAGTTGGCTCTTCTGACTGCATGAATTCCAACATACCTAAGTTATGGAATATCCGGTGGATTTCAGCTTGCAATCCCAATTCCTGCAAAGTGCTATCACACATGTATCTAGTGGGTGTCAATTTTCTCTTTCAGATGAGCAGTATACCTTTTTTGGTGCTCTAAGTCTTCAAACACAATATCATGCTCATTCGGAGTCCTTCTTGCCCTTTGACGTGGCCGGGTTGATTCCTCCACGTTTGTGCTTCTGTCTACTCGGCGAGACATGTTCTTACCTGCACATAACGAAAAAAAACTTAAAATTGAAAAGAGAGATTAGGGAAAAATATTACCGTAGGAAGGTAGAGGATGGCAAATAGAGAAGCTTTTGTGAAGGTGGTTGGAGATTTGATGGAGTTTTGAGTGAAAAGGTTGAAGCTTTTTGTGAAGAAAAATGGAGGCTTTTAGGTGTTTTTGAGAGAAAGAGAGATGAAGGTGAGAGAATAGGTAAGAGAAAAGGTTTATGAGGAGTGAATGAGTGATAAAAGGTAGTTAGTGGGAGAAATTTGGAGGTGGGCCCCATGTCAAACGGTAAAAAAAATTTGAAAATTTTCAAACGCGCTTGCTGACACGGGCGACCGTGTTAGCGCTACGCCCTCTCCTTGACACGGGCCGTGTCCTTCTTCCAAAATAGCTTCTGCAGGGGATGACACGGGTCGTATCAGCTGACACAGGCGACCATGTCAGACCCCTGGAAAACTTTCTTCTCCCTTTACTTCCTGACACGGGCTGTGTCAGCTGACACGGGTTATGTCAGTTGACACGGGCACCCGTGTCAGGCCCCTGATTTTCTTTTTCTTTCAATGTTGTTTCAAGCTTGTGTCAGGCTTCTGCTTTCGATTTTTCCAGATACTTTTTACACACGAACTTTTGGCTCCTCTAGCAAACATTGTCCAAACCTACAAGTCAATAACACACAACAAAACAAAGAAAATAATTAGACATAAAAGCGTGGGTTGCCTCCCACGTAGCACTTCGTTTAACGTCTCCTGACTCGACGGTTGTTCATCTTATCAGACAAGATGAACATTAATTTGACCAACTTCTTGCTCCACATTGTAAGGTTTTAACCTTTGGCCATTTACTTTTAAAATGTCCCCATTGGATTGATTTTTTATTTCAATCCCTCTATGGGGATATACCTTGTGTACCATAAACGGTCCCGACCATTTTAATCTTAGTTTTTCTGAGAACAACTTCATCCTCAAATTAAATAATAACATCATTTGTCCTTCCCAAAATTCCTTCCTTTGGATCCTTCTATCATGCCATTTTTTTGTTTGATCTTTGTAAATTTTGGCATTTTCATATGCTCGGTTCCTAAATTCTTCTAACTCATGGAGTTGAAGGATTCAGGACTCTCCCGCTTTCGAAAGATCCAAATTAAGGAATTTTAAAGCCCACAAAGCTTTGTGTTCAAGTTCTAAGGGTAAGTGACAGGCCTTACCATATACTAATTGATAAGGAGACATACCAATCGGTGTTTTGAAAGCAGTTCGGTATACCCAAAGCACATCATCAAGCTTACTTGCCCGATATTTACGAGATGATTTAACCATCTTCTCCAGAATTTATTTCAGCTTCCTATTCGACACTTCAACTTGACCACTTATTTGTGGGTGGTATGGAGTGGCTATACGATGTTTTACATTATACTTCAAGAGTAGCTTCTCCATTAGGTGATTTAAGAAATGAGTTCCCTCATCACTTATTAAAGCTCTCGGCACTCCAAACCTGACAAATATGTTTTCCTTTAGAAACTTGACTACCACTTTTGCATCATTCGTTGGTAGAGCAACTGCTTCTACCCACTTGGATACATAATCCACCGCCACTAAAATGTAATTCTTTCCAAATGAAGGTGGAAATGGTCCCATAAAGTCGATACCCCAAACATCAAAGAGTTCAACTTCCAACATGGGGTTCTCAGGCATCTGATTTCTTTTCGAGATGTTTCCCATCCTTTGACACTTATTGTCGCTACCGGGATTTCACGATAACGAAACCGGGACTAAAGAGATACCAAAAAGAGGCAAAGTTAGAAGAGCCGCCATCGAATTTTATTTAGTTTACCTCTATCGAAGAGGAGAGGGGAAATAATCGATAAAACCCTCGGAAAAGAGACGCGCACGGGAAGCGCTAAAAGAGAATAAGGATTCGGTCTCGCAACCGAGATTTGGGTTCGGAAGTCAGTTACGTAAGGGGAAGGTATTAGCACCCCTTACGTCCATGGTACTCCATGGGAACCATATGGGTTGTTTTACATACATGGGATTTATCTATTATTGTTTTATTTTTAAAAGAATGTGTGAAAAGAAGGGGGTGTTTTTGTTATTATAGTGCTCTCCAAGGATTGGGGCCCTTGTACCTACGTATCACTCATTCGGGGATGAGGAATCAGAGCTCCGTAGTTCTGAGTAGAAAATGTTTGTGTGTTGGTTGATTTTACCTTTAGAAAAGGGTTTTTAGAATGATGTCCTAAGGCACAAAAATGAGTTTGATGAGTTGTATTGTTTTTACCTTGAATAAGGGTTTTATGAAAGAATGTTTGTGATTATATTGTACTAAAGTCTATGGGTGGAGGTGATTATTCTAGACAAACAAGTCAAGCGTCTTGCGTCCAAAATAATCAGAGTAAGGGTAGAAATGCTCCATTCTCACTCATTCTCCACCACTTAAGGCTCATGACACACAATAGTAATCGTAATTATTAAGTATTTTTGAATTTGGCTAAGAAAATGCCACTTGACGTTGAATCAAGGGTTTATTTTATTTTGATTATGAAATTTAGCTTATGCAACATGAATGCAAAGTAACCAACAAGAAATTAAAGAGTCTCATTGTAAGGTAGCCCAAGAGAAAGCCTTTTGTGTGCAAAAGTGACCTAAGCTAAACAAATGATAATGGTCTTACAAATATGTCCCTCTAAGGTGGTGCCATGATGCCATTCTTACAACATGCATGTAAGTTACGGATGAAAATCCAAGTGTTTACAGAGTATCACAAAGAATAAAGGAAAGGCCTCCAAGCAAAGGTCCTAAGATGAAATCCTCTAAGTCCAAGTTGATTAAGAGTGGAGTGAATATTTTTGGTCTTTATCATTTTATCATGTTTTTGTTATTTTTAATGTATGATGACAATAAAATAAATAACAAGTAAATAAACATGCATGATGAGTTTGTACAATGATGATGATAATGAGTACTTGAATGTAAATGAACAATAAAATAAATTACAAGGAAGTAAAGTGCAATAATATAAATGTTAGAAGTTAGTAGTTAATGGTTAGTGGTTAGTAGAATAACAATAGGCAAATAGAATAACAAGTTAATGTAAAGAGAATGGTTTCATATATGTATCAAATGACCCAAATATGGTTGAAATAGAGGCAATCTATCAATGCCTCAAAGTATCATGAATGATCTATTGATCAACCATTAATAGGTTTGGAGTATTGAAGATTTAATCAACTCTAAACAACCATGGTCATGATCTAATAGAACTCATCAACCAAATAAATGTAACAACAAGTCAACAATAAATATTAAATGATAACAAGAAACAATGTAAAGGAAATGGTTTCATCTATGTATCAAATGACCCAAGCATGGTTGAAATAGAGCCAATCTATCAATGCATTAAAGTATCATGAATGATCTATTGATCAACCATTGATAGGTTTGAAGTATTGAAGATTTAATCATCTCTAAACAACCATGGCCATGATCTAATAGAACTCATCAACCACAAAAATGTAACAACAAGTCAACAATAAATATTAAATGATAACAAGAAACAAGTTTTGATTGAAAATGGTGGATAAAAAGTAGTAAGAGCAAAAAATACCCAAAAGGGTGTAAACCCAACAAAAACCAATTGTCTCAAAGTTGACTCAAATATCTCTCAAAACACAACTCAAGAGTAAAAATCCATTTTCAAACACAAAACAAAACCAAAAATATCAAGGAGTTTGAGTCCAAAATATTACCAAGATTGTGGTGTCAAAACTAGGTTGTTGTTGTGTTTGGGTTTGAGAATGAAGCAAAAAGCTTGGAAGATGGTGGCTATGGTTGTTGTGGTAGAAAAATGGAAGGGAAGAAAGTTGTATGTTTATGTGGTGGTGGTGAATGATTATGTAAGTGAAGGTTACAAGTTTGCTACTGTTTTTGTGTGGAGATAGTGGATTTTTTTACATGGTGGTTGGGTGGTTCTAAGAAGAAAAGAGGGTTTGGGTGAGTTAGGGTTTAGGTTAAAAAGAGGGAGCTTGAATATGATTTAGACAGAGGTTTTGTGGCTTTCAAGCTTGAAAAGTGAGTGGGAATAATGCTCTATTTATAGAGGAAGCAAAGGGGTTGAAGTGGGTGAACCAAAAGGTCCTTTGGGTAAAAAAACAGGGTCATTACTGTTGTCTGCGCAGGTGTAATCGGTTACCATGATTAGGGTAATCGATTACACAGTCCAAAATGGCCAAAAAATCAATTTTTGGTTTGTGTAATCGATTACCATGATTAGGGTAATCGATTACCCAGTCCAAAATGGCCAAAAAAACAATTTTTGGTCTGGGTAATCGATTACCATGATTAGGGTAACCGATTACCCAATTTTTTTTTGAAATAATGAATGTATGCATGTGCAGTAAGGTCATGGATCAGATGAAAATTGTATCGGGGTAGGGTGAATTTTGGGGTATGACAGCTGCCCCTATTTAATCTTCTTGAACCTAAATGTTTAGATAGTAACGACTTCCACACATCCAAGGTAAGAGAGGATTAAATAAATAAAAATATCCAAAAATTCTCCCTACTGGGAATGAATGAATGTGATATGAAGTGATGGGAATTTGTGAAGGTTGTTCATGGAATAAATTTGATATGAAATCATCTGTTGAGGATAGTTTATGGTATTATGTGGGGAGGACATGGGTCAATTGTATGATGGTTATGTCATGATGTGTATGATATGCAATGTATGTTATGGTGTGTAACATAAATATCTCTTCAACTTGAAAACAAAGAGAAAAGCTTCATGATAAGAGGTCAAGAAGAAAGATGAAAGGGAATATGACTTCGTTGGGGATAAGTTTCTTATGTCAAAGATAGTGAAAATCCCTAACAACGGCTGAGAAGATTTTAGTTCAGTGACGCTTCCTAGCAACAACTGGAATACCTGAAATCTAAAGGTGTAGATCCCTAGCAACGACTTGGGAGGTTTTAGTTCAATGACGCTTCCTATCAACTGTTGGAATACCTGAAATCTAAAGATGTAAATCCCTAGCAACGACTGGGGAGGTTTTAGTTCAGTGACGCTTCCTAACAACTGCTGGAATACCTGAAATCTAAAGATGCAGATCCCTAGCAACGACTAGGGAGGTTTTAGTTCAGTGACGCTTCCTAGCGAAGGCTGGAATACCTGAAATCTAAAGGTGCAGATCCCTAGCAACGACTAGGGAGGTTTTAGTTCAGTGACGCTTCCTAGCAATGGCTGGAATACCTGAAATCTAAAGGTACATATCCCTAGCAACGACTAGGGAGGTTTTAGTTCAGTGACGCTTCCTAGCAATAGCTGGAATACCTGAAATCTAAAGGTATAGATCCCTAGCAACGGTTGGAGAGATTTGAATTTTGAAAGTGTCAATCCCTAGCAACGACTAGGAAGGTTTGAATTTGAAAAGTGTCAATCCCTAGCGATGGCTGGGAAGGTTTGAGTTTGAAAAGTGTCAATCCCTAGCAACGGCTGGAAAGGTTTAAGTTTGAAAAGTGTCAATCCCTAGCAACGACTGGGAAGGTTTGATTTTTGAAAGTGTGCAAAAGGCACATGAGTACTTGTAAAAGGCAGGTGAACAGATATGGTGGTTATCATACACAAGGTAGAGGAAAATTTATGGTAGGCACGAAAAACTCATTATATCCCTCAGGCACAACGGTGGGGATGAAATTTTCGAAATATGGCTACCACTTAGGACTTGCCAAACCTACATCAGGTGTTTTAAGACAAACGATAAGAGGATAGGTCAATCGTCCAATCTCTCATTTTTGCTTGACATGCAAAGTTGATAAAGGTAAACTCTCTCGTGCAAAAGGCAACAAGGAGGCTTGCAAAAAAGGCAAAACAGGGTTTTCCCTTGCAAAAAGCAAAGGGGTCTCGCAAAAGGCGAGGTACTGAAAAAGGGCCAACAATATTTGCAAAAGGCAAATAAAAAGAGATATTTTGGGGAAACCTGTTGGGGCTGTTCAGGGGGACCCTTGCACTTTCGAGAAAGGCTTGAATCCAACTTATGCTAAACATACTTGCCTCAATATGAAGAGTATGTTATGATGCAATGTTATGCATGTAAAATATCGATGTATGCAGAAAGTCGGTGTATGCTCGGGCTGCTGGGGTATGCAAATGCATGGTCTATGGATTGTGCCAAGTATGGTTGGGCTTTAGTGGGACTTTCCGCTTCGGCGGGAAAAATTATGCATGAAGTGATGTATGCAATGCATGTGGGACTGCAACTGGGTATTTGGATTTTTGTAGGGATTTTCGTTTCCAATGAGAGATCATCATCAAAGGGTTGATGGAAAAGGGTGTCGTCATCAAAGGGTTGATGGAAAAGGGTGTCATCATCAAAGGGTTGATGGAAAAGGGTGTCATCATCAAAGGGTTGATGGAAAAGGGTGTCATCATCAAAGGGTTGATGGAAAAGGGTGTCGTCATCAAAGGGTTGATGGAGAAGGGGGTCATCATCAAAGGGTTGATGGAAAAGGGTGTCGTCATCAAAGGATTGATGGAAAAGAGTTTGTCATCGTCAAAGGGTTGACGGAAAGGTGATTTGTCTTCGTCAAAGGGTTGACAGAAAAGAAATTGTCATCGTTAAAGGGTTGACGGAAAGGTAATTTGTCTTCGTCAAAGGGTTGGCGGAAAGGTAATTTGTCTTCGTCAAAGGGTTGACGAAAAGAAACTGTTGTAAAATATCGTCATCAGAGGGCTGATGGAAAAAAGTTTGTCATCATCAAAGGGTTGACGGAAAGGTAATTTGTCTTCGTCAAAGGGTTGACGGAAAGAAACTGTTGTAAAATGTCGTCATCAGAGGGCTGATGGAAAAAAGTTTATCATCGTCAAAGGGTTGATGGACAGGTAATTTATCTTCGTCAAAGGGTTGACGGAAAGAAACTGTTGTAAAATGTCGTCATCAGAGGGCTGATGGAAAAATGTTTGTCATCGTCAAAGGGTTGACGGAAAGGTAATTTGTCTTCGTCAAAGGGTTGACGGAAAGAAACTGTTGTAAAATGTCGTCACCAGAGGGCTGATGGAAAAAAGTTTGTCATCGTCAAAGGGTTGACGGAAAGGTAATTTGTCTCCGTCAAAGGGTTGACGGAAAGAAACTGTTGTAAAATGTCGTCATCAGAGGGCTGATGGAAAAAAGTTTGTCATCGTCAAAGGGTTGACGGAAAGGTAATTTGTCTTCATCAAAGGGTTGATGGAAAAAAGTTTGTCATCGTCAAAGGGTTGACGGAAAGGAAATTTGTCATCGTCAAAGGGCTGACGGAAAAGAGTTTGTCATCGTCAAAGGGTTGACGGAAAGGTAATTTTTCTTCGTCAAAGGGTTGACAGAAAGGTAATTTGTCTTCGTCAAAGGGTTGACGAAAAGAAACTGTTGTAAAATGTCGTCATCAGAGGGCTGATGGAAAAAAGTTTGTCATCGTCAAAGGATTGACGGAAAGGTAATTTGTCTTCGTCAAAGGGTTGACGGAAAGAAACTGTTGTAAAATGTCGTCATCAGAGGGCTGATGGAAAAATGTTTGTCATCGTCAAAGGGTTGACGGAAAGGTAATTTGTCTTCGTCAAAGGGTTGACGGAAAGAAACTGTTGTAAAATGTCGTCACCAGAGGGCTGATGGAAAAAAGTTTGTCATCGTCAAAGGGTTGACGGAAAGGTAATTTGTCTCCGTCAAAGGGTTGACGGAAAGAAACTGTTGTAAAATGTCGTCATCAGAGGGCTGATGGAAAAAAGTTTGTCATCGTCAAAGGGTTGACGGAAAGGTAATTTGTCTTCATCAAAGGGTTGATGGAAAAAAGTTTGTCATCGTCAAAGGGTTGACGGAAAGGTAATTTGTCATCGTCAAAGGGCTGACGGAAAAGAGTTTGTCATCGTCAAAGGGTTGACGGAAAGGTAATTTTTCTTCGTCAAAGGGTTGACAGAAAGGTAATTTGTCTTCGTCAAAGGGTTGACGAAAAGAAACTGTTGTAAAATGTCGTCATCAGAGGGCTGATGGAAAAAAGTTTGTCATCGTCAAAGGATTGACGGAAAGGTAATTTGTCTTTGTCAAAGGGTTGACGGAAAGAAACTGTTGTAAAATGTCGTCATCAGAGGGCTGATGGAAAAAAGTTTGTCATCGTCAAAGGGTTGACGGAAAGGTAATTTGTCTTCGTCAAAGGGTTGACGGAAAAAAGTTTGTCATCGTCAAAGGGTTGACGGGAAGGTAATTTGTCATCGTCAAAGGACTGACGGAAAAGAGTTTGTCATCGTCAAAGGGTTGACGGAAAGAAGCTGTCATCGTCAAAGGGTTGACGGAAAAGAATTTGTCATCGTCAAAGGGTTGATAGAAAAGAATTTGTCATCGTCAAAGGGTTTACGGAGAAGAATTTGTCATCTTCAAAGGGTTGACGGAAAGGTAATTTGTCATCGTCAAAGGGTTGACGGAAAGGTAATTTGTCATCGTCAAAGGGTTGACGGAAAGGTAATTTTTTATCGTCAAAGGGTTGACGAAAAAGAATTAAGGCAGATTATGTCCTCATCAAAGGGTTGATGGGAAGGATTTATTATGTTGTGTATGCATATGGTGCATGCTAATGAGAATTTCTCATTTTTTGTGAGAGAGCTTTTTGATATGCAACTTCATTATTTTGAAAGAATGTCATGTGTGTTTATTGTATGGAGTGCATGTGGTAATGCAAGATGAATATTGATTGTCTTTAGATTGATCTCCCTTTTGGGAGGTGAGACTTTCTGGGTACTAATGAAGATGCCATCGAAATGGGCTTTTATTTCTAGTGATGGCTAATATGGAGTGGGCTTTCGATTTTGGAGATGCCAATAGCGATTGGGCTTTATGGTTAATGATAGAGATTTATTTTGGGAGGTGCCAATAAAGATTGGGCTTTATGGTTAATGATAGAGATTTGTTTTGGGAGGTGCCAATAATGATTGGGCTTTACGGTTAATGATAGAGATTTGTTTTGGGAGGTGCCAATAATGATTGGGCTTTACGGTTAATGATAGAGATTTGTTTTGGGAGGTGCCAATAACGATTGGGCTTTATGGTTAATGATAGAGATTTGTTTTGGGTTTGCCAAGTAGGCTTTTATTTTGGAAGGTATCAAGTGAGGCTTGGCTTCATTATTCTTGTTAGGGAAGGGCTTCATGTTATGCATGATGCATGATATGTATGAGTGAAGCAACATGGTTGATGCGTAATGATTGACGCAATTGTTTTGGATAGTTCAACAAATGTCCTTGAGGTGGGTCAAGAATGGTTGGAACTGGGAAATATTTTTGCTTGGCTTCAAGGCTCATAGTTGACAAATTATGGGATGATGTGTTTAGCATGACTTCCCGACTTTTGCTTTGAACTGGGCTGGCGTAGTGAGCTTGGTCTAGATATTCTGATGCCCCATGCTTGATTTGAGCAAGAAAATCCAAAATATAAGGAAATGCTTCCTCTCAATGGCCAATCTTGCCCCAATCTGTTAGGTATCTACATGGACTGCCCCAGTTACAAGTTATGAAGTAAACCATGGGTAAAGTGATCTTGATCTGATATGCCCCAATGTCTTGGGTCTGCCTACCCCTATTCATCCATCTCTTGGAGTGTTTTGACTTTCTCATGCTTTTGAGGTGGTTTGCCCTGATACGAACCTTGAAGGGATTTTGCCCCTGACTGGTTGATCTTTGAGGGGATGCCCCTGGCCAACTGCCTTTGGAGAGATTTGCCTAATCTCGACGTGGTTGTCCCAGACTGACTGAATCTTGAAGTGTCTTGCTCAACGGAGTTATCAGATGCCTTTCCCCCTGGTGAGATCAATCTAAGAGGATAGCCTTTGCTCATCGGAGTCCTTAGGAAATTTTCCTCTTTTGGGTGACTAAAACTTCTCAAGTCATGTTCATTGTGAAAACACTCTTGATGTCAGTGCTCATTCACAAGTAAAACTATTTATGCTAACGTTATGTTTATGGTAGTTTTTAGAAATCCAAGTATGTCCACTGAAAAGATGACATAGAGTGAATGGATCACTAGTTACAAAAGTCATACTGATACTTAGCAAAACAAATAGGAGTCAGTTTCGACACAAGCTCCAATGCAATATGCTTCCAAAATAGACCTTGCTTCAATTAGGTCTTTTGAGGGTTGTAATGTGGGATGGTTCACGGTTTAATAAACAAAGGATTTATGGCTCAAAAATTTATTTAGCCCGCTCATTCTTCTTGATACCCTTCAATCCTACGTTCAACTAGTTTGACACAGACGTTCGTCTCTTAGAATGATGGGAGTGGTAGTAAGAGAACCCACAAGGTTTTGGGAGTGACAGTCACTTACCTCTTTGTTTTTGTGTTTGCAGTCACACGACTTTGTTCTTGTTGAGGATTTTTGTTTTCGATTCCTCTTCTGCTTCTTTTTTTGTCGACTTCCCTAATTTTGCCTAGACTGATTTTTTTGCTTACAGTCCATCGGGATACCCTAATTTTTGCCTAAGTCACTTGTTTTCAAGTTTCGACTTAGCGGGATTTCTCTCTCTCTCTTTTTTGGAGTTTTTTTTTGTGGAACAAATCATGTGACATTTATTTATTTGGTTTGAAAGAATTTGTGGTTGTCTCACTTTTCTGTTGGCGAGGGACAGCCATTGGATTTATGATTTCGACCTCTCGTGAGGGAAATGATGTGGTTGTCCTTTAGACAAGACACTCCCTAGAATATGGTTGATTCTCAAATGGGACACTCCCTACTTTGTATTTTAGGAATTGAACGTGTGGTCAAATTAGTCGAAGACTACCCTGCCTCGGGTTTAAGATGTGAGTTTTTTTTTTGCTTTGAAGAAAACTCATACTTCTAGGCTCAAAGGGGTTGACTAGGGATTATCATCCTTATACATCCAGTGTTTGGGGATTTGAAGCAATGCCTTACATCATCAGCAAGGTGTTTATTCAAAAGCATACATGCAATGAGCTATTGTACCTTATATTCATCATTCTCCTTCTAAGTTTCGTTTTTAAACAAAAGTAACATAAGAGTGAACACGATTGGATTGACTTAAAACATGCATATTCATTTCATTGTTGCAAAAACAAGTTTTTAAGAGTGAATATTACAATGACAAACAAGAAAGTTACACATGAAAATAAATGAATGATAACATAATTGCTGACGTGATTAGCCTTGTTTCAACCGTAGACTGGTGTCATCATGCTTGTAGGAACTTATGTATGATAGTCCCCAAGGAGTCTCTTATTCAGCTTCTTGTTCCTCATCCATTGGCACTGGTTGTGGAATTGCAGAAGTGCCTTCATGTGACAGCATGAGGTTGCTCAGTATATCCAGGCCGTTTGGTGTGAACGCGATAACCTTTGAATCAATCAGTTCCTGGACCTTGTATTTGAAAGCCTTACAACTCTCGATCGAGTGTCCGGGTGCTCCTGAGTGAAACTCACACCTAGCATTCATGTCGTAGTTCAAGGTAAGATGTGTTGGAGGAGGTCCTAGTACCCTTAACTGCACCAATGATCTGTTGAGAAGAAGCGGTAGAATTCGATCATATGACATGGGAACTGGGTCGAACTGTTTCTTTGGCCTCTTTGATTTCTTTTTTGGCCTCGTTGAGCATAAGAGTTTTTCCTTCCACTTGAGTACCAATTCTGATTCTACATTTGGTTCCCCAGAGCTAGCTAAGGAACGAACACTGGCTGTTGATTAAGAAACCTCAGCAGTTCGGGTTGAGGACGGTATCCCTGAGGCAACTCATGATGTAAGATGGAGCCGGGCAGAGGCATAGGGGAGACCATTTCCATCCTGGAGGTTGGTGTAGGATTTCCTTCCTTTTTCAACAGTGTTTGTAAGATTTCCATAACCAAGCTCATCTGAGTCTTTAGTTGGTTGATCTCTTCTTTCAATGCAGCTTGCCCTTGTTGGAGTTCTTCCATAGTGGCTTGAGACATGCTTCTAGTTCTAAGCGTACGTTGGGAAATCAGCTAGTGGGGTAGAAACAGAAGGTGGTATAAGGTTTTGCTTATGAGATGCAAATGATACATGAATGCGATGTTTGTTTATGAATGAATGGGTGAGAAGATTTCCACAGGTTTTTAGGCATGGGTTCATGGTTTTGGACCATCGTGACGAAGCATGGAGTTAATAATGACTGCTTAGTAAACCAAGGTTCTTGCTTTGTATGATCTAAGGCTTTTGGAAAATTGGGTGTAAGACACTGCCCCTAGAGTCATGGACTTTCTTGACTGTCAGCCACTTATGTCAATTTACTTGCCAGGCGACTGCTCCATCAAAGTTATCTACTCTAAGTGAGATCTTCGTATCGACCCTTACGAGGAAGGCACCTCGGTGGCCTATACTATGTGACCATCGATCTAGGCTAGCCATAGTTTTAAAGGTTCTAAAAGGGGTCTTAGGGTCATTGACTCTAGTAAAAGAAAAGATGCTTACGCTGAAAGCACGACGGTCATTAATCCCCTTAAGAGAATCTACCACTAAGTGAGGTTCTCGTACGACCCTAACGAGTAAGGCACCTCGCGAATCAATACTACTCAACCTATCCTATCTCAAGCAAATTCTCAGACTCGGGTGGGGAGTCCTTCATACAAGGTTTTTTCCTTTGCAATCATTATTGCTTCCAAAAATTCTTCGTTATAGAACCAAAGTTTTGGACCAACAGGCAAACAAAGAAAATAAGTACAGGTTAGCATCAAAAGCGACATATAAAGAAAAGATAGATAATATATAAAATCTCCACCCACGTAAAAAAGAAACAACCCAAACTATGCTAGACTTGCTTAGGGAATTTCGGTGTCCCCAGTGGAGTCGCCAGCTGTCGCTACCGGGATTTCACGATAACCAAACCGGGACTAAAGAGATGCCAAAGAGAGGCAAAGTCAGAAGAGTCGCCACCGAATTTTATTTAGTTTACCTCTATCGGAGAGGAGAGGGGAAATAGTCGATAAAACCCTCGGAAAAGAGACGCGCACGGGAAGCACTAAAAGAGAATAAGGAATTGGTCTCGCAACCGAGATTTGGGTTCGGAAGTCGGTTACGTAAGGGGAAGGTATTAGCACCCCTTACATCCATGGTACTCCATGGGAACCATTTGGGTTGTTTTATATACATGAGATTTATCTATTATTGTTTTATTTTTACAAGAATGTGTGAAAAGAAGGGGGTGTTTTTGTTATTATAGTGCTCACCAAGGATTGGGACCCTTGTGCCTACGTATCACTCATTCAGGGATGAGGAATCAGAGCTCTGTAGTTCGGAGTAGAAAATATTTGTGTGTTGGTTGATTTAGCCTTTGAGAAAAAGGTTTTTAGGATGATGACCTAAGGCACACAAATGAGTTTGATGAGTTGTATTGTTTTTATCTTGAATAAGGGTTTTATGAAAGAATGTCTGTGATTATATTGTACTAAAGTCTATGGTTGGAGGTGATTATTCTAGACAAACAAGTCAAACGTCTTGCGTCCAAAATAATCAAAGTAAGGGTAGGAATGCTCCATTATCACACATTCTCCACCACTTAAGGCTCATGACGCACAATAATAATCGTAATTATTAAGTATTTTTGAATTTGGTTAAGAAAATGCCACTTGACGTTGAATCAAGGGTTTATTTTATTTTGATTATGAAATTTGACTTATGCAACATGAATGCAAAGTAACCAACAAGAAATTAAAGAGTCTCATTGTAAGGTAGCCCAAGAGAAAGCCTTTTGTGTGCAAAAGTGGCCTAAGCTAAACAAAGGATGATGGTCTTACAAACATGTCCCCTAAGGTGGTGCCATGATGCCATTCTTACAACATGCATGTAAGTTACGGATGAAAATCCAAGTGTTTACAGAGTATCACAAAGAGTAAAGGAAAGGCCTCCAAGCAAAGGTCCTAAGATGAAATCCTCTAAATCCAAGTTGATTAAGAGTGGAGTGAATATTTTTGGTCTTTATCATTGTATCATGTTTTTGTTATTTTTAATGTATGATGACAATAAAGTAAATAACAAGTAAATAAACATGCATGATGAGTTTGTACAATGATGATGATAATGAGTACTTGAATGTAAATGAACAATAAAATAAATTGCAAGGAAGTAAAGTGCAATAATATAAATGTTAGAAGCTAGTAGTTAATGGTTAGTGGTTAGTAGAATAACAAAAAGCAAATAGAATAACAAGTTAATGTAAAGAGAATTGTTTCATCTATGTATCAAATGACCCAAATATGGTTGAAATAGAAGCAATCTATCAATACCTCAAAGTATCATGAATGATCTATTGATCAACCATTAATAGGTTTGAAGTATTGAAGATTTAATCAACTCTAAATAACCATGGTCATGATCTAATAGAACTCATCAACCAAATAAATGTAACAACAAGTCAACAATAAATATTAAATGATAACAAGAAACAATGTAAAGGAAATGGTTTCATCTATGTATTAAATGACCCAAGCATGGTTGAAATAGAAGCAATTTATCAATACCTCAAAGTATCATGAATGATCTATTGATCAACCATTAATAGGTTTGAAGTATTGAAGATTTAATCAACTCTAAACAACCATGGTCATGATCTAATAGAACTCATCAACCACATAAATGTAACAACAAGTCAACAATAAATATTAAATGATAACAAGAAACAAGGTTTGATTGAAAATGGTGGATAAAAAGTAGTAAGAGCAAAAAATCCCCAAAAGGGTGTAAACCCAACAAAAACCACTTGTCTCAAAGTTGACTCAAATATCTCTCAAAACACAACCCAAGAGTAAAAATCCATTTTCAAACACAAAACAAAACCAAAAATGTCAAGGAGTTTGAGTCCAAAATATTACCAAGATTGTGGTGTCAAAACTAGGTTGTTGTTGTGTTTGGGTTTGAGAATGAAGCAAAAAGCTTGGAAGAGGGTGGTTATGGTTGTTGTGGTAGAAAAATGGAAAGGAAGAAAGTTGTATGTTTATGTGGTGTTGGTGAATGATTATGTAAGTGAAGGTTACAAGTTTGCTACTGTTTTTGTGTGGAGATGGTGGATTTTTTACATGGTGGTTGGGTGGTTCTAAGAAGAAAAGAGGGTTTGGGTGAGTTAGGGTTTAGGTTGAAAAGAGGGAGCTTGAATGTGATTTGGACAGAGGTTTTATGGCTTTCAAGCTTGAAAAATGAGTTGGGATAGTGCTCTATTTATAGAGGAAGCAAAGGGGTTGAAGTGGGTGAACCAAAAGGTCCTTTGGGTAAAAAACATGGTCATTACTGATGTCTGCGCAGGTGTAATCGGTTACCATGATTAGGGTAATTGACTACACAGTCCAAAATGGCCAAAAAATCAATTTTTGGTCTGTGTAATCGATTACCATGATTAGGGTAATCGATTGCCCAGTCCAAAATAGGCAAAAAAACAATTTTTGGTCTAGGTAATCGGTTACCATGATTAGGGTAACCGATTACCCAATTTTTTTTTTGAAATAATGAATGTATGCATGTGTAGTAGGGTCATGGATCAGATGAAAATTGTATCGGGGTAGGATGAATTTTGGGGTATGACACTTATCGCACTCTTTGATTAATTGCTGAACATATTTGAAAAGTGTATGTCAGTATAAGCCTGACTTGAGGACTTTAGCTGCGGTTCTATCACCACTAAAGTGTCCACCATAGTCAGAGTCATGGCATGCTTTCAAGACATCTCTCTGTTCTTCTTCGGGAACACATCTTCTAACCAACCCGTCTACTCCTTTCTTGTACAGGAATGGGTCATCCTACAAGTAAAACCTGCAATCATGCACAAACTTTTTCTTTTTGTTAGAGTCAAATTCGCTAGGGATCACCCCACCTACTAGATAGTTCGCGTAGTCTGCGAACCATGGCATTCCAATAACAACAAGGATGTGTTCGTCAGCAAACTCATCCTTTATTGGACGCTTTTCCTCATTCTCCTCTATAGGGGACATCCGAGAGAGGTGATCGGCCATAGTATTTTCACACCCTCTTTTGTCACGAATTTCCATATCAAACTCTTGGAGGAGTAAGATCCATCTCAATAGTCTTGGCTTAGAATCCTGCTTAGCAAATAAATACTTCAAAGCAGCATGATCAGTATAAGCAATGACTCTAGAACCCAACAAACATTGCCTGAATTTATCGAAGGCATAGACCACCGCGAGCAACTCCTTCTCGGTAGTTGCATAGTTCATATGTGCAGGGTTCAAAACATGACTAGCATAATATATGACATGCAACAGTTTATCTCTACGTTGCCCAAGAACTGCTCCCACTGTAATGTCACTCGCATCACACATGATCTCAAAAGGTAGAGACCAATCTGGGGCAATGACAATTGGTGTCGTCACCAATTTATTTTTTATAGTTTCAAATGCAACGGCACACTCTTTATCAAAAATAAAAGCCTTGGCATTAACCAAAAGGTTAGTTAAAGGTTTAGCTATCTTAGAAAAGTCTCTTATGAACCTGCGGTAGAAACCTGCATGCCCTAAGAAACTTCTTATACCTTTTTTGTTTATTGGAGGGGGCAACTTTGCTATTACCTCGATCTTGGCTTAGTCCACTTCTATTCCCTTGTGGGAAATTTTGTGACCCAAGACTATGCCTTCTCGCATCATGAGTGGCACTTCTCCCAGTTGAGAATCAAGTTGGTATGTTGGTATCTTTCTAAGACAAGGGCAAGGTTAGTCAAACAATTATCAAAAGAGAAACCAAATACCGAGAAGCCGTCCATGAAGACATCCATATGCTTTTTGAGCATGTCAGTAAAAATGGAAGTCATGCATCTTTGAAATGTGGCTGGCGCATTACATAGTCCGAATGGAATTCTTCGGTAAGCAAAAATACCATAGGGGCATGTAAAAGTTGTCTTCTCTTGATCTTCTGGTGCAACCACTATCTGATTATATCCAGAGTATCCATCAAGGAAACAATAGTAATCATGACCAGCCAACCTTTCTAACATCTGATCGATGAATGGTAAAGGAAAGTGATCCTTTCTTGTCGCCAAATTCAAGCTTCTGTAATCGATGCAAACACGCCACCCCGTGACTGTCCTTGTAGGGAGCAACTCATTTTTCTCATTCTTTATCACGGTAGTCCCTCCTTTCTTTGGAACCACAAGAACAGGACTTACCCAAGAGCCAACGGATATGGGGTAAATTAACCCCGCATCTAATAGTTTAACAACCTCTTTCCTAACCACTTCCTTTATTGCGGGATTTAGTCTTCTTTGGGGTTGCACCACTGGTTTGTGACCATCCTCCATGAGAATTTTATGCATATATACCGTAGGGCTAATCCCCTTCAAGTCTTATATGGCCCATCCCATTACACTTTTGTGCTTCTTCAGAACCTTGACGAGCTTGTCTTCTTGGGAACCTTCTAAATTAGAGCTTATAATAGTCGGTCATCTCCTTTCAGAATCTAGAAAAACATACTTGAGATTTTCAGGCAGTTGTTTTAGCTCAGGTACTTTCTTGGTCTCATCTTTCTTTTCCTCAAACTGAGGTTCCCTCAAGTTTTCCCACCGGAGTGATCGGGATCCTTTAAAGGGTGGTTATGTTTCCATCACAGCTAACACTTCCCTCTCCTTTTCATCAACTTCTTGAGTGTCTTCAGAAATTGATAGACTTAGAACTCTCTCCAAGGGCAATTGTGGTTCACCTAAAGGATTTTCTTGCAGAGCCACTTGATCAATCACCTCTATGTGTTGACTAGTGGCTGTAGCACCTCAAATTTGCACCTATCATTGTACATACCATATCATATTAGGTCATATAATATCATGGTCCATTGCATAGCATTTGCATTGTCCCCAGTTGCCTCAAGAGCAAGCAAGCAAAGAATTAGGTCAAACTGATCAGGAGATCAGTCAACCAATCAAGCAAGGGTGTTTCTCAAAGAATCAAAGCCCTAGGGTTTGTCCAACAAGTTCACATGACTTGGAGGTCCATTTGAAGTGTTCAAGTCAAGGGTTGGATGTTCAAAGGTCATCAGTCAATGCATAGCCAGGCAAAAACCCTAGACAGTCAACAGTCAGTCATTAGCAGTGGATGGTGGCCATTCCTGTGGAATTTGGGCACCATGATCAATAATCAAGAATCCACACAACTTGGGTCATCATTTGAAGTCAAGGTCTCAAGGAATTGGGGTTTGGAATTCATCAGAAGTGCACAGTCAGTCCAAAACCCTAGAAAAGTCAAACTTGGTCAACTATGGGTTTAATCAGTGATTTGATGGATGGATTTGATTTGAAGGAGTTCATTCATGCTTATATAAACCTCATATATCATGTCCAACCTCATCATGGAAGAAAATCAAGTCAATCATAAAATTTCCCAAAATAGAAACTGGACCTGTAATTTTAAATGCCAAAAATGGAAACTTCTTGATCCCAAACTTACATCATGATACAAGCTTCAAATGAATTTTTGCCCAACATGAAAGTTGAAGATCTTGTTCTCCCATTTTCAAAAAGTCTAAGAACTCTCAAATCCCATGAATGGTTTGCAAGATATGATCATTTCATTTTCACCAATTTGTGAACTTCAACAAGCCATAACTCATGAACCATAAGGCCAAATTTGGTGGGGTTTTTTCCTACAAACCACATTTTTCCTCCTCTTTCCAAAAATATAAATTTCATCCTCCAAAACCTTACCGATAAAAATGGCATTTTTGGCCTTGACTTTATTCATTTCAAGTTTGACTCAAAGTTGACTTTTTGATTTTTTGATTTTTTCTCACTTTGGCCAATTGAGAATTGTTTGGAAGGTTATTTGCAACATGTTCCAAGTCCAATTTGTGCTCATACCATTACCATACTACCATTTTGACCAAAGGTGCATAACTTGAAATTTTGCAAATGGCTTCATTAAAACAAAACAAGGACAGCAATTCATGAGCAAATGTAAAACAGCAGAAGTTTTGGTCAGGTACAGCCTGTTTCCAAGCCCAATTGTGCAGACTTCACACCCTCCATATCCACTTATGAGCAAATTAGCAAAAATGCAAATATTCCCATTTGAGCAAAACAAACTTACTATTCATTTAGCATGGCTCAAACAGCAAAAATAATTGTCATTTGCAGCATGACTAAAGCCCAAAATCGTGCAACACCACACCTCCACTTCCATATTTTTCAACTTAGCAATTTTGCAATTTGTTTAAAATGAGCTAATCTTGTTTAAGCACTCCATTACCAATTGTTAAACAGTCATATATAAATGATTTTCTGACAGAAAGCAACCCTAATACACAGCCTTCACACAACAGAAACACTCTCATCTTCTCCTTCTTGCATTTGGGTCGATTTACATTTTTCTGCTAAAAACTCCAAACCCTCGAGCCTCTGTTGGTTGTATCATCATCTGGATATCATTTGGAGACCTTGGCAAGCTTTATTTTCTTGCTGTAACAGCATTTTCTTGTTCTGTTTTCACCAAGCTCTTCCAATGGCAAATCGAGCTTTGAAGATCTCCAAGCAGCATTGAGCCAAACAACTTCAAGCATTCAACATCTCCAAGCATTGTGGACCTTTGTTTAAGCTGGAATCATTCAAACAACACTGTTCTATCGATTTTCTCCAAATCAAGTGAGTTTTCGATTTCCTTGTTTTTCCAAATGATGCTATGCCATGTGTAGTTCCTGCCATGATGAAGCTGATGCACTTTGTCTCATATAAAATAGTTGAGTAGATTGTTAGAAATCTGAAAAATAAAATTGATGTTCATATGCATTGTTGCTCGATTCTCATTCATTACCATGCTGCCATGAAAACCATGCTTGGATTTGTCCTCACCATGCCCTAATGCTTCTATTGGTATGTTGTTTATCCATTTCTGGGACTTTTCATTCATGAACCAAGTTTGACATTGAATCTTCTTCTGCTCGATTCAGAACATGTGTGTTGTTATGTTGAAAATAAATGTTGGATTCGTTTTGGCCTTGCTTTGATGAACACTTCTGGGTAGCCAACTTTAATTTCTGGGATTTTTTTTATGAAACTCGAATTGGTGATGATGAATGTTCATGCTGCTAAACCCTGTAGCTTAAACCCTAGGACATTTTCCAGGTTTCCTTTGAATCGTGTTTGGTTCCCTGTTGCTTAATGTTGCATGATGCTTGTGAAATTATGTTTGGTTGTTGTTCATGATGTTTGCAAGAAGATGATGTTGCCATGCTGTTGCTAAACCCTAAGTTGCATATAAACCCTAATGATCAGTTGCCCAGAAATTATGAATTCGATTGGCTGTTGGTTTGTTCTTTGATCATTGTTACTGTTCCATTGGTTGCTAACCAATTAAAACATTTCGTGGCCTTTGCTTAAGCTGTGTCGTTTTGCTAAATGAATGTGGTATTTACCACAATGCCACGCGGTCAAACCGTTGACTCATTATTTCATGTCTTTTGCTCATGCTTCTTCCAATTGTTCACTCATCTTCAACAATTCATTTTTAATTCATTTCAACTCCGAAAATTATGGGATTTTTTGCATTGTGACCTGTTGGATGTCTAGAATTTTACCATGATTTTTAATATTTTTTCTGATCATTGGATTTTAATTGGCTCTAGGGTTTTTGTTATGTGACCAAAAATGATACATGTTGCCAAAACAATTGTGAAATACTCATGTTGCATCCATTGGTTCTGAAATTTTTTGTGGAGAAACTAGACACATTCACCTTTGTTTTGATATAAAGTTTGTGCATTTATCATATGTGGTGTGTGAGCTTTGATTTTTTGAAGTTAGGTGTTACATTTGGTGCCACACCATGAATGTGCATTTTCCCAATTTTGGTTGACATGTTTCCTTACATCCAAATGACCCCAAATTTTGCATGATCCCTCCCTTACATGTCTGGTTCATGTGTGAATTTTCTGGGATTTAATGATGCTGTTTTCCATTTGATTGTGATTTTTCTTCCCTGCCTAGTCAATTGTTGACTTTATGTGATACATGTTGCCAAATCCTTTGGGAAATTCTCATACCATATTGTATGATCATGAAATTTCATATGTGATAACTAGACATCTTGAGCTTTGCATTGGTGTTAATCCCATCCATTTCTCTTCTGTTTTAAATTTGATATGATTTTTTGAAGTTGACCCATGTTTGTTGACCTTCATTGTGCATGCTTGAATTTGGTTTGACTTCTTGATTTTAATTGACTGCCTTCCTCTCATCCAAATGCCATGAAATTTGACATGCTTGCCATGCTAGATGTTAGGATTGAACATGAATTATTTGGTGATTTTTGAAAATGTTTGGGTTGACTTTTGATGCAAGTCATTCTGTTGACTCTTTTGTGCTTTCATTTGTCATGCCTTGCCTTCTTTTGCTTATGAGTTGATGATGATGCATGATATGATTGTGAATCCAATTGAGATAGCTTTTTAAATGTTTGAACTTGATTATGGTTGACTTTCCTTTGCTGTTTTGACTTTTTTATTTGTCTTTGACCTTAGGCTTGTCCTAGGGGTCTCCTGGTTTATGTTTGAGCTCATTGTTTCAGGTTAAGCACCAATGCTTCAAAGATCATACAAATGTGATTGAGTGTGGTTACACATCATATGTTAACCTTTGTTTTGTAGGTTTGACTCGTGTGTTTGAGTCCTGTGCTTTGCACAATTGATCATCTGTTTTGTCTGTGGATTCAATTCCTTTTGCTTTGACTTGTGAAATGTTTACTGATTAGTTTGACTCTTTCAGGTACCCTTAGTTGCTTAAAGTTCTCTGAACTTGCTTTGCTTTGCTTTTTAGCAAATTGCTTGAGGTATAATCTCTTTTACTTCATGTAGTCTGGAGACCCGGTCTGTTATTTGGCTGGGCAAACTGTCTGAAGTCCTCCTTAAGAGGCAATGCTTGTGTATGTTTAAATTGTCCTTGTAAAGAGTCAAAGACCTCCTAAGTGAAGAGGCAATTGGCAGAACCCAAGGGATAAGCAACCTATCCCCTGCTATTCAGTGTGTCTTCTGTTTTGCTCACACCACTGTGTTGATGCATTACAGATAAAAACCCAAGATCTTGTGCAATTGCACAGTTGAGTCAGTATCAAATGTGTAGAAGGGTTCCCACTTTCTGAACCCACACATTCTTGTCAAATGCTCTCCCAGGCCAGGGATAGAAGCAATGAGGCACACCCCTCATCTCCTTTCATCTGCTTCACCTTAGCCTCTCAATGGCAAGGTTAAGAGCACACTTACCCTATTCCAGTTGGCCCTAGTGCCTAACCCTTGTGTGAGCCTCTTGTATGCATATAGAGTGTGCTTCCTGTGATTGTCTGTTTGCTTTGCCTCTTTAGGTGTAGCTTGGACTTGCCTTTGTGCAAGGTAGGTTGTGCTTGACTTGTTTCCTGTGCAAGTCAGGTCTGTGTGGCTTACTCCCTGTGTGAGCCATGCTTAGAGTTGTTTAGCCGAACTACGGCAACTCTGATTCTCACGTTCAGGTGAGATACGTAGGCACGAGACGCGATGTCTTGTCGAGTTTGACTTACCACTAACATCTAATTCTCCTTTCTCTCGCCCTCGTTGCGATCGAGACTTTCCCTTTCTCTTGCCCTAGTTGCAATCGAGACCTTTGTCCCTCCGTAGCCGAACTACGACAACTCTGATTCTCATGTTCAGGTGAGATACGTAGGCACGAGACGCGATGTCTTGCCGATTTTGACTAACCACTAACACTAATTCTCTTCTCTCGCCCTCGTTGCGATTGAGACCTCCCCTTTCTCTTGCCCTAGTTGCAATCGAGATCCTTGCTTCCTGTGCAAGCCTTGCTTAGGATAGGTTGGCCCTTGTGCCATTTAGCTAGAAACCTTAACTTAGGGTTGACTTTTGCATGACAACATCTAGGCTCGAGTCGTAGTCTCCCTAGAGTTGTGTCTCCCTCTGTTATCTGGTTAGGCTAGATCCTTGTCCCTGCGTAGGGGAACTACATCGCCCTGATCTTCATACCAGATGAAGTATGTAGGCAGGAGATTGAGCTGATCTCTCCGGGCGCCTTTCTTCTTTTTCCGCCCTTTTTCTTTTTCAACCCTTTGTGTCTTAACCACCCTTGTGTGTGTTCTGGTTGGAGTCCGACGTAAGTCCAGCGATTGGCAGTTGGTTTCCTGTGTGTGTTTTCTGGTTCGGATGCCGATATAAGTCCAGTGATTGGCAGTCGGGCTCCACGTTTGCCTGTGTGTTTTGTTTGTTTGTGTGCGTGTTAGCCGAGCTACGAATGCTCTGATTCTTCTCTCGTCCGAGAAGATACGTATGCATAGGATGCGATATCCTAACGAGCATGTGTCGTTTCCCCAGTCCGAACTACTTCGACTCTGATGTCTATGCCTGATAGACTAAGTAGGCCCAGGATGCGACATCCTGCCGAGTCCGTTTCAGTCAGTCTCTTTTGTCTCTTTCAGCCAGTGTGTGTGAGTTTTGAGCAGTGTTTAGCAACCATTTTCCTTCCTTTTGTGCGTGGATCCCGTAGAGTACTACGGATGCGTAGGGGGCCTAATACCTTCCCTTCGCATAACCGACTCCCGAACCCATTCTCTTTGGTCGCGAGACCATGTTCTTTCCTAGGTTTACTTCGAGCGTTTCCTTTCCCTCTTTTGGGATAAATAACGCACGGTGGCGGCTCTGTTGTTTCTTTCTTTTCCCGCCGGTTTTTCGCGTGATGCGACAGCTGGTGACTCTGCTGGGGATATAGAGAAGTTGACCTATGCTGGTCCATCTTCCCTGAGCGAGTCTCTCCTAGCGCTCTCTAGGTTAGGATTTTGGTTGCTTTGTGCTGTTATCTATTGCGTTCATTGTATATATGTGCATTTATTGTTTGCATTTATTGTGTACACTTATGTTTGCATTCATATTCATTATTCATTCTGCCTGGCTGGTTGTCTGTTTTTTCTTTGTGGGGTGGGAGTCAGTTGAGATGAGTTCTATACCCGAACTCGAGTGCTCTCTAGGATAGGAGAATGGCATAGTCTTGTTGACTGGTGTGGAGTATTCCTTAGCCAGTTGACTTGCGAGTCCATTCACTTGGTGGAGGTCATGTTGAACTAATAATGTCACACAAGTTATTTGTGGTTAGGCATTATTCTTTCAATCATGTGCCGCAGAAGCCAAGGACCTTAGTTTACCAAACCCATCTTGGCCTATTTTTAGGACCGTAGTGCGGAGGTCGTTCAGATGTCAGTTCTGATACGATTGTTACGCGATACTACACTCATAAGAGTTTCTCTTGAGAATATTCTTGGAATACGAGTATTCGTTCCTCCGATAATATTCGAGAGATGGAACGATGATTATGGGAACCTCTGATAGAACATGTCTGGCAGGTCTAAACCCTAGTACACTCCCTTTGGGTGGTTCTTAACCGAGACTCCATGCTCGTGACTCTCAACAAACCCATGATTCGTGGTTGAGTCGTTCAAACATTGTTAATATCAATGGATCCCGGATCAGGTGTAAAACCTAAATCCATCAAAGCGGCTGGTTGATATTAAGAATGTTAGAGCCGGTTCATGTACCGTTAATATCAATGGAACTTGGGTGTCGATAAGGTGAAAACCTAAATCCACCAAAATGGATGATTGATATTAGGGATACAATGAGCTTTCCCACGACCTTTGTTTGGCGTGCTTTGCTTGATCCTTGAGTGTGTTTGTTGCATTCATGCATTCATGCATTCATCTGCATCCATATCATCAGAAAAAAAGAAAATTTTCAAGGAACTCAAAGGAGTTTATCTGCAAAAAATTTCAAAACATGAAAAAACCGGGAAAAATTTTTCACCTGATATATCTGATGAGATATTCTCATATATGATTCAAAATGCTAAATATTTCAAAGTTTGCAAATAAAACCCTCGAGTTCCTTTGAAATAAAAACAAGCATATGCATAAACACTTCATGCATCATTTGCATCAGCGGGTGTTTTGTTCCGGTCTCCCGTCCTGTGGTCTGACCCTGCGATCTTCATTTATTTTGAAGACGCACTTTGCCGGTACTATACCAGAGCCATCTCTGCCAGATTGATGGATCATCCCGAGCAAGAGAATTGTGAACTCAGAGAGATATTTGCCAGACTTTGTACTGTTGATGGATTTATTCCTGGTTAGCCGATCCTGGGCCGGCATTGACTTTTCTTCTGAGGTCTTCAATAAAGAGGGTTGTTCAGAAAGCAGAAGCTGCTGACGCAAAGGATACTGACAGTTGTCATCCCCGGTGGGATCTATCACAATTGGGTCACTGTGGGCGTTCCTACAGTTGTTCATAAGTCAGAGCAATAATCACTTTGTTTAAAAACCCTTCTCCCATGCCAAAAGGAGAAGTGATGACATTGTTGGCAGCATTTTGTGCAATGATATTTTCATTCAAATAAATTCATGTTAAAACATTTGTTTTTCCATTTGTTTTCCCTTTTCGCTTTTTGCATGAAATTGGTGATCACAAAAAACCTTTAAAAAACAAGAATAAAAGCAATCTTTTCATCTGCATAACGATTGTCTTGTTTGTTTTTCAAAAAGCTTTTCATATCAAAATCATTATGCAGGTTGTTTCTTAAACCTATTGAACATAGTGATCGGACGTCATCTCCCAATTTTGAATTCCCTGTATTCGAAGCGGAAGAAGATGATGTTGAAGGGATTCCTGACGAGATTTCCCGACTTCTTGAGCGAGAAAAGAAGATCACACTCAGCTGCATCTCGAGAATCAGCAGAACAGCCAACTGGGGCATTTATAAAAAAAAAAAAGAAAAAAAAGAGGGTGCAAAATCAAAAAAAAGAAATCAATCAAAATCAGAAGAAATCAAAAGAAATCAAAAGAAAGAAAAAGAAAGAAAAAAATAAAAGAGAAATAGCACCCTCAAAGTCCCAAGTTGGCTGATGCTGAATTCGATCGAAAGGAAGAGATCAACTGCCATGTGTCATGGTCAGTCATATCAGCAGAGAGTGAAAAAGCATTCAACAAGAAGGTCAAGCCTCGTGTGTTCCGAGGGACCTCATGCTCAAGAAAGTCTTGTCTTTCGTGCCCGATTCCAGGGGCAAGTGAACTCCAAGCTATGAACGTCCAGCCTCTTCAGGCAATGTTTTGACACTTACTACAATGGATGAGGAAGTTCACTCATCCTGTGAATTCTGATGCAGTCAAGAAATGCTTCGCCTAAAAAGAAAAAAGCAAAACAGCTCGCTGAGTCGAACACCCCAAAGGGCGACTTAGGCAAAAAGGAGCGTCTCGGTGGATCGAAAACCCGAAAGGGCGATCCAGGCAAAAGTTAGAGACATTGAAAAAAAAGAATTTGCATCCCGCTAGATTGAACACCTCACACTGGGGCAATCTAGGCAAAAATTAGGGATTTGGCAAGTAACTGCATCTTGACAAGACTGTGCTGTACATCTGTCATCCGTCAGGAATTCTCGATTCGTCGTCGACTGAAGCTCCGAATACATCGAAAATTCAGAATGGTAGAGGAAAGGTCATTATGTTCAATGTAGCCCTCTCCAATATATATCACCGATTTCAAACTTGTACAGATCTATGGAGTCTCGCCCTTTGCAGACTACCATTCCATCACATCTATTTGAGCTTTTATCCAATTATTTGCACTCTTATTTGTTTCAACTCAACAAACGTTTTGCATGTTTTAATTGATAAAGTATCATTGTTTTCAAAATAAACAAATTTTTCAAAAAAACTGTTCTTAAACAAAGTGAACGTTCACGATGATGGAAGGATACTTAGGAGATCCGCAGTGCTCTCCCGAGGGTGGTATGATTACCAACAGGTAAGACAATTGTTCGTATCTCGAGCATGACTGTATCTTTGTCCTGCAGAACCTCGTATGGTCTCTCCTCAGTGAATTTTCCCGACGCAGTGTTGGTTGAAGTTGTTCATCTTCATGTTCCCGACAGTGTAGACTCTTCCTCCAAGTCCCTGTTAGCTCTATTGTGGGGCATCCCCGGTAGAGTACTGTCTGAGCCTCATCGTGGGGCATCCCTAGCAAGTTTGCTATTTCGGACATTATTGTGGGGCAGTTCCCCTAGCAGAGTGTTTACTGAAGACTTCAACTTTCGCCTCTCCAGCAGAGCAGTCTTCATCTCTCCCCCAACGTGGTTGTTTTTCTTTGAAGATTCAGTATTTGGTAGATCAACATCCCAGTACTATGTCATGCCCTCAGGTGGATCCCCCAGTGGAGTTGTTGGCATGATAAGCCTTATCAATGCCTATGTATCCTCATCAGAGATCCGGTTGCTTCTTGGTATCCCTGATTTCCAGCACAAGTTGTTGTGGCGCATCCGCCTGTATGTTGAACTCTGTTCTCCGTTTGCGACTGACGATCCCTCCGGAAGTCTCCGGTGGCCTTCCTCCCCTGCAGGATAAGTGTTCCCTGATATCCCAGTCCCCAGTGGATTTTCTTTGCTCTCTGGTGGCTTTGGTTTTCTCTCCGGATGGTTGATTCCTGGACCTGCGTGTCGAATATGTCTGTTTGTCAGCATTCATCATACATTCATCATACATAACGCATACATGCATAATCATAGCACTTGGATACTCATGTTGCAGCTGTTGCCGGGTGTCTGTTGATTGTTACCTCCTGCTATTTGGTAATACAAATCTCTCCAGTAGATTTTCCTCAAGCAAATATGGGTGTGTCTGATCTCTCCATGTAGAGCCAACCCTTAAGCAGAAAGTGTCTATCCTTTCCTGCCATTTCCCCACTGAGATACATCCTCGTGGATGACGGTTATTTCCGTTCCCTCCCTAGACGGGATGGGTTTTCCCTATTGAGTTCTTTCCTCATTAGGATGAGTCTTGTTTCAGTCTGCCTTTTTGGATCGATCCTAAATTGGCTCCCTGTTGACTGTTTCTTGTGCTTCCCTGGGGCATAAATGAATAGTTGCTCACTAGCCGGCACTCATTCATCTTATCCTCAGCGGAATTTTTTGGCCTCTACCTACAAACCGGTAGCTGTAAGTCCTATCTTTGTGGTTTTCTACCCACAAGCTGGTAGTTGTAAAATCCCACATTCTCCCCTTGGTAGAGTTAACCCTTTGTGCTCATCCCGATGATGACTGGTTACTTTTCCATTGGCCTCTGCCTACAAACCGGTAGCTGTAAGTCCTATCTTTGTGGTTTTCTACCCACAAGCTGGTAGTTGTAAAATCCCACATTCTCCCCTTGGTAGAGTTAACCCTTTGTGCTCATCCCGATGATGACTGGTTACTTTTCCATTGGCCTCTGCCTACAAACCGGTAGTTGTAAGTCCTATCTTTGTGGTTTTCTACCCACTAGCTGGTAGTTGTAAAATCCCACATTCCTCCCCTTGTTGGAATTAACCCTTTGTGCTCATCCCGATGATGACTGGTTACTTTTCCGTGGTTTTCTGCCTACGAACCGGTAGTTGTAAGTCCTATCTTTGTTGGTTTTCTACCCACTAGCCGGTAGTTGTAAAATCCCACTTTCATCCCCTGGCGGATATTGTTTGTTGGCTTCTACCTACGAACCGGTAGTTGTAAGTCCTATCTTTGTTGGTTTTCTACCCACTAGCCGGTAGTTGTAAAATCCCACTTTCATCCCATGGCGGAATTTGTTTGTTGGCTTCTACCTACGAACCGGTAGTTGTAAGTCCTATCTTTGTTGGTTTTCTACCCACAAGCTGGTAGTTGTAAAATCCCACTTTCACCCCCTAGCAGAGGTAACCTTTGTGGTTCATTTGGTTTGTTGGCCTCTACCTACGAACCGGTAGCTGTAAGTCCTATCTTTGTGGTTTTCTACCCACTAGCTGGTAGTTGTAAAATCCCACATTCCTCCCCTTGTTGGAGTTAACCCTTTGTGCTCATCCCGATGATGACTGGTTACTTTTCCGTGGTTTTCTGCCTACAAACCGGTAGATGTAATCCCCTCTTTGTGGTATTAATGGTCTTGTCCCCTTTGGATACTTGCCTTGATCAAGCAGTATTGTCCCCATTGGGTCTTCACCTTCTTTTTGGATACTTGCTCCGAGTAAGCAACTTTATCCTCTTTTGATTGGTCATCTTTTGCATACCTAGTCTGGTACCCAGATGCCTTTCTTTTCGGTCGATTATTCATTTAACAACCTACAACCCGGTTATGGATAATCTTCCATGCAAGTGTATTATCTACGTCTTGACGGCTTTAGATAATATGTCTTATGTTTTTCCGGTATTCAGACCGAAGGAGTTTCCGACGATCAGGTCGATGTACTCATGGCACTCAGGCCAATTTTGCCGGTATTCAGACCGAAGAAGTTTCCGACGATCAGGTCGATGTACTTATGTTTTTCCGGTGTTCAGACCGAAGAAGTTTCCGACGATCAGGTCGATGTACTTATGTTTTTTTCCGGTGTTCAGACCGAAGAAGTTTCCGACGATCAGGTCGATGTACTTATGTTTTTCCGGTGTTCAGACCGAAGAAGTTTCCGACGATCAGGTCGATGTACTTATGTTTTTCCGGTGTTCAGACCGAAGAAGTTTCCGACGATCAGGTCGATGTACTTACGACGCTCAGGCATTGGTTATCCCTGTGTTGCCATTTATTTTGGTATCCAGGTCGACGTTTCTGTTTCGGTATTCAGGCCGATTTCTTTTCCGTTCCAGACGGATTGTTCTTTCAAGACTGTTTCTTTGCCGATCCTAACAGGCATTCCTGTATTATATCCAGTCGGTGCAAATTTCTACGGTTCTTTTGTATTCAATCCCTGTTTACCCTGAAAGTCTGACAGCCACTGCTATCATCCGTTCGGGTTCCCAGCTGATTCAATAGGGGCAGCTGTAGCACCTCAAATTTGCACCTATCATTGTACATACCATATCATATTAGGTCATATCATATCATGGTCCATTGCATAGCATTTGCATTGTCCCCAGTTGCCTCAAGAGCAAGCAAGCAAAGAATTAGGTCAAACTGATCAGGAGATCAGTCAACCAATCAAGCAAGGGTGTTTCTCAAAGAATCAAAGCCCTAGGGTTTGTCCAACAAGTTCACATGACTTGGAGGTCCATTTGAAGTGTTCAAGTCAAGGGTTGGATGTTCAAAGGTCATCAGTCAATGCATAGCCAGGCAAAAACCCTAGACAGTCAACAGTCAGTCATTAGCAGTGGATGGTGGCCATTCCTGTGGAATTTGGGCACCATGATCAATAATCAAGAATCCACACAACTTGGGTCATCATTTGAAGTCAAGGTCTCAAGGAATTGGGGTTTGGAATTCATCAGAAGTGCACAGTCAGTCCAAAACCCTAGAAAAGTCAAACTTGGTCAACTGTGGGTTTAATCAGTGATTTGATGGATGGATTTGATTTGAAGGAGTTCATTCATGCTTATATAAACCTCATATATCATGTCCAACCTCATCATGGAAGAAAATCAAGTCAATCAGAAAATTTCCCAAAATAGAAACTAGACCTGTAATTTTAAATGCCAAAAATGGAAACTTCTTGATCCCAAACTTACATCATGATACAAGCTTCAAATGAATTTTTGCCCAACATGAAAGTTGAAGATCTTGTTCTCCCATTTTCAAAAAGTCCAAGAACTCTCAAATCCCATGAATGGTTTGCAAGATATGATCATTTCATTTTCACCAATTTGTGAACTTCAACAAGCCATAACTCATGAACCATAAGGCCAAATTTGGTGGGGTTTTTTCCTACAAACCACATTTTTCCTCCTCTTTCCAAAAATATAAATTTCATCCTCCAAAACCTTACCGATCAAAATGGCATTTTTGGCCTTGACTTTATTCATTTCAAGTTTGACTCAAAGTTGACTTTTTGATTTTTTGATTTTTTCTCACTTTGGCCAATTGAGAATTGTTTGGAAGGTTATTTGCAACATGTTCCAAGTCCAATTTGTGCTCATACCATTACCATACTACCATTTTGACCAAAGGTGCATAACTTGAAATTTTGCAAATGGCTTCATTAAAACAAAACAAGGACAGCAATTCATGAGCAAATGTAAAACAGCAGAAGTTTTGGTCAGGTACAGCCTGTTTCCAAGCCCAATTGTGCAGACTTCACACCCTCCATATCCACTTATGAGCAAATTAGCAAAAATGCAAATATTCCCATTTGAGCAAAACAAACTTACTATTCATTTAGCATGGCTCAAACAGCAAAAATAATTGTCATTTGCAGCATGACTAAAGCCCAAAATCGTGCAACACCACACCTCCACTTCCATATTTTTCAACTTAGCAATTTTGCAATTTGTTTAAAATGAGCTAATCTTGTTTAAGCACTCCATTACCAATTGTTAAACAATCATATATAAATGATTTTCTGACAGAAAGCAACCCTAATACACAGCCTTCACACAACAGAAACACTCTCATCTTCTCCTTCTTGCATTTGGGTCGATTTACATTTTTCTGCTAAAAACTCCAAACCCTCGAGCCTCTGTTGGTTGTATCATCATCTGGATATCATTTGGAGACCTTGGCAAGCTTTATTTTCTTGCTGTAACAGCATTTTCTTGTTCTGTTTTCACCAAGCTCTTCCAATGGCAAATCGAGCTTTGAAGATCTCCAAGCAGCATTGAGCCAAACAACTTCAAGCATTCAACATCTCCAAGCATTGTGGACCTTTGTTTAAGCTGGAATCATTCAAACAACACTGTTCTATCGATTTTCTCCAAATCAAGTGAGTTTTCGATTTCCTTGTTTTTCCAAATGATGCTATGCCATGTGTAGTTCCTGCCATGCTGAAGCTGATGCACTTTGTCTCATATAAAATAGTTGAGTAGATTGTTAGAAATCTGAAAAATAAAATTGATGTTCATATGCATTGTTGCTCGATTCTCATTCATTACCATGCTGCCATGAAAACCATGCTTGGATTTGTCCTCACCATGCCCTAATGCTTCTATTGGTATGCTGTTTATCCATTTCTGGGACTTTTCATTCATGAACCAAGTTTGACATTGAATCTTCTTCTGCTCGATTCAGAACATGTGTGTTGTTATGTTGAAAATAAATGTTGGATTCGTTTTGGCCTTGCTTTGATGAACACTTCTGGGTAGCCAACTTTAATTTCTGGGATTTTTTTTATGAAACTCGAATTGGTGATGATGAATGTTCATGCTGCTAAACCCTGTAGCTTAAACCCTAGGACATTTTCCAGGTTTCCTTTGAATCGTGTTTGGTTCCCTGTTGCTTAATGTTGCATGATGCTTGTGAAATTATGTTTGGTTGTTGTTCATGATGTTTGCAAGAAGATGATGTTGCCATGCTGTTGCTAAACCCTAAGTTGCATATAAACCCTAATGATCAGTTGCCCAGAAATTATGAATTCGATTGGTTGTTGGTTTGTTCTTTGATCATTGTTACTGTTCCATTGGTTGCTAACCAATTAAAACATTTCGTGGCCTTTGCTTAAGCTGTGTCGTTTTGCTAAATGAATGTGGTATTTACCACAATGCCACGCGGTCAAACCGTTGACTCATTATTTCATGTCTTTTGCTCATGCTTCTTCCAATTGTTCACTCATCTTCAACAATTCATTTTTAATTCATTTCAACTCCGAAAATTATGGGATTTTTTGCATTGTGACCTGTTGGATGTCTAGAATTTTACCATGATTTTTAATATTTTTTCTGATCATTGGATTTTAATTGGCTCTAGGGTTTTTGTTATGTGACCAAAAATGATACATGTTGCCAAAACAATTGTGAAATACTCATGTTGCATCCATTGGTTCTGAAATTTTTTGTGGAGAAACTAGACACATTCACCTTTGTTTTGATATAAAGTTTGTGCATTTATCATATGTGGTGTGTGAGCTTTGATTTTTTGAAGTTAGGTGTTACATTTGGTGCCACACCATGAATGTGCATTTTCCCAATTTTGGTTGACATGTTTCCTTACATCCAAATGACCCCAAATTTTGCATGATCCCTCCCTTACATGTCTGGTTCATGTGTGAATTTTCTGGGATTTAATGATGCTGTTTTCCATTTGATTGTGATTTTTCTTCCCTGCCTAGTCAATTGTTGACTTTATGTGATACATGTTGCCAAATCCTTTGGGAAATTCTCATACCATATTGTATGATCATGAAATTTCATATGTGATAACTAGACATCTTGAGCTTTGCATTGGTGTTAATCCCATCTATTTCTCTTCTGTTTTAAATTTGATATGATTTTTTGAAGTTGACCCATGTTTGTTGACCTTCATTGTGCATGCTTGAATTTGGTTTGACTTCTTGATTTTAATTGACTGCCTTCCTCTCATCCAAATGCCATGAAATTTGACATGCTTGCCATGCTAGATGTTAGGATTGAACATGAATTATTTGGTGATTTTGAAAATGTTTGGGTTGACTTTTGATGCAAGTCATTCTGTTGACTCTTTTGTGCTTTCATTTGTCATGCCTTGCCTTCTTTTGCTTATGAGTTGATGATGATGCATGATATGATTGTGAATCCAATTGAGATAGCTTTTTAAATGTTTGAACTTGATTATGGTTGACTTTCCTTTGCTGTTTTGACTTTTTTATTTGTCTTTGACCTTAGGCTTGTCCTAGGGGTCTCCTGGTTTATGTTTGAGCTCATTGTTTCAGGTTAAGCACCAATGCTTCAAAGATCATACAAATGTGATTGAGTGTGGTTACACATCATATGCTAACCTTTGTTTTGTAGGTTTGACTCGTGTGTTTGAGTCCTGTGCTTTGCACAATTGATCATCTGTTTTGTCTGTGGATTCAATTCCTTTTGCTTTGACTTGTGAAATGTTTACTGATTAGTTTGACTCTTTCAGGTACCCTTAGTTGCTTAAAGTTCTCTGAACTTGCTTTGCTTTGCTTTTTAGCAAATTGCTTGAGGTATAATCTCTTTTACTTCATGTAGTCTGGAGACCCGGTCTGTTATTTGGCTGGGCAAACTGTCTGAAGTCCTCCTTAAGAGGCAATGCTTGTGTATGTTTAAATTGTCCTTGTAAAGAGTCAAAGACCTCCTAAGTGAAGAGGCAATTGGCAGAACCCAAGGGATAAGCAACCTATCCCCTGCTATTCAGTGTGTCTTCTGTTTTGCTCACACCACTGTGTTGATGCATTACAGATAAAAACCCAAGATCTTGTGCAATTGCACAGTTGAGTCAGTATCAAATGTGTAGAAGGGTTCCCACTTTCTGAACCCACACATTCTTGTCAAATGCTCTCCCAGGCCAGGGATAGAAGCAATGAGGCACACCCCTCATCTCCTTTCATCTGCTTCACCTTAGCCTCTCAATGGCAAGGTTAAGAGCACACTTACCCTATTCCAGTTGGCCCTAGTGCCTAACCCTTGTGTGAGCCTCTTGTATGCATATAGAGTGTGCTTCCTGTGATTGTCTGTTTGCTTTGCCTCTTTAGGTGTAGCTTGGACTTGCCTTTGTGCAAGGTAGGTTGTGCTTGACTTGTTTCCTGTGCAAGTCAGGTCTGTGTGGCTTACTCCCTGTGTGAGCCATGCTTAGAGTTGTTTAGCCGAACTACGGCAACTCTGATTCTCACGTTCAGGTGAGATACGTAGGCACGAGACGCGATGTCTTGTCGAGTTTGACTTACCACTAACATCTAATTCTCCTTTCTCTCGCCCTCGTTGCGATCGAGACTTTCCCTTTCTCTTGCCCTAGTTGCAATCGAGACCTTTGTCCCTCCGTAGCCGAACTACGACAACTCTGATTCTCATGTTCAGGTGAGATACGTAGGCACGAGACGCGATGTCTTGCCGATTTTGACTAACCACTAACACTAATTCTCTTCTCTCGCCCTCGTTGCGATTGAGACCTCCCCTTTCTCTTGCCCTAGTTGCAATCGAGATCCTTGCTTCCTGTGCAAGCCTTGCTTAGGATAGGTTGGCCCTTGTGCCATTTAGCTAGAAACCTTAACTTAGGGTTGACTTTTGCATGACAACATCTAGGCTCGAGTCGTAGTCTCCCTAGAGTTGTGTCTCCCTCTGTTATCTGGTTAGGCTAGATCCTTGTCCCTGCGTAGGGGAACTACATCGCCCTGATCTTCATACCAGATGAAGTATGTAGGCAGGAGATTGAGCTGATCTCTCCGGGCGCCTTTCTTCTTTTTCCGCCCTTTTTCTTTTTCAACCCTTTGTGTCTTAACCACCCTTGTGTGTGTTCTGGTTGGAGTCCGACGTAAGTCCAGCGATTGGCAGTTGGTTTCCTGTGTGTGTTTTCTGGTTCGGATGCCGATATAAGTCCAGTGATTGGCAGTCGGGCTCCACGTTTGCCTGTGTGTTTTGTTTGTTTGTGTGCGTGTTAGCCGAGCTACGAATGCTCTGATTCTTCTCTCGTCCGAGAAGATACGTATGCATAGGATGCGATATCCTAGCGAGCATGTGTCGTTTCCCCAGTCCGAACTACTTCGACTCTGATGTCTATGCCTGATAGACTAAGTAGGCCCAGGATGCGACATCCTGCCGAGTCCGTTTCAGTCAGTCTCTTTTGTCTCTTTCAGCCAGTGTGTGTGAGTTTTGAGCAGTGTTTAGCAACCATTTTCCTTCCTTTTGTGCGTGGATCCCGTAGAGTACTACGGATGCGTAGGGGGCCTAATACCTTCCCTTCGCATAACCGACTCCCGAACCCATTCTCTTTGGTCGCGAGACCATGTTCTTTCCTAGGTTTACTTCGAGCGTTTCCTTTCCCTCTTTTGGGATAAATAACGCACGGTGGCGGCTCTGTTGTTTCTTTCTTTTCCCGCCGGTTTTTCGCGTGATGCGACAGTGGCCACATCATCTTTGTATCTCATGGTGTTTCGCACATCAATTTTTAACTCTTCATCATAAACTTTTAAGTCATGGTGCCCTCTTCTATATCTATCAAACATCTTCCTGTCTCCGAAAATGGTCTACCAAGAATGAGTGGTATCTCTTCATCTTCCGGCATTTCTAAGATGACAAAGTCCACAGGAAACACAAACTTATCAATCTTCACAAGAACATCTTCCACCACTCCATAGGGTCTCTTCATAGAGTGGTCAGCAAATTGAAGTGTCATTCTGGTATCTTGCACTTTTCCGATCCCTAACCTCTTTTAAATGGATAACGGCATGAGACTCACACTTGCCCCCAAGTCTATAAGGGCCTTTTTGAAAGATTTATCTCCAATAGTGCAAGGATAGTTACCGAGCCTCGATCTTTCTTCTTCACCGAAATCTTCATAACCTGCAAAATTGCACTATAAGTTTCGGTTAGTACAATAGGGTCAGTGTCGGTGCTCCTCTTTTTTGAAATAATATCCTTCATAAATTTGGCATAAGAGGGTATTTGTTCAAGTGCCTCCAAGAACGGAATGTTAATCTCAAGCTTTTTGAACATCTCCAAGAATTTCTCAAAGTTCTTCTCATGTTGCTCTTTCTTCTTATTTCTTGTGGGGAAAGGGAGTTTGACAACCGGCTTTGGTTCACTAACTTTTTCTTTAACCACCAGTTTAGGCACCACCACCTCTTCACTCACAACCTCATTTTATTTTATTTCCAACTCAACTTCAAAGCAATTGGTCTTCTTGGTCGTCATCTTTCTCAGGGACTTCTTTCGATTTACCACTCCTTGTGGTTACAGTACTCACATTATTATGCTCTCGTGGATTTGTAACTGTAGCACTCGGTAATGCACCAGGTGTTTGAGAACCCGCGAGTTATTGAGCAATCTGACTCATTTGTACTTCCAAATTTTTTATCGAAGCACCAGTGTTTCTTAGATTACTTATAGTCTCCTCTTGAAATTGGGAACTTTGAGCCGCCATTTTTCAATGGCAATTTCCCAATCTGCTTTTCTTGGTACCTGTTGTTGAAATTGTTGTTGGGGTTGGTGAAACTGCTGCTGGTATGGTTGTTGTTGTTGTGGTCGATATTGAAGTTGTGGTTGGTTTTGATATTGATTGGGCACTTGCTTTTGAACATTTCCTTGCTGGTCCTTCCATGAGAAATTTGGATGATTTTTCCATCTAGGATTATATGTATTTGAGTAAGGGTTGTTCTGCTTCATAAAATTAATCTCTTCTACCTGTTGTACAGTTGCCACACAATGCATGGAGAAGTGAGCCCCCCACAAAATTCACAACTAACCGCTTGAATTGGTTGAACCGGTTGAACTTGTGCCATCGTTTGAGTGTCAAGAGCCATTTTCTTTATTCTTCGATATACTTCCGTTGTTATTTGATCTTCCATCTTCACAACTTGATTTGCTAGCTTGAGATCAATGATACCTTCAGGTTGACTTACACTACGGTCATAGAGCTCTAGATGTTCATTTGCTGCAATGGCTTCGATGATTTTCTTTATTCCAGTGGTTGTTGTAAAATTTGTTGAGCCACCGACAGCCGTGTCTATGAGTTGCTTAGTCTTCATTCTAAGGTCATTCACAAAATTTTGCATCTGTTCAGTTGCATCCATGTTATGAGTAGGACATGCAACCAACAATCGGTTGAACCTCTTGTAAGCATCTCCGAGTGACTCTCCTTCCTTCTGTTTGAAATTAACTATGTCATATCTCTTACGGATATAAACAAAGGCAGGGTAGTACTCATTCAAAAATGTTGTCTCCATTTGTTGCCAAGTTGTAATGCTTCCCGCGGGTAAAGAGTAAAACCACTCTTCAGCATCTTCCGATAATGTAAACAGAAACATCACCAACTTTTTAGCTTCTTCTAAGTGTCCCTCAATTTTCAACGATGTCGTCATGGTCAGAAATCTTTGTAAATACTTGTTGGCATCTTCATTGATTTTTTCGGAGAACGGTCTCCTTTCGAGTTGACGAATCGTTGAAGGGTGTAGATAAAAATGATCAACATTCACCGGTTGGTTTACTATTGTTAACCTTCCAGTCAGAGCATTTGCACCTCCATAGTCACCCAGAAGTCTTTCCATGGGAGGTGGAGCTTCATCCATCGTTTCAGATACGACGTCAGAGTCTTCCGAATGAACTGAAATAACTTCTTCTTTTTCAGACTCAGAAACAATGAGGGTTGCTTCTGATAGTTCCAGTCTATCTTTTCGGCGTCTTGCATGCAATAATCTTTCTAGTTCTGCGTCAAAAAGAAATTCAGCTGAGGCCTTACCTCGCATACAAAGATTAGACAATTATTAGAATTTATAAACGAAACAATAGTACAGTGAAATAAAATTTTGGTTGCAGAGCAACAAAATTTCAATTGGATTATTATTTAACTTATACTTTGGCAGTCCCCAGCAACGGCGCTAAAAACTTGATCGGTAAAATAGCAAGTGTACTATTTGCACCGATGTAGTAACAAAATGGGAGTTATTCCGAGTATCGATCTCGAGGACTGCGCGTTAAGTACAAATATTTACAATAATTCCATTGAACAAAAGATCAAAAGGGGGTTTGTTGATTGTTTTCAAAATGATAATCACAAGGATAAATTACACAAAGCGTATAAAAATCAGTTAATCGATATGAGAAAGCATGCTAGGGCAAGATGTGTGAATTGCTTTGTACTACACTACTTCCACATTATATAATATCTACGTTGCAATTATTCATAGCTGATTCTCAAGAATTTTTTTCTCTAATTCCTTAGCCGAAAACCATTAACAGTCAATTTCAATCCTAATTCCTTAGCTATTCAAAATGACGTTATGAAATATGCAATTGATTAAGAATTAACGGCTAATACGGTTTGATCCTTATTCCTAAGCGATTAAATCGAAGTATTATTATAATCTGATAAAATGAAGCATTAAGAACTTTGTATAATAATTTGAACCGTGTACAAGCGATAAGGTGGTTTGTCCGACCTAAACCTTAACCATAGATCAAAATTCCATTTGTCCGATAAAATAAAGCATTAAGAACTTTGTATAATAATCTGAATTAAGAACAATGTTGATGATCATGAAAACATAGAAATATTGTTTATACAGTAGCAATTCAGGGACACCCCCTAGCATTGGGGGGTTTAGCTTCTCATAGTATTCAAAGAAAGCAAATTACAAAATAGAGACATTACAATTCTTTGGTGATGAAGGTTGATCTTCAATCTCTTTCGATCTTGAAAATCTCTTTTTCTCCAAACCTCTTGGAAGCTCTCTTATCATTTTTGTCTCTTCTTCGTACGATCCAAAAGTCCCTTTTTCCTTTACCAATCGCAGACTAAATAGTTCCAAATTATCTAAAAGCATAGTGAAATACCAAGACTGCCCTCCGAACTTACGCAGAGACTTAAATAATAAAAATCAGCAAAAGGGACGAATTGGCCAACACGGGCCGTGTCAGCTGACACGGGCGCCCGTGTTGGCTCTCTGTTTACTCTTTGCCTTCAGCCTTTGCTGACACGGGCCATGTCAGTTGACACGGGTACCCGTGTCAGCCCCCTGTTTTCTGTTTCCTTGCTCTCCACTCTCCACAGGCTGACACGGGTCGTGTCAGCTGTCACGGGCACCCGTGTTAGCACCCTATTTTTGCCTTATTTCGCATTGCACACTGTCTTTGACTCCCGTTCTTCCCTTACGCATCTTTCGGGCTTATTGATGGACCTGGAAACCAAATAGAACTACCACGGTAAACGCATAAAATGCGACAACAAGAGATGAACCACTAATACAACATAAGACAAGAAGGAAATTATGAAATGCGATAAAACTTAGGAAATCAACTAAAAGAAAGAACAAAGTGTTACCGTTTCTTGAAGATTCATGCTAGATGGATGATGAAAACTAAGTGTAAATGGTGATCGATCAGGTAGCAAGGATCATAGAACTGCACTAATACACTCAAGAGTCCTTCAACCACATCAGCAAACAAGATAGACAATAACTTCCCATCCTCCACTGAGCAGATGGATCTCAAGCCAACGTGTTAAGGACTACTCTACACAAGTCGAACATGACTATACCATCCTCCTATCTTAATTGCACTCAAGTTCGGGTTAGAACTTATCTCACCACTCAGAGATCACCAAGCACAACAAGCAGATTATATCATACAAACAAATATTCATACATCACATATATACAATTATATACACCCAAAAAAGTAGGCTAAACCCACTGGAGACTACTCCCCAGCAGAGTCGCCACTTAATTTCTGTAGCGGTAATTTCATGATCATCAAGTTATGGATAAGCAAGATATCAAATAACAAGAGTTTCCACCGCGCTTTTATTGTTTCCAAGGGAAAAGGAAAAAGTACGAACAAAACCCAAAAGTAAGAAGTTTTCATATCAAAACTAATAAAATGTCAGAGATTACAGATAAGTGGATTGGTTACACATAGGGAAGGTGTTAGCACCCAAAGTGTCATAGGGACTCCTAGGGAGCCCTTTTTTGTGTGCATATGTATTTTGTACAAAGTGATGTTTACAAACAAATAGAATGGGGGGATGAGAAAAGAACTCATTAATTATTTTTTTTTTTGTGTTTGACAAGACCTTCGAACTTGTGCCTATGTACCAACATAAAAATGAGGGATCAAAATCTCGTAGTTCGTGGTATAAATTTCAAAGTGGATGCATTGTTTTTAACAAAAATTAAGTTTGAAAGGAACAAAGGCCTAAAAATGTTTTGAATGAGTTAGTTCTTTTTGGCTTTTGAAAATTTTAAGTCAAGTATAGTTAAGTTTATTTATAAGTTTGATTTAAGAAAAGAAGTTTAAAATGCAATGGCATAAGACCAAAATTTCTAGTTTGCAAAGTGGTCTAAATTTAGAAAATGACAAGTTCAAACAAAGAAGAATTTTTAAAATGATGGAGAGATTTTGAAATTAAAGAGATGGGGAGGAGGTGAAGAGACTAATCCTATGCACAAAATTAAAAGTTAAGAGTTGAAAAGATCTGACCGATGGGTAGCAATCCAATAGGCAAGAATGCCATATAGAAACCCCAAATCCCCTTGGATATTAGAATCAAGCAACAAATAATGCATACAATATTAACTTGAAGAGCAAGGCATCAAATAAAGATAGCCCCATCCATGCTTTAGCCATTCCATGATCTCTTCAAATTTGCTCATGTAGCAGATGAATTCCACAAGTCATAGGTTCAAAATAACAACTTCACCATGATCATGTTGCAAATGAATTCAGATGGATCTTCAATGATGTATCAGATGAAGTTTCAAATTGCAAGCACTTGGTTACATGAAGATTGGCATTGGCCAAGTCCTTTTGCATAAGGATGTTACCTAAATTCTAAGTCCAATTGTCCAAGATCAAACCAACAGTCCACACAAGAAGTTTTTTAGGGTTTTTGTTCTTATTATGTACATTAATGGTCAAAGACCATATAAACAAACACAATATACACAAGCAAAATATATCACAAAATATGGTCCAAGTGGACAAAGTGAAAATGACATTAACATACACAATTAGAATGGTATGAATAATGGCAAATGAATAGAGCTTAAAAATTAAAGTGCGTTAAAAGTAAATGGCTTGAAATTAAATGTTAGTTGTTAATGAGTTAGAAGTTAGTATTGTTTTGATTTTGCTTTTCAAGTCATTCTTTGGAGAACACTCAACCCACTTATCACAAGCATGGGTCCTTGAGCCAAGACATCTTACAAAGGAAGGAAAAAAGGCCAAGTTTCCATACAATACCATGAAAGAGGGGAGACTTACAATCTCACTAACTAGAATGCTATGCCTTTTGTGTCAAAAATTTAGCGCTACGTTAAGCAATCGTAATTGGACTTATGTAGAAGTCACAATTATTTGAGGTTGGACAATAGAATCTTGGTGTTAATACATGTTAGAGACATAGTATAATGGACTATGCTCATGAAACATACCACACACAAAAAGAATATGCAAAAGAGGTGGCCTAATCTCATCCATACTCATGTTGATTTTTCAATCAAGTAGCCTTAGGACTTTGAGATATCATAGGCCAAATGAAATGAATGCATAAAGAAGGGGAATTAGATGAAAAGGGAGGGTAATAGATCAAAATACAAATTGGTCAATGGATGACTTTTACCAAGTTAATATCATTCATTCATTTTGGGAGATGGAATGTACATTCCATCAATCCCCTAAATCCAATGATATTAACCTAGTAAAGTCAAATCAACCTTGACCAAGGCCCAACAACACAAGTCAAACTTACACAAACCATCACAAGAGGTCAACACAATTATTTGGCATTTATTCAATTTAAAAATACTAAAAATAATGCATTAAATTAAATATAGTTTGTCAAATTCCTAAAACCTCATCAAAACACCAAAGAAATGACCATGAGATTTATCATAGGTCAAACAAGGTCAAAGGACCTTGGAGAAAAAATTTCAGAATTTTAAAAAACTTAAAAGTATTTTTAAATAATTAAAAATAATCACAAAATCAATTAAATCATGAAAAAATATTAATAATGATCCAAAAAATAATTTTAATTCAAAGTATGAAAGAGGAATTTATTTAAATTTTTTTGGTGAAACTCTCATATTTTTTGGATCAATATTAAAATTAATATGAATTAATGAAAATCAAATTAATTAAAACAAAAATAAAAAAATCAAAAAAAATGCGAGCCACTTGATCTCCCTCATTAATTGAGGTGGCAGATCGAGTGGATGGAAACGCGCGTTCTATGGTGGAACTTAGTCAGCGCACCACATGCGTGGTAATCAAAACCAACGTCTGAGATTAAAACATTTCAAATGGATCATGTGGTCTGGAAACGTGCCAACACACCGCCGGAGCCAGATCTCTGGTCTTCTTCTCCGGTGGACCTCACCGGAGTGGTCCACCCTTAACCATCACCAAAATAAAAAAGGAAGACATGATTCGAAAGAAAAAAGGGTGTAGAGCACGAATCTGACCTCAATTTCAACTAACTCCAAATATATACAAAGATATGAGGAGCTAAATTTTAAGGTGTAACAACTGAGTTGCTTCGATTTGACCTCAAAGCAACTCAGTCTTCCTGCCTACATTGGTAGGACTTCAGACAACCAAAGATCCAAGAGAATTGATGAGAATTGAGTGAGAATCAAAGAGAATAAGTTTTCTGAAATTTACCTTCAATGTTGTGCATAAATGGATCTTGCTTGCTGCAACCTTGATTCGATCACACTTGAGAAGCTTGCAGGAGAGGTTTGGCAATGGTACAAAGCTTTGGATCCTGGAGTTTCTGAATCTCCAAACAGTGAGATTCAAACTCACTTTTCAAGTTGAAAATTCTCAGGTTTTCTTTTGAATGGTGAGGGTTTCAATTAGGGGGCAAAGCTGGTGCGCAAGGTGTGTTTGAATTGAGCTCCAAGGGCCTGTATTTATAGCAATTGGGACTGATATTTGCACACTTGAATAATTGCTAAATTTGGACATTTCATGCACAAGCTTGCATGGGCGTGTACAGGACCATGAAGCAATCTAATTTGATCCACTTGCAACTATTCTGAAGTTCAAATGAGGATTGGATGTCAAGGCAATGTGAAATGGGATTTTTGGCATTTGATTTCTTCCAATCATGCAAACCTGTTAAAGGCATGCGCAGCCGTAGCAAATCTCATCCAAAATGCATGAACTTGGGTTATTTGGAAATCTTAGATCAAGGGGAACAACTTTGATGTTGGACACTTTTTCATTTGGAACTTGGATCATGGTGAATTTTGAGGTGGAAGTTTGGAAATTTCAACATTTTGAAATTTTTTCTAAGTGTCAAGCCATATATCTCAATATTCCACCTTGCTTAACTTTTTATGTGAGCTTCAAATGAAAATAGTATCTTCATAAAAGTTGTATATAATTTCAAATACCTTCAAAATGGTCACCAATTTCATGTCATTTGGATTTATAAAGATAGAGTTATGCATTTTTGAAGTTGAGGAAAATCATTTGTTCAATGGTATAGGTCAAAAATGACCTATAATGTATCCTCATATCACATGCTCATAAAAGTTGAATTAGATCTTACTCTAAACATAAAAGTTGAAGTAGACATCTTGAATTTGATTATGAAACTTTGAAATCTTTAATCTCATAAAAATTGAGCAAGTTATGGCCTTGGGAAGTTGACTTTCAAATTAGGGTTTAGACAAAATGACCTTTAATGTTTCAACACAGAAAATGATTTTCCAATCAAAACTATCTCTAGGTATCAACATGAAAGTTGTTTGTAATATAATTTAGAGTAACTTGTCTCTTGGAATCATTTTCATATGGTGAAAATCGTATGAGATAGGGTCTAGGGAGACCCAGTTTTGATCAGATGAATTCATCTAGCCAACCTTCACCAACCAACTTGCTAACCTTCAATTATCTTGACTTTATAGGCTCATGGTAGATCATATATGCATAAGATGATGAAATTTGAAGTATCCCTTGAGAAATTTGATCAATTGGTGAGATAGCTTGTTGGAGAAGTTACTTAAGATACCCAATCAAACTAGGGTTTCCAAGGCAAATCACCTCCAAACTCTTGAAGAATACTTGATCAATAAGGCATGTAGAGATCATTGGGACTCATATATGATGCTTTGAGACATTTTGGACCAATATTTGATTGTACTCTTAGCCATGAGGGTCTTAAATCCTATGTGTGAATCTTGATAAATCAATGGTGATCATGCCCTACCTACAAAAAAGTTAGGCAAATGCAAAGACATATTTTTGGTATTTTGGTTAGTAAAATGATAATATACAAGTATGATACAATCACATGGTGCTTGGTGATAACTCCCAAAATAAACCCAATGAGAGAGGGGTAAGGAGGATGCAAAGGTATGATCCCAATGCTAATGCATATGATGAAATTGCATGAGGGATCTTAGGGTCAAAATTGGGGTCTTACAAGAGGACTATCCATTCTCATGAGTATTTGCTGATAGCTTGTGTTTTGGAGTAAGGAGGTAACTAGGATAGTTACTTACCATTGGTTGAGTTCACTTACAATAAAAACTTCCATTATAGTATTGGAATGGAACCGTTTGTGGCTTTGTATGGTAGAAGGCGTATGACACCTTTGGATTGGTATGATTCTGGTGAAAGTGTTATGCTTGGACCTGAGATTGTTCAACAGAATACCGAGAAGTTCAAGATGATCCAAGATAATATAAAAGCTTCTCAGAGTCTCCAGAAGAGTTATCATGATAAGAGGAGGAAAACACTTGAATTCTAAGAGGGAGATCATGTGTTTTTTAGAGTTACTCCGGTAACTGGTGTTGGTCGAGCTTTAAAATCTCGAAAGCTCACGACGTGTTTCAATGGTCCTTATCAAATTATGAAGCGAGTAGAAGAGGTGGCCTACAAAGTCATTTAATCGCCATTTCTTTCTAATCTTCATGATGTCTTTCATATGACTCAACTAAGAAAGTATATTCATGATCCATCTCATGTGGTTCAAATAGATGATGTATAAGTGAGAGATAACTTATTTGTGGAGGCATCGCCAGTGACAACCGAAAGGTAAAGAGATCATATTGATGAAGGTTGTGTGGGGAGGACCTGTTGGTGGTAGCATGACGTGAGAGCTGGGGAGTCGGATGAGAGAGAGTCTTATTTGGAGCTGTTTAGTTTATGTAATTTTCAAGGGCGAAAATTCTATAAGTGGGGGAGAGTTGTAACACCTAGTTTTCTTTTAATTATTTATTTAATTTAATTTATACTTTATTTATTTATTTAAATGAATTTTATATGCATTAGATTGATGATTTAGTGTTTTAGAATGTTTACACTATGTTGGGATTGGTAGAAAAATGTTTAATTGTTTAATTAAATAGAAAATAGAGGTTTTTAGTGGAAACTAAACTATGAGAAAAATATGGTAAGTGGTGAGAATTATAATAATTTGGGGTCAAGGTACAATTATTAGAAGATTAAATTATATTTTTAATAAAAATGGATTAGAAAACTTAAGATTACTTAGTACGTATTATTTTGGAACAAGAGGAAAGAGGCAAGAAAGAGCAAATTGAGAACAAGGATTTGGGAGGAAACCACCATAGCCAAAGCTTAGAGTTGCTGCTAGAAATCCAAGGTAAGGTGAGAGATTACTCTAATATGGGTGTATATTGTATGAAGGGTAGAGAGGGATCCCCACCATCCTCTAGTTTTTGTTTTATCTTTTCTTTATTGTTGAGGTTTATATGTTCTTGATGAAAATTTATGAAAACTATGTGATCATTGTTATAATCGATATGTGATTCATGCCCTAAATTACTATGAAAATTATACATGATGTGATGATATAAATATGAATGTTTTTGTTGTCATTGATGCGTGTTTAATTTTATGAATATAACCTTAGATTCATGATTAATTGATGAAATTGGATGTTAATTACTGCATATGTGATATTTTAATTATAGTATAACATGTATATGTTGTCTCCTGTTTGAATTGGGCGATTAGGGGTTAAAAATTAGAGCTTTGATAGGGCTCCAATGGTGGAATCATGTTTATGATTTTTGCAGTTTTAGGCGACTTCGCTTAGCGATGATGAATGTTGTTTAGCGAGGAAGGCTTTCTCTTAGCAAGGAAGGCTCTCGCTTAGCGAGTTGTGACATAACGTAATATTTTTTGGTTTTTGGTTCTCGCTTAGCGAGCGTAACAACGCATAGTTGTTGTTTTTGACTCGAACTATTGGATGTATCTGATTCCAACGACTGCTGGTTATTGTTTGGTCATGTTTAATGAGATGAATTTATATGATTGAGTGTTATGTAAATGTTTATTCTATGTGTGCATATATGTTGCAAAGTACAAGTATAATTATGTGAATTATTATACATAGTTGTTGATGATTGTTGAAATGCATAGTTTAGAGTGAGAACTACTATTGATGTATTTAAATGCATGATTTTTTACAGTTAGATGTGGGGCTGTAATCATTGTTGTCTTGTTGTAATTGCATTATTGCATGACATACATCATATATTGTCGTTGTTGTAAGAGAGGCGAGTCACAAGTTCAGATATTGGGATTAATGACTTGTTTGGAGCTCAGATGAGGGGGCTCGTGGTTCAGACATTGGGACCTGATTCATTAGAAGAACCATTGTTGATTTGGTACCACATGCATATAGAGTCGAGGTGTTGTTACATTACATACAAGTTGGCATTAGTGAACTGATGATTATTGTGTGAATACATTATCTGTTGATGATTGTTATTGTTGTTGTTTAGTCTACCCTTCTTGATCTTTTGCACCGCTAACATATTTGAACGTATTCTCATCCTTTTGTTGATTTGTTTGTGTGTCGATGTACAATGTGTATAAATACTCAGGAACATGAGTATTACCTGTTATGAGTTGGAAGATGGCCTTGGAGCTCATCTTCATTTACGTTATCGTTTATTGCTTTTAGTCGGTTAAATGCTCTGACCTGTAATATCGGAAACATGGCATTTTGTTATGTTTTATGTTAATGTTGAACTATGTCACGTAAAGTCTAATACTTTATTTGCGAAATTTAATTTTGAAGTTCTTGTGATATGTTTTTCCGCTCCTTGTTGTCAAAAGTGTTGATGAGTTTTGATGGTTGTTGTAGTGACACCTTAAATTATCGATTAAATCTTTTTATATAAGTTTCGGGGTTTAAAGTGTTACACCCATCCCCCCAACCCTATCTCTTCCAAAGGATATTGAGCTTACATCCTTTTGGTCATAATTACTGGGTCTTTCTCAAACACCGTAGGCTCATCGTCATAGACGCATCAAGCATGCGACTTTCTAAAGCTGTTTCTTGGCCATTCAGGCCAATTTTTTAGATTTTAACAGTTTCAACTATTTTTGCTTAGACAAACATCCTTGGTTGGGACACAATCTCTAGGTCCGCTTTTAGTCTATTATCTGCCATATAGGCTAAAGTTCGAGCCAATGCGCTCGACTCATGCATTGTTGTCTTTTTAGTCAGACCATATATTATGCCCACCTGTGGTCTCATATTCCCACATAAACCCGTGAATAGGGTGCAACTTAATTGAGTAGTAGACATCTCCCTACAAATAAAATCTAGTTCCAGCTGGTGTACATGGAGAAATTTTCTCAAATCTTCTATCAAAATTATTCATGTCAATATGATTCACATATGCCAAAAAGTAACTCTGAACAACTTCTATGTTCTCGATAATGCTATCAGGTTTCTAGATGGTGATTTGCTGATGCATAGTCAAAGGGACTGCCCAAATCCCATGGATCCACTCCTTACCAAGGAGTAAGTTGTAGTTGGCCTTCGTGGGGACGACCATGAATAAAGTAGGTCTATAGGTTATCCCTACGACCATTTCTACTTAATTGACCCTTAGGGTTTGTTGGTTTTCCCTTTATAATTTGACAGGACCATGCTGTGAGGCTTCATGTCTGTGTCGCACTTGCCAATATTCCTCAACAAGGAGTGTGGCATTATGTTGATATAGGCCCCACCATCAACTAGAACTTTGGGTATGCCCATGTTCTCGAATTTAGCCCCTATAGACAAGGGCTTTAGAGGCCGATGCATCGATATATCAGGCTGTTCAAATAAGGCAGTATCTTCTTTGATAAAGTTTCCCTTCATTACATAACAACACAAGGGTTTGGGCATCAACAACTCTTCCACCAACTCATTATCTCTTTCCTCGGTCACCTCAGTCACATTATCATACCCAATTGATAACATTGATATCATGTTACATATTATATCTAGTTGAGGTTTCTGAGCCAAATTCCAAATCATCAGTAGCAATGTCCTCATCCTGGTCATATATGGCCTATTTTCCCCTAAGATTCGCCTCGGATTGCAAAGGGGGAAATAACCTTTGTTTCACATGCCTTCTGCTCGACTAACCCTCGTTGAGGGTTTGAACAATACCACTCTCGGTTGAACCTTATGCCTCCAAGGTAACTTTTTTTTACGTTGGTGTCTCCTCTATTGCATCTCGATCATTGGATTATTGCTCAGGTAACTCTTAGAAGTATAAGAGCAATTCTTAGAGGCTTGTGAAATATTTTGGTACGATGGACCCACACCAACTTTGATTGATCACCATTTGTGTTTATCATGATCAATTTTCTCTGCAGGTCTGACCCATTCACCCAATGGAACATTGGTTAGTGGGACATAGGCCCTACTTTGTTGTACTCTACGAGGGATTCCCCTATTGTCAAAGACAAACCTCCCTTGCTTGTCTTGCTTATCAGACCTCCTTGGTTGGTAAGTTTATGGTCTGATTTTTGTCCACCTCTTTGGTATCCTGCTTGTCAAATATTGAGTTGCAACATGCGCATAACATAACATCAAAATCTTTGAGTGTACACATGTTCAAGAAATCTATCAACTCCTCTCAGACCTATGATAAACCACTTTTACTTGCTCATTATAGTCGAGCATGTTCACCTCATCAGTTTTGGTGTCTAGGTCGTAAATTAAATCGACCATCAATATCTCCATAGGCTATACCAAAAGGGCTTATTCTACTTTAGGTTCAAAGTCAACTTCATTTTGGGACTTCAACTTTTCAACAAAATTGAATCTCCATTCCTTCAGGGCATTCTGAACCAAATCCCTGAAAAGGACACATTGAGAAGTTTTATGACCAAGAAAATTATGGAATATACGAAATCCTTTTTTCTTTCTTTGTTTCAATGACGGAGTTTTGAGTCCTTCAAGGACTACAATATTTCCATCAGAAGCAAAAAAATTAAAAATTTAGTCACACTTAGTTACATAAAATGTCTATGTTTTTGTGACAAATTTCCCATTCCTAATGGGTTCGACGGGATTATTCCCGTTCAAAGGTTTTAATAACTTACAGATGTAAGGTGGCCTTGATTTTAATTCTTTCAGATTAACCTCACTTTCTTCGACGCAGTCAATATTGGATATGTGGTCATTTTTGTCTATTTCGATCTAAGCTTCTTTTTCCTTTTTATGGTATTTACTTGACCTATCCTTTTCAGCCTTCAAATGTTCTACTTGTCGAACTCTGTCTGTTAATTGGACCATGTCTCTTAAATATCGGGCGTCTAATTTCTTCCTAACGGAATAATCTAGACCCCTTATGGCCAACTCGACTAATTCATGTTCAAGCACTTGAGTGAAACATCTTACTTTCAATATTCTAAACCTATTAGGGTAGTGATCTATTGATTCAACAATATTATGTCTCACACTAGCTAACTATTTGAGGCTAATCTTGGATTGACCCATGTAAAATTGTTCATAGAATACCCTTTCTAATTGGTTCCAACTGCATATGGAACATGGAGGTAAGGTGGTAAACCATGTGAAAACATTTTTTGTTAGAGAATTTGGGAAGAATTTCATCTATCAATTCTCATTATTGGCTATGCCTCATGCCTCTAATTGATATTGTGCCACATGTTCGACAGTGGACTCGTTAGTGTCCCCTACAAACTTGGTAAACCTGTGGATTTTCCAACCCTTTGATAATTCAGTCTACAATACATAATCAGATAATGCAGAGACAAAATTTGACCTATGCAAACCAACATTGAAGGCATTATGGGCCAAAATTTGTTCGACCACATTAGTTATATTTTTCTATCTCGCAAAATTGTTTTTATGAACATTTCTAACTACTTGATAAGCATCTTGGTTTCTATGCACCATTATTACCTCATGTCCATTTTGGTCGGTGCTTCCTTTAGCTACCCTGAGTATGGGTGGTTCAACATGTATTATCTGCTGGGGTATCTAGTTATCAGGCCCTGCTGAACAGGCTCTGGAAGAGCACTAAAGAAATCAACAATTTTACCTATTTGTTGTGCCAAATGTTGGTAATTGTGGTAAGTGTTCTGAATCAAATGATTGAACATTGTGCCTATTTGTTGTGTTAACATGTTAACCATTTCATGTTTACTTCCATCTGTAACACCTCAAAATTTGCCCTCCTCTTCTTGGGACTAGTTTAGCATATTGCATTTCATGTTTTAGGAGATTAGGCATTGCATTTTTGGCATTTCATGAGAAATAGAAGATCATCCTCCAAGGTCTTCTCAGAAGATAGAGATATTACATGATTCAAGCCTGAGAGTTTCTTTAAATTGATCATCAACCATCTGAGGGTTCGTGCTTCAGTTAGGGTTTTCTTGGTTCTTCAAGGAGGTTGAGTATTATCTTGTGTGCAAGGATATGTCACCATCATCATGGTTATGTCATCATCAAGGGGTTTCATGATTCATCCTCCAGTTCCTTTGAATTAGGGTTTTGATCTCTGGTCAACCCTAATCAATGACTTTCTCTCAACCAGGGTTTCTCAAGGAGATGAGGCATTCTAGTGAGATGAGGATCACATGAGTATCGTAAGGAGCTTATATGAGCTAGGGTTTCATTTCTGAGCCATTTCCTCAAGTGGTGGAGGCTCAAGCTGATCAGAGCATTTCTAGGTCATTTGTGAACTAAAAAGTCAACTGTAAAGTCAATTGAGGGATTTGAGGTGGGGAAATGAGTTTCAACATCTCAATCATGTTCAAGAGAGGTTCATTTTTCATTTCAAACATCTATCTTGAAGAATTTGAAGTCAAGACAAAAGTTTCCAAAAATGGAAAGTGACCTATAATTGAAAGTTTCCAAAAATGGCAAGTTTTTGGTCCACATCCAACTTGACTTTTCAACATCAAAGAAACTTCAAATGGATTTTTGGTGAACATGAAAGTTGAATATCTTTCTCTCCTCTTTCCAAAAAGTCCTATTTCATGATCATATGATGAATGGTTGAGAAGTTATGGCAAAATGATCACAAAGTGTACATGGAAGTTTAACATGCCATAACTTTTGATTCAAAACTCCAAATTGGTCCACTCTTTTTGCAAAATGCTTGTCTTGACCAATACTTTCCAAATCAACCATTGCATTGCATGAAAAAAGTTCATATGACCATGTGTTCATACATGTGCTTTTTGGAGGGAAATTGGATAATTTGAATTTGGTGAATCACATGTGCAAAATACCACTTCCATTGTGTTTATTAGATGATTTTGAGTGAAATTGGACCATTGCATGGCACTGTTCACGTAGGAATTGTACATGCTACCTCACTTATTCATTTTTTTGCGAAACACTTCATAACTCACTAATTTTAATTAACCAAGCCTAATGTGGATTAGCAAAGTCATTAGTGAATCATATAAAAGCTTAACCCTAACAGAATTTGCCATAACCACAATTCTAGATCTAGAATTCATTTTTCCCTCCAAAACCCTCTCTCCTTGAATTTCAAAAATTCTTCACACAACCACAAGATTTCTTCATAGATCCATCATCCTCATGGAATTTGGAGCAGGAATCATTCATCATTCGTGGAAATTGAGTTGGTTTTGAAGCTATTCAAGTGCATGGACATGGTGATGGAACTTGAAGATTGAGAAAAGATCCAAGTGCTTTCAACCATTAATTCTTACTCAAAGCTTCAAATCAAGATTACTGGAGTGGATATGGATCATTTGGAGGCTTGAACACGTGGATTTGAAGCACTGCCATTCCAAGTAAGTGGAAATTCGACCAGCTTTTTTCTCCAATTTCTTGACATAATCTTGTAGATCTTGTTGTGCTGATGATTCTGATATGACTAGATTTAATTTTGGTTAAGAAATGAACATGTATGAGTGATTTAAAGTTTGGTTCATGAAACTTCTCGCATTCGATTTGAACGATCCATGGAGAATTAGGCTTAACTAATGTGATATTTGAGATGTACGTGAGGAGAGCTTTCCAATGATATAAATTTTGCAAGATTCTGGAAAATTTTGTGGCGGCGCTCCGCCTGGCTGGCCGGAGAAGACGGTTGTTTCAGCCGTCCGCCGCCGCCTGGTATTGAATGTTAGGGTTTGGCCTTAAACGCTGCGTTTTGCCTATTAGCGCGCATTGACCTCACGTTCCTGAGTTCGATCCTGGCAGCGCATGTTTGTGAATTTTATTTGATGCATTCTCATAGTCCAAGCGTGCGTGGGTTCGAGTCCGTGCTGTGGTGTTTTCTCTGAATTAATTGAGCACATTTTTTGACCATAGGCACTTGTGCTCGATTCCTGGCAATGTGGTTTCTGAATTAATTTCTTGAGCGCTTGTTTTGACCTTGCTAACCTGTGTTCAATACTTGGCCATGGAATTTTCTGAATTAAATGTGAATCATCATTTCTTTTGTGCATGGTTCGATTCCTGGTGAAGGCGCCTGCTGATTTTATTTTCAAATCTCCATTTTCCCTCTCATTTTCATGTTTATTTCATTTTATTTCATGCAATTTCAAAAATCTATAAAAAATAGCAAAATAATGCAAATTGATTCCAGTTTTTTTTCACATTTTTGTTTAAATGTCTAGTATTTTTTCATATGATTTTCATGATTTTTTGAGTTCTGGATTTTTATTTGTGGTTTTTTTGATTGCACATGATGCCATGTTGATATGCTACACTCCTTTTCTTGTGAAATGCTCATGATTTGTCCAATTGACTTGAAATTTGACATGCTTGATCCTCTCTCATGATGTGATTTTTTGGCTTTGGTTTGGCATTTTTATCATTTTCTATCACTGTTTTGGACACATGAACATTTGGTGTGACAATTTGTGTCACGATTTGGATGTGGCATTTGTGCATTTTCATTGGCTTATCATATGAACTCTTCTGGAATTAATTTTTTGCATGATGTATGTTCATAACATGTTGAGCTTATATAAAAAATTTCATGATCATTGGATGTGTTTCTGTTTTAATGTGGATTTTCTATTCTTGATGTCCAATTTTGATCACATTGTTTGCCTTTGATTTATCTTGATCATATGATGGCCCTGCCTTTTGATTTGGCTTTGGTACTTTTGAGGACTCTTTCTTGTTTGATTAAATGTGCTTCATGTGGAATATTAACTTCTATTTTGACTATTTGACTTGCCTTTGACCCTAGTCTTTGCACTAGTGGTTTGTACTCACCAATTGTGTTTTGTGTTTCAGGATTGAGCATGTAGCGCTAATGTTTGGTTTGGTCTCATTACTTGAGATGCAAGTTGCTTTGGTTACTAACCATTGTTGTGTTGTAGGTCCTTTGATGTGAGGAACTCGCTTGAGTGCTTGCATTTGTGGCTTACATTGTGTATAACTGTTGGATGTTCCATTGTGTTGTCTGTTTGGTTTGTCTGAATACAATATTAACTGTTTGGCTTATGTACAGGTACATTAGCCGCTTGCTAGCTAGCTTTTGCTTTGCTTTGGAGTGTGGTTGATACACCACTGAGGTTGTTTAGCCTTCTAACTCCATGTAGTCTGGAAGCCCTGTCGTTTTTTTGGCAGGCATTTGGCTGAAGTCCTCCTTAAGAGGCAATGTTTGTGATTGTTTACATTTGTGCCAAAGACCTCTAAATGAGGCATGCTACTTGTTAAGTCCTCCTAAGCAAATAGGCAATTGACAGATAGAAGGGATTAGCAATCAATCCCCTATTATTCAGTGAGTCGTTCATTATGCTCGCACTACGTGCGGATGCTCTTGAACACATACCCAAGATCTTCTGTATAAAGTCAGTCAAGTGGAATAGGGTCCCTCTTTCTGGCCCCCCACGCTTTCTTTGATTTGAGCTCACCCAGACCAGGGTTAAGAGCTATGAGGTCTCATCCTCATTACACCTTTCATCTGCTCACCCTGACGGTCAATGTCAGTGGTTAAGAGCTTCAGCATACCCCTACAATTTTAGCTTGTTTGTCGAGGTTGATATGACCCCTTGACTAAAGCCCAACCATTTGTCTGAGCCTCTTGTTTTTATATAGAGTGTGATGCTTGATCATTTGTGATTGATGTTTATTCTTTTGAACTGACTTGCTTCCTGTGTGAGTTAGGTTCTGATTAGATACCTTAACTTAGGGATTGTGATTTGCATGACAACTATTAGGCTCGAGTTAGTCTCCCTTTTAGTTTGTTATTTTCCCTGGTCTCTGGTTAGGAGAGAGTTTCTCCCCTGTTAAGGGGAACTACGTCGCCCTGATTCTCATACCAGATGAGATACGTAGGCAGGAGATCGTGCGGGATCTCTCCGGGCACCCTTTTCTTTTTTTTTGTGTGTTTGACAGCTATTAGGTCCGAGTTCCAGACTCCCTATTAGTTTGTGTATGCAACCTTTTATTTCTTTTGACGTCTCAACGTCTCTTTGAGTTTTTGTGACAGCTATTAAGCTCGAGTTCCAGACTCCTTATTAGCTTGTCAGTCTGATAACCTTTTGCTTTGGTGTTCGCTGGTTAGCGTGTGCTTGTTTGGAGTCGGATGTAAGCCCATGTATTGGCATTCTGTTTCCTTGTGTGTGTGTTTGGAGTTGGATGTAAGTCCATGGATTGGCATTCCGTTTCCTTGTTGAGTTTTTATGTTGATGTCTCAGCGTCTCATTTTAGTGTTTTGTTTCGGCGTGCGTTAGCCGAGCTACGAGGGCTCTGATTCTTACTCTGGATAGAGAAGATACGTAGGCATAGGATGCGATATCCTAGCGAGCATGTTCCCCATTTCCCCGAACTACGTTGACTCTGATGTTTGTTTCTGACAAACTACGTAGGCCCAGGATGCGACATCCTGCCGAGTCCCCTTCCTCCGTCTTCTTTCACCTGTTTTATTATTCCAGTGTGTGTGCATTTCTTTGAGCAGTTATTTAGCAACCTTTTTCTATTCTTTTGAGCGTGGATCCCGTCGAGTATGACGGACGTGAGGGGTGCTAATACCTTCCCCTTGCGTAACCGACTCCCGTACCTTGCAATCTCTGGTCGTAAGACCGTTCCTTTCCCATTTCTTAGGTTAGTCCTACGCTCCCTTTCCGTCATAGGATGAATAGCGTCGGTGGCGGCTCTGTAAACTTGTTTTTTCCGCCGGTTGTTTTTCGTGTTGCGACAGCTGGCGACTCTGCTGGGGATTAGCGTTGACCTCTTGCTGGTCCATCTTCCCTAAGCGAGTCAATCCTAGCGCTCTCTAGGGTAGTGTTAGTTGCTTTTGCTACTTTATTTATTGCATTTATGATTATTATGCTGTGTATATATTTGCATATGTGTTTGCATGCATCATATTATCATTATGCTGGATTCTGGACAGGTTGGTTCCTTCGATTTGGGGTGGGTGTTCTGAGTGGGGCTAAAACCCAGGCCCGAGTATACACCTAGGATTAGCATGGTCTCACGTTTCCTCACATGTTGGATTAACATGTTTATTGCGACGTGACATACCACAGCCGGACGAGGTTCTTTCGAGAAAAGCTCTTCCTTGTGGAGTTTCCACTATGGTTGGGTTTATCTCTTCTGAGTTGTTGACTTCGGTGACCGTTCTTTCCCGGATCTTTGGTTTAGATGATCTTATGAGAGCTGCAACGGCACACCCGAAAGGGCAAACCCGTTGAGTATCTTGTCCGATTGTCGAGACCATTATCCGCCTTAGGATGACCTTATTAGAATTCACCTGTGAGGGAAGGGTTGATTCCTACAGTACAAGTTCTGTTGGTGACTCTCGGATGGTGACTTTGGTTCAGTCGGATTTATGGATATTTATTTCTGACACGCCGGAGTTCTGTCCATGGTATTTATCAGTGGGGATCCGTTTATTTCAGGATTCCCTGGGTTGGTACAGATGATTTTGTTGCTATCAGTTCAATGGTTTTCTAGTGATGATGGTGGTATATCCTCAGGTTCCGTTTATTTCGGAATTCCCGAGTTGGATTTATGGTTACCTAATCCCTCAGATGGTTGTGATCAGTTCAGAGACCGGGGCTTCCGTACAGTGGATGTTCAGATGACTTGGAGGATGGCACAGGGCATTGCATTCATGCATTAGCATCATTTCCATTTTGCATTTATCTGCATCTAACTCATGTCTATCTATACTCAGGGTACATTCTCAATCGAGATTCTGGTTGAGAGACATCCTGGTGTCAGAATGTTATTGTCAAATTATTATCCGTCTCGATGAAGCCAGAACCAAAGGACAGAATGTTCCTCATACGGATAGACATTGCATTCATGCGTGAGTCATAATAACCTGTCTTCTATTTTGCAGGTGTCAGTTTCTAACATGTTTGATTGACTCAGGAATCGTTGCTTGCGCACGCACGTAGCTCCTTCGCACAGATACCCTACCAGACGCAACAAACCCAAACTGATGGATCCATCCAACACTGACATTCTCGAGTTGAAAGAGAAGATGAGTGAGTTGGTCAATGCCATGCAAGGGTTCGCCTTGGGGCAGAAAGCAATCGCCGAGAAGGTGGGGAGGATTGAAAGCTGGTTGAAAATAGGGAAGATACAGGGAAATGCTTCGTCGTCTGGATCGAAGAAGCCCTTTGGGAATGGTCAACGTAAGAAGGAGGGTGACACGAGTGTTGTGTATGCCCAAAGAGGACATGGTAGGAATCATTACTACCAGCACACAACCGCAGTAACGAGTCCTGCTGGTAATCAATCGGTACAACAGCAACATCAGCCCCCTCAACAGAGAACACAGAGAGCTGGGTACCAAGTGGGAGGAAGGATGGCAAATCGTCAGTTTGATAGGCCACCCATGACGTATGCTCTTCCGTTGAAGAAGTTGAAGGATCTCGGGATGGTACAGTTGAGGACGTTAGCTCCGTTGAGACCAGATCAGAGGCTCGTAAACTATGATGAGAATGCCAAGTGTGAGTTCCATTCTGGTGCTCCCGGGCATAATGTGGAGGGTTGTAAAGCTTTTAAGCATGCCGTCCAAGACTTGGTAGATTCCAAAGCCATCAATTTTATACTGTCACTGAATGTTAATGATACTCCCATGTCGGCGCATGGTCAGATGATGGTGGGTGTAATTTCTGAGGATGAAGGTAAAATCTGGGTGACGGATGTGGATCAGTTGAAGACCCCATTGGCTGTGGGTGAAGAGACTGACGGTGACTGTGAACTTGACTCGTAGATAAAACTGTGCGTACCAGGGATGGAGGTCCAGAACTGGAAGGCCGAAAAGATCATCGCTGTCACTCTACGTGAAGAGTAATATTTCTGGTTTTCAATACTGTTTGCATGAAAACCATACGTTTTGCCCGAAACGTAATGGTTCATTGTAAGGGTCACCTCATGTGTTTCATTTTGCAACATTTTGCATCATTAATAAAAGGATGTTTTTTTCACAATTAAAAGCGGTGTTCCCTGTTTTTCATTTATTTTTGCAGTTTAAAAACAATAAAAATGGCAATGTTTGTTTTCATTTTCCTTCCTTTTGTTTTGTCTCGTTCCGACTTTTGTATCCTCCGGATCTCATTGATAACAATCCTGCTACACCCTCATATGACTTCGACAATCCGATCTATCATGCCGAAGAAGAAGGCGAAGAAGACTGTGAACTGCCGGAGGAATTAGCCAGGTTGTTGAAACAAGAGGAGAAGGTGATTCAACCGCACGAGGAGCAAGTCGAGGTTGTGAATCTGGGTACCGAGGAGGTCAGGAAAGAAGTGAAAGTTGGGGCCGATTTGGAGGTGAATGTCAAGAGCAGAATGGTTGCCTTGTTGAAAGAGTATGTTGATATCTTCGCCTGGTCTTATCAAGATATGCCAGGGTTGGATACCGATATTGTTGTGCACGAGTTACCATTAAGAGCAGATTGTCCTCCAGTGAAGCAGAAGTTGCGCAAAACTCGACCCGAGATGGCCATGAATATTAAAGAGGAGATTCAAAAGCAGTTGGATGCTGGTTTCCTAGCTGTCACTAATTATCCGCCTTGGGTCGCGAATATTGTGCCGGTGCCGAAGAAGGATGGGAAGGTAAGGATGTGTGTGGACTACCGGAACTTGAATAGAGCTAGTCCGAAGGATAATTTCCCATTACCTCACATTGATGTGTTGGTAGATAATACAGCTCAATTCTCGGTGTTTTCCTTCATGGATGGCTTTTCTGGCTATAATCAAATCAAAATGTCGCCAGATGATATGGAGAAAACAACTTTCATCACACCGTGGGGCACTTTTTGTTATAAGGTGATGCCATTCGGTCTCAAGAACGCCGGTGCCACGTATCAAAGAACCATGGTGACTTTGTTTCATGATATGATTCATCATGAAATCGAATGCTATGTTGATGACATGATAGCAAAGTCCCAAACGGAAGAGGGGTATTTGGTAGATTTGGCCAAGTTGTTTGACCGATTGAGACAATTCAGACTGAGGTTGAATCCGAATAAGTGCACTTTCGGGGTGCGGTCCGGTAAGTTGCTGGGGTTTATTGTAAGCGAAAGAGGAATCGAGGTTGATCCTGCTAAAGTAAAAGCAATACGAGAAATGCCTGAACCGAGAACAGAGAAGGAGGTTCGTGGTTTCTTAGGTAGATTGAACTACATTTCACGGTTCATATCTCATCTAACAGCCATGTGTGAACCCATATTCAAGTTGTTGAGAAAAGATCAAACGGTCAGGTGGAATAATGATTGCCAAGCGGCATTTGAAAAAATAAAAGAATATTTGCAGGAGCCTCCGATTCTGATGCCTCCTGTGGAGGGACGACTGTTAATTCTGTACTTGACGGTCCTCGAGGGGTCTATGGGGTGTGTACTGGGGCATCATGACGAGTCTGGTCGAAAAGAGCATGCAAATTACTACCTTAGCAAAAAGTTTACCGATTGTGAAACAAGATATTCACTGCTCGAGAAAACTTGTCGCGCTTTGGTATGGGCTGCTCGCCGACTGAGACAGTATATGCTGGTTCATACCACTTTGTTGATTTCCAAGATGGATCCGATCAAGTATATATTTGAGAAGCCAGCATTGACCGGACGGGTTGCGAGATGGCAAATGATTTTGACTGAGTACGATATTCAGTATACCTCTCAAAAAGCAATCAAGGGGAGTGTATTGTCTGATTACCCTGCCCAGCAACCCATTGAGGATTATCAACCGATGAAGTTTGAATTCCCTGATGAGGACATCATGTTTCTCAAATCGAAAGATTGTGAGGAACCAATCCCGGAGGAGGGGCCTAACCCTGAATCCGAATGGATTCTGATGTTTGATGGGGCCGTTAACGTGAATGGTAGTGGAGTTGGTGCTATTTTGGTTACGCCGAAGGGATCCCACATTCCTTTTGCTGCCCGACTAACATTTGAATGCACCAACAATGTGGCAAGTACGAAGCTTGTATCCTGGGTATCGCACCTCGGTGCATACATCTACTGGGGCAACGCCTTTCTCGCTCGTGTATGGGATGGAAGCCGTGTTACCGGTTGAGGTTCAGATTCCGTCGTTGAGAGTTCTGATGGATGTGAAATTGCAAGAGGCTGAATGGGTAAGGACTCGGTACGAAGAGTTGATCCTGATTAAGGAGAAGAGGCTGGCAGTCATTTGTCATAGGCAGTTGTATCAGCAGCGGATGAAGCGCGCTTTTGACCGAAAGGTACGACCTCGTGTGTATCACGTAGGAGATATGGTGTTGAAAAGGATCCTTCCTCCTCATAACGATCATCGGGGAAAGTGGACACCCAATTATGAAGGTCCATTCGTGGCCAAGAAGGTTTTCTCTGGCGGAGCCTTATTGTTGACGACCATGGATGGCGAAGATTTTCCATCCCCTGTGAATGCGGACACAGTTAAAAAATACTTCGTATAAGAGACCCGCTGGACGAAAAGAATAAAATAGTCCAGGCAAAAAGGGGCATCTCGGCGAACCAAAAAAAATGAAAAAGGTTCGGGAAAAAATTAGGGATAAAAAGAAAAAAAACTGTACATCCGGCAAGTCGAAAACCCCACAAGGGCGGCTTGGGCAAAAAAGGGTATCCCGGTGGACTGAAAACCTGGAAGGACGGTCCAGGCAAAAAAGGGAATGAAACGAACAACTGCGTATGGCATGATCGTTCGTGCTTTGGTTAGGACCATGGATGATTCCCGACAGGGATCGGTCGGAAGCGTCTTGTTCAAAAGGCAGAAAGTGCGGAGAGTCTTGAGGACATATGGGGTGTAACCGAGTTGGAACTCGATGAGATCGCGGTTTCGCATTGCCATTAGGATAGATTTTCCTTTTGTGCACAATTACCTCTTTTCAGGGATTGCTTCCTGTGTATTGCTCAGTTATGAGCCACCTTTTCAATCAATAAATGCATACTCAGTCAAATAATTTTGTTTTTGTTTTCATTACCGCTTTGATTGCAAAAACATCTGTTTATTTTGATAAGAATCTTTGCATTTTGAGACATAGGGGTCCCTTTTCAATGCATGTTCATAAGATTGAAAACTTGAAATCTTATTCGGAAGGTTGAGTGACCTAGGTGTTGAAATTTTGGCACGCCTGGGGCACGTTTTTATCTAACGATCTCTTTTGCAGGTGCTGTTAGATATTTTCACTCACTTGCAGGTTGTGACGTGAAGCGTTGTTGACAAAAGATTCCTTTGGAGTCCGATCAGGGACAAGACGGCGAAAGAATCGTGACGATCCTTGAGGGTTAATCAAGAAGACTCTTCAAAGTCTAAAGAAGTGGAAAGTTGACACTGTGATTATATGGTGGATGTCAGTGTTCGACGAGTCGACGGGTGTTCCGGGTCGAATATTTCGTATTTCCCCAGCGGGTTCGAGATCGGTATTTCCTCGGCAGGCAGGCCTGAAGGTTGTTGTTTCTCCTAGCAGGTTCAGGATTGTTATCTCCCCAGCAGGTTCGAGATTGGTGTTTCCTCGGCGTCCAGGCCGGAGGTTTGTTATTTCCCCTAGCAGGTTTGAGATGGTTATCTCCCCAGCAGGTTCGATATCGGTATTTCCTCAGCAGCCAGGCCTGAAGGTTGCTATTTCCCCAGCGGAGGTGTGCGTTGGTGGTTTCTTCCCCAGCGAAGTCCCCAAGCGGATCGAGTTCAGTGGAGGTCATCCCTGGTGAGGGTTGTTCTTTCCTCAGCAGCAGTGTTATTCCCCAGCAGGGTGGAGATGGAAGTGGTATCAAGTTCCTCAACAGAGTGTCTCGAGCTCCCCAGTAGAGTCCCCTGGGGGGGATACCTTTTTTATGCATTCATCATTTAGAGAAGCATAACATATTACATACCTAATTGCGTAGCATTTCCATGGTTATGGAGCATTACGCTGTAAAAAAAGAAGAACTCATGCATCAGCATTGCAAGCATAAACTAGTCTCAAGCCGTGGTTACCGTTTGAGAATTGGTTTAGCTGGTTGGTGAAGATGTTACTCAAGTCGTGGTTACCGTTTGAGAATTGGTTATGCTAGTTAGAAGATGTTACTCTGAGGAGTTTGACATCATGACGTTGAAGCAACAATGTTCCCCAGTAGTGCGATATTGGAGGAAAATTTTCCGTCGGGCAAAGATGGAAATGAAGATCAGAGAACGTTAAGCGATCAACGCGGAGAACGGGGTTCAACTGGAGATTGGAATTGAAGATTGTGTCCGGGATGAGGTCCTTAGGATTGTCTTCTGATCATGTGTCACCTTAGACTTTGGCGAGGCCAAGAGAAGTCGTTATGGGTATCTTCGGAGGAAGAAATGCACAGGTTACCTTCCGGTTGTGAAGGTGTACCCTCTGATATATCGCCATCAGAGTGGTGTTTGGTGTTATTTCCGGCATTGCCAACGTGATTAGCATAGCAAAATGGAGAACGGGGTTCAAATGGAGAAAAGGAGACACGGGGTGTTTTCTGGAGAACAGGGTTCAAATGGAGAAAAGGAGACAGGGGTGTTTTCTGGAGAACGAGGTTCAAATGGAGAAAAGGAGACATGGGGTGTTTTCTAGAGAGCGGGGTTCACAACGACGATCGCGAGTTATTGTCAGGCGACTGGGGTTCAAATGGAGAACGAGGTTCATTGTTTGGAAGCAAGTTTGACGTGAGGTTGTTGGGGTCCAAATGCGGTGATCAGGGATTATCCGCACAAAATCAATCAAAGAAGTTTCGGGGTTCAAAAAAAAAATCAGAAGTTTTAGGGGTCCAAGAAAAGCAAAAAATAATAATAATCCCCAGCGGATGTGGCATTCAGGCCAAAGTTTCCGGTATTCAGACCGAAGTGGCATTCAGGCAAGTGTTCCCGATGTTCAGATCGAAGAAGTTTCCGACATTCAGGTCAAAGTACTTGTGGCATTCAGGCCAAAGTTTCCGGTATTCAGACCGAAGTGGCATTCAGGCCAGTTTTTTCGATGTTCAGATCGAAGAAGTTTCCGACATTCAGGTCGAAGTACTTGTGGCATTCAGGCCAATTTTCCGATGTTCAGATCGAAGAAGTTTCCGACATTCAGGTCGAAGTACTAGTGGCATTCAGGCCAATTTTCCGATGTTCAGATCGAAGAAGTTTCCGACATTCAGGTCGAAGCGCTTGTGGCACTCAGGGCAGTTTTTCGGTATCCAGACCGAAGTGGCATTCAAGCCAGTTTTTCCAGTATCCAGACCGAGGTAGGCATTCAGGCCAATCTCTCGGTGTTCAGACCGATATTAATACTCTCATATTCCGATGCTCAGTATTCAGACTGATAAGCGGCGTTCAGGCCATGGGTATCCCTCTGTTACCATTTATTTTGGGTATCCAGGTCAACATTCTTTTTCGGTATTCAGATCGACTCGCACCGTACCAGACAGATTTTTCTTTCAAGACTACTTCTTTGCCGATTATGACAGACATTGTTAATTACTTCCCAGCGGAGCGCAAATTGTTTGTCTGTTCTTGGTATTCAACCACTCTTCACTCTGATCATCTAAAAGCCGAGGTTGTTCATATCGACAGGTTCATAGTGGATTGAATAGGGGCAGCTGTAACACCTCAAAATTTGCCCTCCTCTTCTTGGGACTAGTTTAGCATATTGCATTTCATGTTTTAGGAGATTAGGCATTGCATTTTTGGCATTTCATGAGAAATAGAATATCATCCTCCAAGGTCTTCTCAGAAGATGGAGATATTACATGATTCAAGCCTGAGGGTTTCTTTAAATTGATCATCAACCATCTGAGGGTTCGTGCTTCGGTTAGGGTTTTCTTGGTTCTTCAAGGAGGTTGAGTATTATCTTGTGTGCAAGGATATGTCACCATCATCATGGTTATGTCATCATCCAGGGGTTTCATGATTCATCCTCCAGTTCCTTTGAATTAGGGTTTTGATCTCTGGTCAACCCTAATCAATGACTTTCTCTCAACCAGGGTTTCTCAAGGAGATGAGGCATTCTAGTGAGATGAGGATCACATGAGTATCATAAGGAGCTTATATGAGCTAGGGTTTCATTTCTGAGCCATTTCCTCAAGTGGTGGAGGCTCAAGTTGATCAAAGCATTTCTAGGTCATCTGTGAACCAGAAAGTCAACTGTAAAGTCAACTGAGGGCTTTGAGGTGGGGAAATGAGTTTCAACATCTCAATCATGTTCAAGAGAGGTTCATTTGTCATTTCAAACATCTATCTTGAAGAATTTGAAGTCAGGACAAAAGTTTCCAAAAATGGAAAGTGACCTATAATTGAAAGTTTCCAAAAATGGCAAGTTTTTGGTCCACATTCAACTTGACTTTTCAACATCAAATAAGCTTCAAATGGATTTTTGGTGAACATGAAAGTTGAATATCTTTCTCTCCTATTTTCAAAAAGTCCTATTTCATGATCATATGATGAATGGTTGAGAAGTTATGGCAAAATGATCACAAAGTGTACATGGAAGTTCAACATGCCATAACTTTTGATTCAAAACTCCAAATTGGTCCACTCGTTTTGCAAAATGCTTGTCTTGACCAATACTTTCCAAATCAACCATTGCATTGCATGAAAAAGTTCATATGATCATGTGTTCATACATGTGCTTTTTGGAGGGAAATTGGATAATTTGAATTTGGTGAATCACATGTGCAAAATACCACTTCCATTGTGTTTATTAGATGATTTTGAGTGAAATTGGACCATTGCATGGCACTGTTCACGTAGGAATTGTACATGCTACCTCACTTATTCATTTTTTGCAAAACACTTCATAACTCACTAATTTTAATTAACCAAGCCTAATGTGGTAGCAAAGTCATTAGTGAATCATATAAAAGCTTAACCCTAACAGAATTTGCCATAACCACAATTCTAGATCTAGAATTCATTTTTCCCTCCAAAACTCTCTCTCCTTGAATTTCAAAAATTCTTCACACAACCACAAGATTTCTTCATAGATCCATCATCCTCATGGAATTTGGAGCAGGAATCATTCATCATTCGTGGAAATTGAGTTGGTTTTGAAGCTATTCAAGTGCATGGACATGGTGATGGAACTTGAAGATTGAGAAAAGATCCAAGTGCTTTCAACCATTAATTCTTACTCAAAGCTTCAAATCAAGATTACTGGAGTGGATATGGATCATTTGGAGGCTTGAACACGTGGATTTGAAGCACTGCCATTCCAAGTAAGTGGAAATTCGACCAGCTTATTTCTCCAATTTCTTGACATAATCTTGTAGATCTTGTTGTGCTGATGATTCTGATATGACTAGATTTAATTTTGGTTAAGAAATGAACATGTATGAGTGATTTAAAGTTTGGTTCATGAAACTTCTCGCATTCGATTTGAACGATCCATGGAGAATTAGGCTTAACTAATGTGATATTTGAGATGTACGTGAGGAGAGCTTTCCAATGATATAAATTTTGCAAGATTCTGGAAAATTTTGTGGCGGCGCTCCGCCTGGCTGGCCGGAGAAGACGGCTGTTTCAGCCGTCCGCCGCCGCCTGGTATTGAATGTTAGGGTTTGGCCTTAAACGCTGCGTTTTGCCTATTAGCGCGCATTGACCTCACGTTCCTGAGTTCGATCCTGGCAGCGCATGTTTGTGAATTTTATTTGATGCATTCTCATAGTCCAAGCGTGCGTGGGTTCGAGTCCGTGCTGTGGTGTTTTCTCTGAATTAATTGAGCACATTTTTTGACCATAGGCACTTGTGCTCGATTCCTGGCAATGTGGTTTCTGAATTAATTTCTTGAGCGCTTGTTTTGACCTTGCTAACCTGTGTTCAATACTTGGCCATGGAATTTTCTGAATTAAATGTGAATCATCATTTCTTTTGTGCATGGTTCGATTCCTGGTGAAGGCGCCTGCTGATTTTATTTTCAAATCTCCATTTTCCCTCTCATTTTCATGTTTATTTCATTTTATTTCATGTAATTTAAAAAATCCATAAAAAATAGCAAAATAATGCAAATTGATTCCAGTTTTTTTCACACATTTGTTTAAATGTCTAGTATTTTTTCATATGATTTTCATGATTTTTTGAGTTCTGGATTTTTATTTGTGGTTTTTTTGATTGCACATGATGCCATGTTGATATGCTACACTCCTTTTCTTGTGAAATGCTCATGATTTGTCCAATTGACTTGAAATTTGACATGCTTGATCCTCTCTCATGATGTGATTTTTTGGTTTTGGTTTGGCATTTTTATCATTTGCTATCACTGTTTTGGACACATGAACATTTGGTGTGACAATTTGTGTCACGATTTGGATGTGGCATTTGTGCATTTTCATTGGCTTATCATATGAACTCTTCTGGAATTAATTTTTTGCATGATGTATGTTCATAACATGTTGAGCTTGTATAAAAATTTTCATGATCATTGGATGTGTTTCTGTTTTAATGTGGATTTTCTATTCTTGATGTCCAATTTTGATCACATTGTTTGCCTTTGATTTATCTTGATCATATGATGGCCTTGCCTTTTTATTTGGCTTTGGTCCTTTTGAGAACTCTTTCTTGTTTGATTAAATGTGCTTCATGTGGAATATTAACTTCTGTTTTGACTATTTGACTTGCCTTTGACCCTAGTCTTTGCACTAGTGGTTTGTACTCACCAATTGTGTTTTGTGTTTCAGGATTGAGCATGTAGCACTAATGTTTGGTTTGGTATCATTACTTGAGATGCAAGTTGCTTTGATTACTAACCATTGTTGTGTTATAGGTCCTTTGATGTGAGGAACTCGCTTGAGTGCTTGCATTTGTGGCTTACATTGTGTATAACTGTTGGATGTTCCATTGTGTTGTCTATTTGGTTTGTCTGAATACAATATTAACTGTTTGGCTTTTGTACAGGTACATTAGCCGCTTGTTAGCTAGCTTTTGCTTTGCTTTGGAGAGTGGTTGATACACCATTGAGGTTGTTTAGCCTTCTCACTCCATGTAGTCTAGAAGCCCTGTCACTTTTTTGGCAGGCATTTGGCTGAAGTCCTCCTTAAGAGGCAATGTTTGTGATTGTTTACATTTGTGCCAAAGACCTCTAAATGAGGCATGATACTTGTTAAGTCCTCCTAAGCGAAGAGGCAATTGACAGATAGAAGGGATTAGCAATCAATCCCTTGTTATTCAGTGAGTCGTTCATTATGCTCGCACTACGTGCCGATGCTCTTGAACACATACCTAAGATCTTCTGTATAAAGTCAGTCAAGTGGAATAGGGTCCCTCTTTCTGGCCCCCCACGCTTTCTTTGATTTGAGCTCACCCAGGCCAGGGTTAAGAGCTATGAGGTCTCATCCTTATTACACCTTTCATCTGCTCACCCTGACGGTCAATGTCAGTGGTTAAGAGCTTCAGCATACCCCTACAATTTTAGCTTGTTTGTCGAGGTTGATATGACCCCTTGACTAAAGCCCAACCATTTGTCTGAGCCTCTTGTTTTTATATAGAGTGTGATGCTTGATCATTTGTGATTGATGTTTATTCTTTTGAACTGACTTGCTTCCTGTGTGAGTTAGGTTCTGATTAGATACCTTAACTTAGGGATTGTGATTTGCATGACAACTATTAGGCTCGAGTTAGTCTCCCTTTTAGTTTGTTATTTTCCCTGGTCTCTGGTTAGGAGAGAGTTTCTCCCCTGTTAAGGGGAACTACGTCGCCCTGATTCTCATACCAGATGAGATACGTAGGCAGGAGATCGTGCGGGATCTCTCCGGGCACCCTTTTCTTTTTTTGTGTGTGTTTGACAGCTATTAGGTCCGAGTTCCAGACTCCCTATTAGTTTGTGTATGCAACCTTTTATTTCTTTTGACGTCTCAACGTCTCTTTGAGTTTTTGTGACAGCTATTAAGCTCGAGTTCCAGACTCCTTATTAGCTTGTCAGTCTGATAACCTTTTGCTTTGGTGTTCGCTGGTTAGCGTGTGCTTGTTTGGAGTCGGATGTAAGCCCATGTATTGGCATTCTGTTTCCTTGTGTGTGTGTTTGGAGTTGGATGTAAGTCCATGGATTGGCATTCTGTTTCCTTGTTGAGTTTTTCTGTTGACGTCTCAACGTCTCGTTTTAGTGTTTTGTTTCGGCGTGCGTTAGCCGAGCTACGAGTGCTCTGATTCTTACTCTGGATAGAGAAGATACGTAGGCATAGGATGGGATATCCTAGCGAGCATGTTCCCCATTTCCCCGAACTACGTTGACTCTGATGTTTGTTTCTGACAAACTACGTAGGCCCAGGATGCGACATCCTGCCGAGTCCCCTTCCTCCGTCTTCTTTCACCTGTTTTATTATTCCAGTGTGTGTGCATTTCTTTGAGCAGTTATTTAGCAACCTTTTTCTATTCTTTTGAGCGTGGATCCCGTCGAGTATGACGGACGTGAGGGGTGCTAATACCTTCCCCTTGCGTAACCGACTCCCGTACCTTGCAATCTCTGGTCGTAAGACCGTTCCTTTCCCATTTCTTAGGTTAGTCCTGCGCTCCCTTTCCGTCATAGGATGAATAGCGTCGGTGGCGGCTCTGTAAACTTGTTTTTTCCGCCGGTTGTTTTTCGCGTTGCGACACCATCTATATGTTATCTCACAAGCTAAAGATAATTATTGGCTAAAGATGGCATACTTAGAGGAATATATGATAAGCCTCCTGGTGGTTGTGTTATTCGACCAAGGTTGCTAGTAGCAGATCCCGATGCTAAGAATGGATTAACAGGTGATGCAGTAGTCATTGCATTATCTGCATACGTGGATACACCAGGGTGCATACTTACTATCATCATAGTTGCCATGTCATAAGGCTGTTCCATACCAGTTAGAGGTAACATGAAACTCAAATGAAAAGGAGGTCTTTGGTCTCATATCATATTTTGGGTAGCCCGAGGGTAGCATGCATACTTGTTACTTGTGGTAACGTTACCATAGCTTCCGGTGATACAGTCGATAACGGTAGGAATTTCTTCAACAGAAGTTGAAGTTACTATATTTCCAGTCGCCGATTCGCTTGTTTTTTCATTGTATGAAGGATTGTTTTGGGGAAGGGAAGTGTTCTTTGGACGTACCATTTCAGCGAGAGTTTTACCACTTCTTAAACGCATAAAAATCCATTGAAAACATTTTCTAATTTAAAGAAACGAAATATATAGTAATTTATAACACATTTCTTACTAAAAGTTAGAATTTCGCACAAAAGGGTCTCACTAGGCGTGCCAATTTGTTTACCGGTGTTTTTAGTAAACAATCACGAGTTTAGTTCACTTAAGAGATTAACTCAAAAAATCTCAAAGACAATCCATGTAAAGGAAAGTTATAGTGAAAAGTGTATGTGATTTGATTTTAAATGTTTGTATTGTGACCAATTGAATGTAAGATATATACTTGGGTAAAGACAATAAACGACAGAGAAAGTAAATGAAATTTAATGTAAATACTTTAAAATAAAAAAGATTTGCAGAAAGTTTAAATGATGGACACAGACTCACATTTCTCACAAATTGTTTCGCTCTGTGACTTGTGCAAATCAGTTTTATAAAGAATCAGTGCGAATTTGCGAATGCATAAGCCTGCATTATATACTATTGCAAAGATAACTGCTGACAACTGTTAAATCCTATGAATCTGACACATATCCCATTACTTAGGGCTAGCTCGTGTCTGTGCGTCCTCATAGATAAAACTGCTGAAAAGCCAAGTATCATGATGGTTACTGCGTTGAAAACTACTTCGAACTTCTCAAATTCCTTTCAGAATATCTGGTTTATCTCTATATCCCTTGTCGAAACATTCATTCATTTAACTGATTCTTAGACTTAGAAAATATACTAAGTCTTAGATAACTGGCAAACCTATCTAAACCCAACCATTTTGTCGAAAACACTTTTCAAGATTTTGGACATGTTTGAAGAGAGACTGATCATAATCTTGTGGATCTGTTCTTGACATCTTCCAAACCATGCTTACCATGCTATTCGAATGTCTCAGTCGACATGGTTAATATGTCGAAGCTTGCGGCTTCTTGACACTTGGCCCATTTTCAACGTAGTTATTAGCATTCTTTGTTGACTTTTCTCTAGGTAGAATTTATAGGCTAACACTTACGTAATGTATATTCTTCATCAATGTTGTAGAATTTGAAGTAATTTTTAGATATTTTTTCTGTTTCAAAAGTTGGATATGCATATATATTTGTTTTGTATAAATAATGGTAGAGGTGTTTCCAGGGATGCATTTCCGAGCACATCCCATTTTTATTATTAAAATAGTTAAACATGGGACTTTACGGATGTGCATCTCAGTAAAAACCCATATTTTGTAAAAAATAGGGTGTGTACGGATACGCATCTCCGAAATATGCCATGATGAAAGAATAATATTTTTAAGGTCTAAATTAATTTAAAACTTGTATAAATAGGGGTCTCTCATACCATGTTCTTTGAAAAAATACAACACACCATAATGAATACATATCCCCATCTTACATTTGTGTATTTCAATGGCGCAAAGTCCCCACTTCAATTTAGGGTCTCCGAGGACACACCTCTCGTCGATCTGAAATCCAAATTGAATATTCTCATGTGATATCCAAAAAATTGAAGAGTAGTCAAGCTCGAGTATCGTTCACCCTCAATTGACAACGAAGGGAAACATGGTTCACCAAGTTTGAATTGAAGACAAATGAATATTTAAAGGTTATGTTGAGTATATTTTACCGTTACTCATCGAAGGGTTTGGTTAAAATGGATGCGGCAATTGGAAGATCTACTGAAGATATTCTAAAGATGTTGTAATATCCTGAACTACCCGTTTGTAATGAGATGTAATGTTAAATTTATGTTAAGGATTATCTATGTATTTGTTAAGTACTTAAATGTTAATTTATGTTATTTTTCCAACATTCTACAATTGTTTCTGATTTGACCTAACAGAGCATATTCTGGAGATGCATCTATGAAAAAATTACTGAGTTTTGAATTAAGGATTATTACAGTGATGTATATCCGGACTCACCCTAATGTTGACACGAAGACGCATCTCCAGACTAAATTTTGAAAAAATAAGGGTGACTAACCAACTTGTGTTGAGGATAATGTAAAAAATGGTGCGTTCAAATTGCATCTCCGAATTCTAGGGACAATCGTAACTTTTTAGGGTGGTAGGGAAACACCCATGGGGTTTAGAGAGCAATTCTCTAGATTAAAATAGGTCATAATAGCAATCTTTGTTTGGGCTTAAAAGCAAAAGCCCATCTTAAAAAGACTTAAAAAGACAAGTGGTTAAATTAAAAATTGGGCCAAACTAAAAACCCAAATAAGAATAAGAAATACAAAAACAAAACATTCATCAGCTGCCACAAGCTACGCAGCCCTAACTCCAAAAACGTTCCTCTTCTTCACAAGTTAGCCCTAACGTTGGCGAGGCCTGTGTGTTTTCTAGGGCCTCCATTTTCACCCAAACTTCCGAATAAATTATTATTACGGAATTCGTGAAAGGTATATTCGTATTTCGTTGAAACGGTGCCAAAAATCGAAGCTCCTTCATTATTAGGGTTTTGATGGGTACAGAGAGGAAAAGAAAGGTGAGTTTGTTCGACGTCGTCGACGACGCTGCTGCTAAGATGGTGAAAACCAACGGCGGCTTAATCGGCAACAGCCTCATTAACCACTGGAACGGAAAGCCTTACTCTCAAAGGTACTATGAGATTTTGGAGAAGAGGAAAACACTTCCCGTTTGGCACCAGAAAGATGATTTCTTGCAGGTTTTGAAGGATAACCAGACTTTGATTCTCGTTGGTGAAACTGGTAGTGGCAAAACAACACAGGTTTGTTTTTATATATTCCAACTCTTTTTCAAGGATTTTAATTTTGATGCTATGAGTTCTATTTTGTTTTTTAGGTTTAGATCATATGGGAAATAAGTGATTAATGAATAAACCATCAGTTTAGTTCCTTAAGTCATATGAAATCTGCTCAATTTGGTTCCTAAAGTTTATGAAACTATATAAACACTAATTAAAAACTGTATAGACACTAATGAGTGCATTGTTTAAAATGCAACCATTAATATGTAGCTATTCATGATATGTGATGATATTTTCAGCTCAATTTGGCAGTTAAAATTGAACTTAATGAAGTGAAAAGCTAATTGAAGGATGGATACTTGATGTGAATACTGCTAGATGTGACTGTGTTATGGGATAAGATTGGTTATCTAAGTATGTTGGTTGTAAATTGTTTTGTTTTTGTTGTGTAATTTTGGGAGACAGATCCCTCAGTTTGTTTTGGAAGCTGTTGATTTAGAGACACCGGATAAACGCAAGAAGATGATGATTGCATGTACTCAGCCTCGTAGAGTGGCTGCTATGTCTGTTTCCCGCCGTGTGGCTGAAGAGATGGATGTTACTATCGGGGAAGAGGTTGGTTATAGCATCCGATTTGAAGATTGTAGTAGTGCAAGGACAGTTTTGAAGTATGTTTTATTTTTCATTCGAAATTACGATATGTAATTGATTTGGTGCTTGTTATACTGTTTTATATATAGTTGTTTTTGTCATCTTTTTTATTCTTACATATAATGTTTTTTTGCCCCTTCCGCAGGTATCTAACCGATGGTATGCTTTTGAGAGAGGCAATGACGGATCCACTTTTGGAACGATACAAAGTAATTATTCTTGATGAGGCACATGAAAGGACTTTGGCTACAGATGTGTTATTTGGCCTTCTTAAGGAAGTTCTTAAAAACAGACCTGACTTGAAGTTGGTTGTTATGAGTGCTACACTTGAAGCTGAAAAGTTTCAGGGATATTTTTTCGGAGCCCCGCTAATGAAAGTTCCTGGAAGGCTTCATCCAGTTGAGATTTTTTATACTCAAGATCCAGAAAGAGATTACTTGGAGGCTGCTATTAGGACAGTGGTGCAGATTCACATGTGTGAACCTGCTGGAGACATACTTGTTTTTCTTACTGGAGAGGAAGAAATAGAAGACGCATGCCGCAAAATATCCAAAGAAGTTGCAAATATGGGGGATCAGGTGGGCCCTGTGAAAGCGGTGCCATTGTATTCTACTCTTCCGCCAGCTATGCAGCAGAAGATTTTTGATGCAGCTCCTCCTCCAGTTAAGGAGGGAGGCCCTCCTGGAAGGAAGATTGTGGTATCAACAAACATAGCAGAAACTTCCTTGACAATTGACGGTATAGTCTATGTTATTGACCCTGGATTTGCTAAGCAGAAGGTTTATAATCCTCGAGTTCGTGTCGAGTCTTTGTTGGTGTCACCAATATCAAAGGCTAGTGCACATCAGAGATCTGGGCGTGCTGGAAGAACTCAGCCAGGGAAATGCTTTAGACTTTATACCGAGAAAAGTTTCAATAATGATCTTCAGCCGCAAACCTATCCTGAAATTTTGAGATCAAATCTAGCTAACACAGTTCTTACACTGAAGAAATTGGGTATAGATGATTTAGTGCATTTTGATTTCATGGACCCTCCTGCCCCTGAAACGTTAATGCGGGCTTTGGAAGTGTTGAATTACTTGGGTGCATTGGATGATGAGGGTAACTTAACAAAGCTGGGTGAGATTATGAGTGAGTTTCCGTTGGACCCTCAGATGTCAAAGATGCTTGTTGTTAGTCCTGAGTTCAACTGTTCAAATGAGATTCTTTCAATTTCTGCCATGTTGTCAGGTATGCTTCTCCTTTTTCTTTCTTTTCTTATTATTGCTATGTGTCTGTCTAGAGTCCCGCCTTAATGTTAAGGGAATATAGTTGAGTTGGGCTTCTTTTAAAATGGGGGCCCAGCATTTTTACATGTGCACGACCGTACTGTGCATATGGCAGGGATGTTTCACTGCTTACATGTGTGCTTAGTTACACATGAATGCGGTTTCTGGAGTGTGTCCAGTTAGGTAGTCATCAGCAACTGTGTTCTCTGGGTTCCATGCCCCCGGTTGGCATGTACCATAGGATTCTAAGTAAGTGCTGATGCAGATAGTTGCAGTTTCTCAGTATTCTCTCATGAAGAAAATGGTGTGCTCTCGCGTCTATGCATCTGCTGACCTTCCGTGGACCTCGTCTGTGGTAATCAATTTCTTTCTTTAGTACCCAATTGCTTTATCCGGCCTAGGGAGGCACAAAAAGCTGCGGATGAAGCGAAAGCTAGGTTTGGACACGTTGATGGAGATCATCTCACACTCTTGAATGTATACCATGCCTACAAGCAAAACAGTAAGTGCATACTTCTGCTTCACTGTTTTCATTTTATTCTCAATACCTTGCTGTTTATCTTTTTCTGAAGTTAAAGTTTATTAATTGTATGTGAATGGATTTTCAGATGAGGATGCATCTTGGTGCTACGACAACTTTGTCAATAACAGAGCGCTCAAATCAGCTGATAATGTTCGACAGCAGCTAGTGCGTATCATGGCTCGGTTTAACCTGAAGTTATGCAGCACTGACTTCAATAGTCGTGACTATTACGTCAACATTAGAAAGGCAATGCTAGCAGGATATTTCATGCAGGTGGCTCATCTTGAACGTACAGGACACTATTTAACCGTGAAAGACAATCAGGTTTTGCTAAAATTATTTTTTATTCCTTTGTTCTTCATTTGTATTACCAAAATAGCTATCGTCTAGGCTGTGAAGGATTATTCAAATTTATGATTCTGCTCTGATGTAGGTGGTACACTTGCATCCATCAAATTGCCTTGATCACAAGCCCGAATGGGTTATCTATAATGAATATGTTCTTACCAGTCGGAATTTTATACGTACTGTGACGGATATACGCGGTGAATGGTAAGATTTTATTGTTGTAATCTGCAATATTCAAATGGTTGTCCTAGCAAATGACTTTGTAAGCCGTGTGGTTAAGTTTTGCTAATGTTATTGAAATATATTTAACTCTGATCATTTGTTATATCTGACAGGCTAGTAGATATAGCGCCACATTACTATGATTTGTCTAATTTTCCACAATGTGAGGCCAAGCGTGTTCTTGAAAAGCTGTACAAGAAAAGAGAGAAGGAAAAGGATGAAGCCAGGAATCGGAAATGAAGGAAGCCTTCCTCAGCTTTTCTGCCATTGGATCGGAATTTGATGTTTCATCTCCTGCAGGTTGACATCATAATATCGTCATGGGAATGTTCACTAATACTACCTCCTTATTAGCTTCAAAGGACATGCTGATTGTCAGTAATTTTAGTGAGAAAGAGTTGGCAGAGTTCCTTGTACCATTAGAGTAGTAACATGTTTTATATTCCTAGACCTTGTTCTGTTGTACCTTACGGATTTATTTATTGGCTTCAAATTTGTTTTTTGGATGCCATTGTCGTCAAAGGTTAAATGCCCTCATCATTGCATTTGGTCGACACGGTATATTTAGCAACATTGATAATCAAGCATCCGGAATTATAAGATTTTGATTTAAGATATTGTCAAGTGGTAATGCTTCATCTGAATACTCTTTATTTATAAGAAAAGAGCCTGTATTGCTTCCCTCCTTCCAAAATTGCCAAAATAATTCAACTTTTTATGGCTAAAATATATGTTTTGAATCTTGAATATTTAATTTGGTTATTTATTTAGCATACTATATATATTACTTTAAATATAATTTAATTTTAAGAACTAAATTACTTAGAAATGATGCTGCAACATAATTTTAAATATAATAAGTCTAAAATTGTTTTAAATAATATCTGAATATGAGAAAGTTGCAAATTGAAACGTAAAATATTAATTTAATTATATTAATGTAAATTTATCATGTTTTTTTAGTGATGCAACAAAAATGTTAGTATAATTTTAGAAGTTTTAACTACCCATGACAGGTTTATCTAAACTCATGCATTTCACGATTTTACACATCCACATACATGTGATTTTAAAATATCTTCGTACCAAACATCGATCTTTATATCAATCTTTATATATGTATGAGAGGGGATTCTCTCCATTCAAGGATGGAGATTAATACTTGCTCCTCTTATAGTGAAATCTACATGGAAGGGAATCCTTTCCCATCCCCGTACCTTGTGGGCATCTAAGTTGAAGGATCTATAAGAAGCTCAAGGACAACAAGCTAAGAGACTACAAATGGAGATGGAAAGAAAATTTGCTAATTTGTTGAGTTTGAAACCTGTTGTAGAGTCTAATGAAAATAAATTATTTCAAATATTGTTTGTTTCTAATTAGAGTCTCATCTGGATTCGAAAATTAGATTTTATATCTTTTAGGTGACTACTTTTGTAATTGAGACAATTTAATTGTTTTTAGAAGCCCATATTGTGGCTATTGCATTACAATCTTATCTTTCTCAAAAAAGTGGAGATTATTCATCTCCATTTTATCTTATAGTATAATCCATCTTTTATAAGTTTTTTTTACTTCTTCATGATTCTTGTATGTGTTTTACGATAGTTCTTGAATAATTGTTTGAAATTTTTTGAATTTAATTATGAAAAGATCCTTATTCTTGAATTTTTATCTTGGGTACACATCATAAATACCTATTACCTTCATTTCTAGTTAAAATATGTACTTGGTAAAAGTATAATATGTGACAATCCCTAGTGATTAAGGTCTGCTAGAGACTTTTAGGGTGTGTTGTGGCATTTATAACTATCTCACATAGGGAGGTGATGAGCTTTGTATATGTGGTATTTGTGTAATGAGTACGACTTTCTTTCTCAACCCCAGGGTTGAGGTATTTATAGAAATCTATAGGCCTGGATCACAGACTCACAAGTAATAGCAATCACTCATGTGAGCAGGAGATTGAGGCAGTTAGCCCTTTATTATTCAGGAAAACGTGATAGATTCCCCATTGACTCATTCTCCGCATTATTGTGGACTGGGACATGTCAGTTCCATATTTCTCTTAGAAGGAGACCGATATGAGAAATGGTCACTACATCCAAATGAATGACGCTCGATCTAATAAATGGGTGATCAAAAAGTTATTTGGGTGATACATTAACCTTTCCCCTCTCACGTCGTCCCTTATGAGCCCTTTGCAAATATACCAATACACAATTCCTCATGCACCAGAGCTTTAAAAGGACGAAGTGATTTAGTCTTTATTTCATCTTCTTATATGAATGAGTCCCTCAAGAAGGCCTAGGGTGGCCCTCTTACATACGAGACGAGTTCCTCAAGCTTAAGATTAGCCTCGTGAATTTAATTTGGGATATAGCCCCATGTGTCAATGAGGTGAATCATCATACGCTCGTCAGCTGAGGGAAATCCCCAAATGTAAATTGAGAGAAATCCCCAAATGTCAGTTGAGGAAAATCCCAAATTCCAGTTGAGGGAAAATGTGCATTGTATTGAATGCGATCAATGATGATTTTTCCTCGAGAAGCCAATTTAGGTCTTACTTCTTACGCGTGTCTCTGACGTGGGGAATATTTCCCTTTTATTTTAATGGTTGAGTTTCCCACTGGGAGGTGGTATGTTACCCATGCGACTGGACTTCCACTCCTTATAAAAATATTTCAACTTTCCTCATTCAATCTTTTCCGCATTCTCTCATTCGAAGCAACCATCCATTTAGTTAAGAGTTCTTATAGGGCCAGAGTGCACTCATTTCACAAGTTCTTGAATGTATTTGCAGGTATGATTATGTTATCCTTTTAGTCTCTCTATTCTTAATGGAAATTATTTAGATTTAAAAATGTTTAAGGAGTGGTTACACGCTAACATTGTGAATTAGGCCTCTGGAGCCGTGAGAACCCTAATGGTTTTGCTAGTGATTCTCTTGATTTTCCCATTCTTACTAGGAATCGATGGAAGAGACAAATGCTAAATGTTTCAAAGTTTAAGGCTTTACGTCTCTGTATTCTAATGAGGAGAAGACCGTTGCTTTTCGGTGGCAAATATGACTTTCCAATACTAGGCATGAGGACGCTGTGATTTTGGAACCTTGTTCTGAGAGGGAAGGGGCCAATAAGGTTGCCCTAGATGGCTGTCACACCCATACTTCTACCCGCACCTCCCTTTTATTCATGATTTAGGGATTTTAATACCTTTTACGCTATTTGAAGCCGAGTTTCTAGCGACTCCAAAAGTTGCTCCTTCTCAGATTACACCCAACATCTAGTGTATTATTAGGGCGTTCAAAATTATATGTCGGAGATTGAGATTCTTTCCTACCTTCGGGGTATTATTTTCTGTATATAACATCAAAATCAGTGTCAAAAGTGGCTAGGTGACCTTATGCGGTTTACCAAGAAGAAAATTACTAAAGCCCCACTTAAAAACTTACAAGGACTATAAGGATAAGTTCACGAGGGTCAGAGGGCGAGGCTGTGCCTTAATGTTCATGACTTTCCCCTGTCTTGGGAGAGTAACTCAAAGATCATCATCGACTTTGAATTTGATAGCCTTACTCCATATGAGCAAGAGGTTGTTCAAGTATTGAATGATTTTGAATTCATGAGCTTTCGTGTTAATATCATTCTAGATCGATGGGACAATAACGGGATAGATGAATACTTAGGCAAGTTCATGATCAAGAAAAACCCTTGATTTAAGGTTGTTTATTCATTACACTAATTTATATTTTTCCTAAGCCTTTCTTTTAGAGAAAATGTCTAAAATCCCGTCAACTGAGAGGAAAGAGTGCCTGACCAAGAAAAAGTTTGAACAACAACCAACAAACAACCCTAAGAGTCGCATAGGCATCCTAATGACAATGGAGGGCCAAAGGTGTGTCGAGGAGAATGCTCTGAGCGTTTCCCACCCCTCTAAAATCCAAAAGCAAGGAAAGGGTCTTTGACAGATTCCAACGGATGTTCAAATGATGATTATTGAAGAAGGTAATGCCGAGGGAGAATCCTTTCCAATGAAGGATAGTTCTCACCCCTAACCTTCTTTATAGAGTGATCTTTCGTTCGATGTAATCAAGTTTACCTGGGGCCGCCTCCCATTTCTTAAGGATTTACGATTTATCAGTTGATTATAAAGGCCTTCATGACAAGTCATCCCTCGAGCTGTCGAGGATGGTGGAAAACCACCCGCTAAGGGGCCTTATAATGAAGCAGGTCCAGCGAGAGAAGTATATTCATGTCAATGGTGAATTGATATCCAAGCTTGCAATGGTCTGAGGGAGTATCACCCATTGTAAGGAGAAAGTGAGGATCCTGATGAAAGATAAGAAAAATTTAAAGTTCCTACTCAAAACGACTGCGCTAGAGGAACAAACTCATGTAACACCTCAAATTCGATTAATTAATTTAATTGAACTCTTTAGTACTTATATGATTAATTGGTGTTTTTAAATTAATATTGTGGGATTGTGGGGGTAAGTATCCTGGAATAGAGGTATAGAGAGAGTAAGAGGTTTGTTTAGTTATTTAGAAGTTATTAGAATTTTAATTAATTATTAGAGTAAATAGTGTTTTATTCAAATTAATTAAATAAATAGTAAAATGGTGGAATTGGACCATTTGTGAGAATTTGGAGAAATAGAGGGGATTAAGGAGTAAGGGAATTGGGGAAATTGTTGGAATTAAGAAAGTTAAGGGTTAATTGGGTAATTAGAAAGAATTGTGTAGAAAATCCTAAGGATATATTGGGAGTAAGAGAAAATTAGCCTAGTTTTATCAGTACGTGAAAGTTGAGACAAGAGGCAAAAAGGACTAGAAAGAGAAAAAGCTAGAATTTTGAAGAGGGAAGCCATATAACTTACTTGATTCATCATCAATTTCTTGAAATCTAAGGTAATGGGGGAAAAAGGGCTACGAATCTAGGTGTATTGCATGATGAGGTAGATATGAGAGGTCCTTACCCTCTTTAGGAAAATTGAAATGTGATGGATTCTGAATTTCCTATGAAGTTTTGATGTTGTTGCCTATTTTAATGATGAAGTTCGTGTGCCTATATGTGTACTATTTTCTATTTTGAGATATTTATATTTTCCACTATGTTTGAGGGTTTTGAAGGTTTTGGGATAAACATGAATTGATGAGATTGAATGAATCCAATGATGTAATTCTGTGATTTAACATGTACTAATGGTAATATAACATGTGATATAATTTTATGAGCATTTGGGGCAGAATTGGGGAAATTTTAAGGTTGCTGCAGAGGTAAACCGTGTTGTGCATTTTTGCAGGTCTAGACATGTTCGCTTAGTGAGAGTTTGCTCAATGAGCTAATGTGTTTGCTGAAAGGAATGTGACAGGGGAGGATTCTGGTTTTCTGTGACTTTCTCTTAGTGAGAGATGTGTCGCTTAACGAGATCTCAATTAGCGAGCAATGACTTCGCTCAGTGAGGAGGGACAATGCTAAAATGCTAATTTTTCATTTCCAACTATTTTAGTCGTAACTTGAGTTTCATGACTCGGATTGAGGCATGTTTTGAAGTGTTGGGAAGCTAACACGCAGAGCTATCACATGGTGATGTTTGGTTAACTGTTTGAGTTATAATTATGTACCTATTATGGCAATGTTTGTGCTAACTTGTATGCTTGGTTAGCTAATCGTTATGGTTATGCGATGATGTGTTGTTGTTTTGGTGAAGTAACATAAATATATGCCTATGAAGTTACATTTGTTGAGCTATTGTTGTTTGTTGTTGTTTATTGATGTTGTAACATTGATTAATTATTGCGCATGATGTATGATATCGTGCATAAATGGTGAGATGTGCCTGGTGATTTTTTTTGGTGAACTTTTTGGTGAAAATGCATGTTGTTGAGAGTCATGCATTATAGTGTATGAGCTTCGGTCGAGTTCCAGTGTGCTCTGGTCCTATGGTGGGGATCGAGAGTGAAAAGCCAGTTTCAGGTGGGAATTGGTGAAGCATTACCTATGGTGATGGTAACTATTTGGTGTGCTATGATCCAATGGTGGGGATCGGGAGCGATATGAACATGAATGTTAATGAATGGTACCACATACATAATAAGTCAGTCGTGGAGTACATTTTCATACATGATTGCACTATCTAGTTGATTGTTCATGATGTGTTGATTGAATATGAATATGTAAATGTTGTCATGATTAGGGTGTGAAACATGTTGATGGATGTTTAATGAATATGTTTTTATTGTGTATTCTCTAACTTAGAATTATTTACACTATTTATATTGTTTTGTTATTTCTCACCCCCTTTGCTTTGATGTTGTCCACCATGGACATGTTGCAGATACCCAGGATTAGAGTTTTCTGAAGTAAGTGGAAGTTAGCTCCCAAATTTACTTTGTTTAGTTCATCGTTATTTTTTGAAGTCTTGCTCTTATCCTGTAACATCGTGGTTGGGAACATTTGATTGTTTTATTTTGCTTGTGTTTTTACTAATCGAGAGTCGTATGTTATGCTCTTGAAGTTTTGAGCTTATGTTATAATGGAGATTTTTTCTACATTGTTTTAATTCCAATAAGGTATTTTATTGAGACTTAATTATTGTGAAGCATGCTTATTTGATGATTTCCGCTACGATGATATCCTAAGTGAAGGTGAGCATGCGATGATACGTGTATTAGAATGTTTTACCTTAATTGATAAGTGTTGTGGAACATGTGTTATTTTATGATGAGTAACATCCTAAACATATACATTATGATCGATAACATCCTAAACATATGCATTATGATCGATACTTGAACTATTCTATGATTTAACCGTTTTATGGTTTAGGGTGTACATTAGGGTATTAGAGCAGGTCGGTCCATTCGGCCAGGTTTTTGTAATGATGGTTGTTCCCTAGTATGCGCCATATGTGTGAAACACTGTCGATATTCATTTGTTTTTCTAACCGCTTATTTGTAGGAGCAAGATTGAATTAAGTGGGCGAGAAGCTTCTGCTTCTCTGAGATGTTTTAGGTGTGGAGGATTGGTTCAACGTGCCGCCGATTGCAAGACTGTAGATTGTTGGACAAGTCAGTGTCATTTCCAGAGTTGGATACATGTGACAAGTTGCTTGTGTCTTCTAAGCAAGTGAATCAGTTCGTAAAGATGCTGCTGCAATGTTTATGATATTAGCTTCTATGAACGAAGAAAGTAAAGCCGTGTTGTGCAAGATACCAGTAGTGAGTGATTTTCTAGAGGTGTTTTGAGATGATATAAGTGACTTTATATCAGAGTTACAGAATGAAAGTTATGACAATAGTCGCCAGGAGATAAAACAAGTTTCAAGTTCAACATTTCTTTCAAATATTCAAAGCATCAAACATTTAACATAATCAACCTCCGAAACTATTAGTAACTGATAGTAACTCAAGTTAGCTTTTCAATGCTTTGAACCGGGTTTCATTCTGAGTTACAGAACTCAAGTTATGCTTGAAAACATCTCACTTAGTATAATATCCAGGGAGTTACTACGGCTTCACGTAACACACACTACGTCCCGTAGCGCTCCCCAGCCAAAATCCCCATTTTTGGCTCGCCTCTGGCCCACAAACCATAAGGCTGCTACGTACGCTCGTAGCAGAGGCCAGAAAACCACATTTTTCTCGCGATTTTATATGATCGCTCTTGTTTTTCAGTCGTCCATTCGACCCCAAACCCCATGTTTTGACCTCTAACAGTACCAAATGACACCTTACATCATTGTACATGAAAACATATGGATTTTTATCATCTCTTAACATCTAACTCAATAATACATCATGTTCATCATCTCTAAATCACAATTAACACACTTAAGGTCACAACCTTCAAACATCCATCAATGGAAGATTTCCATACATATATAATCAAGGTAAATCGAACATAATTTCAGTCACACAATCATACATATGAACATCACAAATCATCATTCAAATATTGACCCATGAGAAAACACGACAATCATCATATAAAACCTATCATAGCATCACAATTCAGATTTATGAATCAAAACACTCAACCCTAAGGAGGTTAAGGATCCTTCCATCTACACCTCATGCTTTAGCATCCATTAGATGAATAGTTTCCCCCTTACCTAATTATTCTAGCAAAGATGAAAGAGTCCATGAACTTTTTCTCCTAACCCCTTATTCTCCTTCCTCTTGCCCTAGTCCTTCTTTTCTCTCTTCCAAGTTTTTCACGTAATATTACAAACTGAATTTTTCTCCACTTCTCTCCTATTTCTAATAATCTTATTTCTCCTAATTATGTTCCCTATAATACCATTAACTTAACCTTGTAATTACCACCTTGCCCTCAAAATCTCTACATATTCCCCCTTTTCTCATTATTTTATTATTCCAATATTATTTACTCAATTAATTAAATAAACTCCTATTATTTAATTACCAATATAATCATAAACAATTCTAACTTATTCCAACTAACCTCTGCACCCTACATATTATAATAAAATAAAATACACTAATTCATAATAAATTCATGGATAAATCAACTAAATGACTAAATTGAAAATGGGGTGTTACAACTCTCCTCCACTTAAAAATAATTTTTGCCCTAAAAAGTTATCGGAGGAAAATAGAATCGGATACGGCTCCCTCATCTTCTCTTCATGCTCCTAAGTCATGCTTCCACCAGCTGGTCCACCCAAACTACCTTTACCAAGGAAATCTCCTTACCACGTAACTGCTTCACTTCCCGACCATCTATCTGCACAGGCGATGTCTCAACAATCATGTTATCTCTCACCTGCACATCATCCACATGGACCACATGAGACGGATGCAGAATGTATCTCCTCTACCGAGACACATGAAACGCATCATGAAGATTAGAAAGTGGCGGCAGTAAAGCAATCTGATAAGCCACTCATCTTGATCTTCTCAATCGTCTGATGAATAATTTCAGGTCCAAGCACAACACTCTTGCCTGACTCATAACAACACAAATGAGTCTTACACCTCCTATCATACAATGCCTCACACGGTTCCATTCCAATGCTAAAATTAAAATTATTATTGTAGGTAAACTCAATCAATGACAAGTAGCTATCCTAAACACCACCTTGTTCTAGCACACAAGCCCTCGTCAGATCCTTCAAAGACTAGATAGTATTTTTTGTTTGACCGCCTGTCTGTGGATGATAAGTAGAACTCAATTTTAACTTTGTACCCAAAACCTTTTGCAAATTCTCCTAGAACCTTGATGTAAACCTTATCCGACACAATACTCAAAGGTATACCATGTAGTCTTACAATATCTTTGATATATAACTCGAATAACCTCTACAAGGAATGATTAATCTTCATCGTTAGGAACTGAGCCGATTTAGTCAATCTATCCACTATCACCCAAATTGAATCAAAGCCCTTAGTAGTCTTCGACAAACCTAACACAAAATCCATAGAAATTTTGTCCCATCTCCATTATGGAATACTCAACAGTTGCATTCGACCCAACGACTTCTAATATTCAATCTTTGATTTATGGTAAGTCAAACAAGCATAGACAAACTCAACGACTTCTTTCTTCATACCGAGCCACCAAAACAACTTCTTCAAGTCTTGATACATCTTTGTGGCATCAGGATGAATACTCAGACCACTTCTATGTCCTTCCTCAAGAATACTCTTCTTAAGTTCTGGCACACCTGGAACACAAACTCTATCTATGACTCTCATCACACTGTTCTCATCAATCCTGAGCTCTCCACCTTCTCCTTGATTGATCAACACCCAACAGTCCATCAATCCTAAGTAAATCTTCTGACCCTCTCTGATTTCTTCCAGAATACCACTAGTCAGCTTCAACATACCTAACTTCACACTGACAAGAGTTTCTTTGCATACTAAACTCATATTTCGGAATTGTTTAAGCAACTCCAATTCTCGAATCACAAGCATTGACATATGCAAGAACCTCCTGCTTAATGCATCAACTCCCACATTCGCTTTACCTAGATGGTAATCTAGACCAAAATCATAATCTTCCAGGAACTCTAGCCATCTCCTATGCCTCACATTCAATTCCTTATGATCAAACAAATATTTCAAACTCTTGTGATCACTAAACACCTCAAATCTGGAGCCAAACAGATAGTGCCTCCAAATCTTCAACACAAAAACTACTGTTTCCAAATCAAGATCATGCGTAGTATAATTCCTATCATGAACTTTGTACTATCTAGAAGTGTAAGCTACCACCTGACTATTCTAAATCAACACACCTCCTAGACCCATCTTCGAAGCATCATAATATATAACAAAGACTCACTTGGATTTGGAAAAATTAAAACTGGAGCAGAAGTCAACTTCTTCTGGAGTTCTTGGAAAAATTTCTTCACAGTGAACATCCCAAACATAGGCTTGAACCTTTTGAGTCAACCGAGTCAACAACAACACTAACTTCGACAAACCTTCGATGGAATTCCTATAGTAACCAGCCAATCCAAGAAAACTTCTATTCTCAGTGACAGACTTTGGAGCCTCCCGTTACAACACACCATCTATCTTAGATGGATCCACACCTATACCACCACTAGAAATCTCATCACTAAGGAAACTCACTTCTCTTAACCAGAACTCATATTGTACAACTCGTTCTTTTTCAATGTCTGCAATACAATGCTCAAATACCCCACATGCTCTTCATCAGACTTTAGGTATATCAGGATGTCATCTATATACGAATGACATATTATATTCATGTACTCCATGAATACTTAATACGTATTAGACATACCAAACGACATTACTGAATACTCGTAGTGACCATATCTCGCTCTGAAAGCAGTCTTCAAAACATCTTCAAGCTTCACACGAATCTGATGATAACCCTGACAGAAATCTATCTTGCTAAACACACATGCACCTACCATCCGATCCATCAAATCATTAATCCTCAGAAGTGGATAGTTTTTCTTGATCGTTACTCTATTCATCTATCTATAATCAACACACAACCTCATTCCACCACTTTTCTTCTTAACTTACAACACCGACGCACCCAACAACAAAACACTCAGATGAACAAACTTCTCTTCAAGCAGATCTTCTAGTTGTTTCTTAAATTCACTCAACTCTGAAACAAACATTCTATAGTGGGCCATCAAACACCAGACTAGTACTAGGTACTAAGTTTATAGTACTCAACTTCATGCTCCGACAACAAATCACTGATATCATCAGGAAACTCTTATGGAAAATCACACACCACTGGTAAGTCACTAATTGCAGTCTTACCTTCAACATTTATAGAAGCTAATATCATAAATAATGTAGCATCATCCTTTACTAGCTCATCCATTTTCTTAGCATACACAAACCACTCATCATTGGCATCCAACTATAGAAATGACACTACTTTTCGTTGATATGAACTTCAAATCTTCCTCCTCAACAACTCGGGAAATAACACTGATTCATTCAACAATATGCACTCTTGTAATCAGCAGCACGCGAACCAATCTTCCACACCTGAAACATATCAAAGAAGTAGAAGCTTCTCCCCCACTTGTTTCAATCCCGATCCTACAGACAAACGGTTAGAAAAACAAATAAACACCGACAGTGTTTCACACACATGCCGCATACTAGGGAACAAATAACATTACAAAACTTGGATGGATGGACTGACCTGCTATGATATCACTAAGTAACACCCTAAAACCCCATATAAAAATATCACATAATTTAATAAAAGTACAACCACATAGGGTGCCACTCACGTCAAACATATCCTGTTTCTTAACACAGGTTAGGTTATTTCATATAAAACCTGTCATCGTATGCTCACCTTTGTAACACCCCTTTTTCTACCCCAAAATACTTAACATATAATCAGAGTAAATAAGCACGCATATCAACAAAAGGGCATCACATCGACGTTTTCAAAAACTAAAAGCTTTCAAAAATCAACATCATTCATCATCAATATACAATACACCTGGTCATTTAAAATAACACATTTCAATTATCATGAATATTCAAGAATATGCGTTCGCAGCGGAAAAGAATGAATACTCATGTATTTCATAAAATGATCCATGTCCCATACCATGATCATCTCACAATAATCTCCTAAAGATAAAATAAAACCATAACCAGAATATTTGGCACTATGGCATCACAAACAACAATTGCAATCAACATGTTCACAAGTAATAACATAATACTTATCCAAATAGGATACGAGTTCAATACTACTAATCTACCCAGTGTTACATGACCAGAGCATTGACTCATTACCTAGTCTTCAAACTAAAATACGGAAACTCTCCGGCTAATCTCGAGCGAGATACCGTCCACTTACTTCAGCGATACTACTCCTGAGTATCTGCACGATACCCATGTAAAGGTAACATTCAAACAGAAAGGGTGAGAATTCAAATCATTATGAAGAAGTATAATAAGGCACAATGATTAAATCAACAATTAAAGGAATTCATCACACTTCGTATAACCATGTAAATAACATTAATCAACATTTATTTCACATGTTTCAAACATCCATCAACACTCAAGGAGTACAATATTAAAATCCAATACTATATTCCCAAAAATACACATAACTACAATTATCACATAATCACATATTTTGCCAAGTTATGTACTCAAACATCACCAATTCAATTACCATATCTCATACACACATCACAATCACAACAATGTATCCACTCAATTATCACATAACTCTAATGTGCCTCAATGCAAGACATGTGACTCTATGCATGTGGTACCTCAATGTGAACCCAACGTTTCACCACTTTCCGATTCAATATCTAGAATCCAAGCCACGCTTCCGATCCGGACAAGATCAAAGCCACTACGCCTATTTCCAATTAAGGATCAACGTCTATATGGATCCAACGTTCCACCACTTTCCGATTCAATATCTAGAATCCAAGCCACTACGTCTATTTCCAATTAAGGATCAACGTCTGCTACGCCTATTTCCAGTCAAGGATCAACGTCTAATACCATGTGAACCCACAGTTTCACCGCTTCCACTATGAAGCCGACCATGCCATGAATGAATGTACAAATACCAATACATATGCAATTAAGATCATCTCTACCATCTTAGCATTCCACATATCACCATAATTCAACTCTATGAATTATCCACCAATGGTACATACACACATTCATAACAATTACACCATTCACATAATATGCAATTAAGATCATCTATACTACCTTAATCATTCCACATATAACCATAATTCAACTCTATGAATTATCCACCAATAGTACATATACACATTCATCACAATCCACTATTCACATATATAGACTAATTATCAAATACGCACAATTAGATTTCATCTCAAAATGATTACAGCATTTAAAATCTCAAATTTTCATTTTTCAACAGTGTTAACCGGTTAACGCATATGGGTAACCGGTTAACGCGTAACAAAATACACTTCTAACAGATTTTCAACAGTGTTAACCGGTTAACGCATTTGGGTAACCGGTTAACGCAAAACAGAAAGAAATTCCTGGCAGATTTTCAATAATGTTAACCGGTTAACGCTTTTGGTTAACCGGTTAACGCAAAACCAGAATGCTATTCATGCGTTAACATAAAACAGAATGCAGAATTTTCTGCATTTTTCATCGTTGGAGGACTTTCGGACTTCCGATTTCGATTCCGTAAAAAGCCAAACGTTCAGAAAATTATGACTCATACACTACTCTAAGTATATAACATTAATTTGCAGTTTAACACAATCAAATCACCACAAATCAAGAATACTCATCAAACCTAACAATTTCAAACAACCATACAAAATTAGGGATTTTAACCTAAACATGCATCTACCCATTGACCCAATCATACTAACCCATAATAACAAGGATTCCCCCCTTACCTCTTCAATTTTCTGGAAACCCTAGCTTCTCCTTACTTTTCCTCTTCTCTTGCTCTATTGCCTTCAAATGATCAAATGAATCCTAATTCTCACCCTCCTCACCTCTTATATACTAGTATTATATTTGGGCTTAAAGAGTGATACCTCTAGTTTAATTATTAGGCCCAATAATACCTAGTCTTATAATATCTCTAATTAGTTCAATTAAATTAAACTAACACAATATACACACCAAGTTAATTAATTCCATTATTCCATTATACCTCATATCAACTAAATAATTAATTAACACCCCAAATTAATTAATATAATCGATTATTATACTACCTAACAACCAATTAATTAATTAACACTCCAAATAAATAAAATAAAATATAATAATAATAATATAAGAATTAAATACTAAAATAATTGGGTTGTTACAACTCTCCCCCACTTAAAAGATTTTCGGCCTTGAAAATACCTCAAACGAACAACTCCGGATACAGTTCCTTCATCTTATCCTCGAGTTCCCAAGTAATATTGCCATTGGCGACTCCGCCCCATATCACTTTCACCAAAGAAATCTCCTTACCACGAAACTTCTTCACTTCTCGATCTTCAACTCGCATAGGTGATGTATCAACCGTCAAATTATCCCTCACTTGAACATCATCTAATGGAACAACATGCGATGGATCCGCAATGTACTTCCTCAATTGAGACACATGGAACACATCATGAAGATTAGAAAGTGATGGTGGTAATGCAATTCGATATGCCACTTCACCTACCCTCTCGGAAATCTGATAAGGACCAATGAAACGCAGCGTCAACTTACGCGACTTCAAAGCTCTACCAACACCCGTTATTGGCGTAACTCGAAGAAACACATGCTCATCTTTCTCAAACTCAAGAGCTATCCTCCTCTTATCATGATAACTCTTTTGACGACTCTGAGAAGCCTTCATCTTCTCCTGAATCATCTTAATCTTATCCGTAGTTTCTTGAATCAACTCGGGTCCAACCACAACACTCTCTCCCGATTCGTACCAACATAAAGGAGTTCTACACCTTCTGCCATAAAGAGCCTCAAAAGGTGTCATTCCAATACTCGAATGGAAACTGTTGTTATACGTAAACTCGATCAAAGGCAAGAAACTATCCCAATTTCCTCCTTGTTCCAAAACACAAGACCTCAAAAGATCTTCAAGTGATTGAATAGTCCTCTCCGTTTGACCATCAGTTTGCGGATGATACGCCGAACTCAAACGCAACTTCGTACCCAAAGCACTTTGCAAGCCTTCCCAAAATCTCGAAGTGAACCTCGGATCTCTATCCGAAACAATGCTCTACGGAATACCATGCGAACACACAATCCTCTCGATGTGAAACTTAGCAAGTCTCTCCATCGAATAATCCATCCTCATCGGAATAAAATGAGCACATTTCGTCAACCTGTCCACAACGACCCAAATCGCCTCACAATTACTCAATGTTCTCGGCAAGCCCGTAACAAAATCCATAGAGATACTATCCCACTTCCACTCGGGAATAGATAACGGTTGCATCAAACCAAACGGCTTTTGATGTTCAATCTTTGACTTTTGACAAGTCAAACATGAATACACAAATTCCGTTACATCCTTCTTCATACCTTGCCACCAAAACAACTTTCTCAAGTCTTGATACATTTTAGTAGCACCAGGGTGAATACTAGACCACATCTATGCCCTTCCTCGAGAATCCTCTTTCTTAAATCCGCAACATCCGAAACACAAACTCGATCACGACATCTCATGATCCCATTCTCATTAATCCGAAAATCACCACCTTTGCCTTGATTAATCAATGTCATAACATCGACTAATTTCAAATCTGACTTCTGACCTTCTCTAATCTTGTCAAGAATGCCACACGTAAGCTTCAACGTACCAAGATTAACACACGAAGGCGTCGCTTCACAAACCAAACTCAAATCTCTAAATTGCTCCAACAATTCCAACTCTCGAATCATCAACATAGACATGTGCAATGACTTCCTACTCAATGCATCGGCTACAACATTCGCCTTTCCAGGATGATAATTCAAACCAAAATCATAATCTTTCAAGAATTCCAACCATCTTCTTTGCCTCATATTCAATTCCTTCTGATCGAACAAGTACTTCAAACTCTTGTGATCACTAAACACATCAAATCGCGATCCAAACAAATAATGTCTCCAAAGCTTCAACACAAACACAACGGCGGCCAACTCTAAATCATGCTCGGATAATTCCTCTCATGAACTTTAAGTTGCCTTGAAGCATAAGCTACCACTTGCCCTTTTTGCATCAGAACACCTCCCAAACCCAACAAAGAAGCATCACAATACACAACGAAAGTTTCTAACGGATCCGGTAAAATCAGAATAGGAGCCGTAGTCAATCTTCTCTTAAGCTCTTGAAAATTCGCTTCACACTGCGAAGTCCAAATGAAAGCTTGACCTTTCCTAATCAACTGCGTCAACGGTAACGACAACTTAGAAAATCCTTCAATGAACTTCCTATAATAACCAGCCAAACCAAGGAAACTTCTAATCTCAACAACAGACTTAGGAGCTTCCCATTGAGATACAACTTCAATCTTCGTAGGATCCACAGAAATACCACCACTCGAAATCACATGTCCAAGAAAACTTACTTCACTCAACCAAAACTCACATTTAGAGAGTTTAGCAAACAACTTCCTCTCTTTCAACACCGATAACGCAACCTTCAAATGCTCGGCATGATCCTCTTCACTCTTAGAATAAATCAGTATATCGTCGATGAACACCACAACAAACTTATCCAGATACTCATGAAAAATTCTATTCATATACTCCATAAAAACACCAGGTGCATTAGTCACACCAAAAGGCATCACGGAGTACTCGTAGTGACCGTACCTTGTCTGAAAAGCAGTCTTTTGAATATCCTCAGCCTTTACACGAATCTGATGATACCCAGACCTCAAATCAATCTTGTTAAACACACCAGCTCCAACCAGCTGATCCATCAGATCGTCAATCCTCGGAAGTGGATACTTGTTCTTAATCGTCACTTTATTTAGTTGTCTATAGTCAACACATAATCTCATAGAACCTTCTTTCTTCTTGACCAACAGAACAGGTGCACCCCACAACGACACACTCGGACGAATAAACCTCTTTTCAAGCAAGTCTTCAAGTTGACTCTTCAACTCTTTCAACTCAGAAGCAGACATTCTATAGGGAGCCATTGATACAGGACTAGTTCCAGGAACTAAATCAATCGAAAACTCAACCTCACGTTCCGGCGGTAAATCACTTATATCTTCCGGAAATACCTCCGCAAACTCACAAACTATTGGTAATTCTTCAATCGTCCTCTTCTCACGAATATCCAAGGTTGCCAACAACATAAACAACTCGGCACCATCTTGCACCGATTCATCAACTTGCTTAGCAGACACAAACCAATCTTCCTTCGCACCAACCTCAGGAAAAATAATCATCTTCTCAAAACAGTTGATATACACCCGATTAACTTCTAACCAACTCCATCCTCGAATCCGACCTCTCTTCGGGTTCAGGAAAAGCACAACATTCTCAAACAGGTTAACTAGCCAACACTGCACTCTTGCATGCAACAACATAATGTCCAAGCTCGATACAATTGGAACATCCAAGAGAAGCATATGCTCCTCCCCCACTTATTTCATTCCCAACCTACAAATGGAAAATAAAACAAGCATCGACAGTGTTCTCACACACATGTCGCATACTAGGGAACAAACATAACTAAACAACCTGGCCGGACGGACCGACCTGCTCTGATACCACTAATGTAACACACCTTTTTCTACCCCAAAATACGTAACATATAATCAGAGTAAATAAGCACGCATATCAACAAAAGGGCGTCACATCGATGTTTTCAAAAACTAAAAGCTTTCAAAAATCAACATCATTCATCATCAATATATAATACACCTGGTCATTTAAAATAACACATTTCAATTATCATGAATATTCAAGAATATGCGTTCGCAGCGAAAAAGAATGAATACTCATGTATTTTATAAAATGATCCATGTCCCATACCATGATCATCTCACAATAATCTCCTCAAGATAAAATAAAACCATAACCAGAATATTTGGCACTATGGCATCTCAAACAACAATTGCAATCACCATGTTCACAAGTAATAACATAATACTTATCCAAATAGGATACGAGTTCAATACTACTAATCTACCCAGTGTTACATGACCAGAGCATTAACTCATTACCTAGTCTTCAAACTAAAATACGGAAACTCTCCGGCTAATCTCGAGCGAGATACCGTCCACTTACTTCAGCGATACTACTCCTGAGTATCTGGACGATACCCATGTAAAGGTAACATTCAAACAGAAAGGGTGAGAATTCAAATCATTATGAAGATGTATAATAAGGCACAATGATTAAATCAACAATTAAAGGAATTCATCACACTTCGTATAACCATGTAAATAACATTAATCAACATTTATTTCACATGTTTCAAACATCCATCAACACTCAAGGAGTACAATATTAAAATCCAATACTATATTCCCAAAAATACACATAACTACAATTATCACATAATCACATATTTTGCCAAGTTATGTACTCAAACATCACCAATTCAATTACCATATCTCATACACACATCACAATCACAACAATGTATCCACTCAATTATCACATAACTCTAATGTGCCTCAATGCAAGACATGTGACTCTATGCATGCATTACCTCAATGTGAACCTAACGTTTCACCACTTTCCGATTCAATATCTAGAATCCAAGTTACGCTTCCGATCCGGACAAGATCAAAGCCACTACGCCTATTTCCAATTAAGGATCAACGTCTATATGGATCCAACGTTCCACCACTTTCCGATTAAATATCTAGAATCCAAGCCACTACGTCTATTTCCAATTAAGGATCAACGTCTGCTACGCCTATTTCCAGTCAAGGATCAACGTCTAATACCATGTGAACCCACAGTTTCACCGCTTCCACTATGAAGCCGACCATGCCATGAATGAATGTACAAATACCAATACATATGCAATTAAGATCATCTCTACCATCTTAGCATTCCACATATCACCATAATTCAACTCTATGAATTATCCACCAATGGTACTGTCATACCCCAAAATTTGCCCATTAATATTTCAAGACATTTTTCAGGGCACTCCGACTCATTTTTATGACACTAATCTTAAAGGAACAAAGGCCCAGCTCACGAGTGGCCCAATCCAGAAAATGGCCCAAACTGGCCTGCTCGCTAGGCGAGCAAATCCTTCGCCTAGCGAACGTTCGCTACACGCTCGCCTAGCGAAGCTGGCAGATAACAGAAAATTCTGGGCTTCACTCTGAGCCCATTAGGTCACAAAAAAAGAGCATTATAAATACCAGCACTTCAGTAATGAAAAGGGGGACGAAAACGGACGAAAGGAGAACCCTAGCACGCAAACCCTAACGCTCACAGACGGAAAACTCTGAAGGAAAAGCCGGCGGCAGCAAGGTCACTTCCGCTCAATTCGATCCGATCGGCCAATTCAAGGTTACAATTCGATTACAAACAGGTTGGCATTGCTATTACTACCTTATGTTCTTAATTTGCATATGGTATCATGATTGAATTTATGAAACTATCCTAAGTTTTACATATGAATTTAAGTATGCATGAACATCTGAATGTCTAACCACATAATCTCTGTAATGGATGCTATAAGGTGTGAAGCTTGCTGACATTATGCTGTTATCAAAACCAGAATCCGCAGCCGCTCGCTAGCACATCGCTAAGCGAGCATGCAGCGAGTATTCGCTAAGCCTTCGCTAGGCGAGGCAGCGGCGACCGGGACAGTCGCTGATTTTTCTGTTCTGTCCTTTGCTAACCTGTCATGTTTTTATCATAGCCATGCATTGTTTATCTGACCCTACTGCTGTTCTGGTTTCTTTTGCGGTGCAATCCTTGATTGCATCCTGACTTGGTACTCTAACCCGTTTGCTGAATTTTGTAAAGGTTCACCTTTCCCAGGAAAAGATTGCTGTCTAGGTCTTCCACTTTATTTGTGGGATACCCTTGTGGAGATTCACTCTGAATTACTCAATTGATTTTAATGTATTAATTTTATGGCAAAGATCCACCCTAAATTGCTTAATTGATCTTAATGTATTAATTTTAATGTGGGAATTCCTCCTAATTACCTAATTGATTGTAAAATACGGCCTTTGAATATGTGATCTTGGACCTCTTTTTGTTGCACTACGGTATTACGGTATAATGGTCATGTCCCGCGAATGTGGGGGATATACTTAGCCAAGACCCTTCGGTTAAATCATCATAAAATAAATCATGGTCCCTCGGATGTTGCCTTCGAAAATACGATTTTGTCCCTCGATGACCCTTCGGTGTAGCCTACGGTTAAATGATGATCGTCCCTTCGAATGCTAAGGTATCCTTACAACTGTTGCCTTCAATGACCTATCGATGACCCTACAATGACCCTTTTACATCCAAAGGATAAAACTACTTACTTCTCAATAGTAAGGACAGTTTTACCCTCATAAGGATAGGAAATGCCCATAACGACCTTAGGAAGGTATAACTCTCAATTACTGGATCATAACCTAAAACATTTTCCACCCCTCACACTTTGCAAGTCCTAGAAAATCACCACTTGGTATACATTCACACTAGAATCATTATCAAGTTATATTTTTCTAAACTGTTTTTCAAAATCAAACGAGATAAATACTTTGTATACATTCATACGAGAATCATTACAAAGTTAAACTCTCTTTCGAAACATTTTTAAACAATTCACCAACACTTTTCAGACAAAAATATAAGTGATCCAGCAATTAAGAGCCCATGGATAACCATGGATACAAAGGGTGCTAATACCTTCCCTTTGTATAATGTACCTCCCGAACCCAAAATCTATTGAGGTCTTTCCTGTTCTTTTCCACCTTTCCTTATTGGATAAAAGAAAAGTCGGTGGCGACTCTTGCTATCCGCGACATTGCGATAAAAAGCAAAATATCCCAAGTCAGTTCACCGTATGACAGAACTGGCGACTCTGCTGGGGACACTTTAAAAAGAGAGGTTACCTTAAAAACAAGATCACTTATTCCAAATTGTCTGATTTACTTTTAAGGGATTGCTTGGGTATTTTTGAGTGAAAGATCCTACACCCGGATCTAGTGTACCTTAGGTAAGTAGCAATAGATCATCGCGACTATCCGGCGTATACTGGAATGGTTAAAATGATGGCTACGGTTAATGTGACACTTTGGATGTCCTGATGTTCCTCATGTTCACTTGATGAAAAATTTGGCTTCCGCGTGGTGTCATTAAAGCATTAACCAGACCTTTAGAACCCTAATTGACTCATCCTGGCCATTAGAAAGTAGTGAGATAACTGACTTCGGTTCCGACTGGGGTTGGTTGAGACTCGATACTACACTCTTTGAGATTGGACTTTAGGGAAGCTTCGGTCAACCACTTGGTGTTGCACTGAAGTGGACTTAAAGGAAGGTCTGTGATTTGAGATCCTTCTAGAACCCGGTTACTATTCTAGGACAGGTTGAACCAACTAAACTTCAGTGGGGAGGGTACTTACCTATGGAACTCATGCAAGCCTTAAAACCTAGGAATGATGGTTGTGTGACTTGCTTGTGCTTGTTATTTATTTAACCTCATAACATCATAACATCTTAACATCATAACATCATGACATCATAACATTGTACTAACCATTTCAAGGACTTAGGGATTTAACTTTGCTCTGTTTTGTAAAGCTATGGCTCCCAGGAAGACCATCCGGATTAATCTTGTAGCAATCTCTCCTCAACTCAAGAACTTAGTGTCAGAACTTTCCGATCATGCGCAGTTCATCAAGAGACATGGTTCTCTTCTCAATTTAGTTACCACTGGGTTCAAAGAAGATATGATGAGAGTTTTATTCCAGTTCTTCGACCCTAAACATCATTGCTTCACATTCCCAGATTATCAGTTGGTACCCACATTGGAAGAATTCTCCAGACTGCTTGGGATACCTATCCTTGATCAACTACCGTTCAGTGGTTTAGAAAAGGTTCCGAAGTCTGAAGAAGTTGCCGCAGCTTTACACATGACGAAGTCCGACATTGAAGCTAATTGGGTAACAAGGAGTGGAGTTAAGGGTTTACTTGCCAAATTCCTGACAAATAAGGCCCGAGAATTCTTAAAAGTTATGAATGTCCGTGCTTTCGAAGACATCCTGGCATTGCTAATCTATGGCTTGGTGTTATTCCCTAATCCAGACCAATTCATAGACATGAATGCTATTAAGATATTTCTCACTCATAACCCTGTACCTACCTTGCTGGGAGACATTTTGCATTCCCTCCACACTCGTACCATGAAGAAGCAAGGGACTCTCATGTGCTGCATACCTTTGTTGTCTAGGTGGTTTATTTCGCACCTTCCTCAATCAGTCTTGAAGAACGAGCAGAACTTGAAATGGTCTCAAAGGATAATGTCGCTCTCCCACCCAGACATCTGTTGGTGTCCTCAGTTCAAGGAAAATGTTACCATCATTGACCGTTGTGGCGAGTTCCCTAATGTACCACTCCTAGGAATAAGAGGAGGTATTACTTATAATCCTGCTTTAGCTCTGCGACAGTTTGGTTGTGCTCGAAGAGATGGTCCACATGAAATGATCATCGAAGGCATCATGTTCGACTATGACAACGATTCCCAAGGCCTCCGTCAAAGATTTGTACGAGCTTGGGGCATGGTGAAGAGAGGTACGTTAGGACAGAAAAATTCTATTCCTATGGAACCTTATCTCAGATGGGTACGCGCCAGAGCTCGTGAACTTGTCATGCCATATCTTGCAATCGGGCCTCAGATTGTCGAACCTGAAGCTGAAGGAGGTGCTCCTCAGATCATTCCTTATCCAGATATGCCTACCAACGTTGAGGAACTAAAGAGATCCTGGATCCAGTTGAGAGAAGAAAGGGATACTTTCGAGACTCAGTTCGTCGCAGAAAGGAAGAAAGTGTTAGAACTTACCAGTCAGCTTAATGAGGAACGAAGACTCAATGCGTATCTTCGCCCAAAAAGAAGTCGCCCCTGGGAGACTTGAGCTTTCATTGTATTTTTATTATTTTTCCTTTTGTAATGAACATTGATCAAAGAAATCGGCAATAAACATTTCTCTCTTGTTGGTGATTTACGCAAAGTTAAATTCCAAAAGTCCTTGAAAACATTTCATGCATTGCATAACATAACATAACACTGCATAACAGGTATTCTACAAGTTCAATGTTCTCACGGTCTTCATTACAAACAGAAAAATGGATCTCGAACAAACTGTCAAAGATCTCCAGACTCAGAATGCTCAATTCAAGGAGATGATGCTAAGCTTATCCAAGGGGCAGGAGGAACTGAAGGCTCTTTTGCTCGAAAAGAAGAAAGACAAGAAAGCTGTGAGTTTCATTAACCCGGGAAGAAGGCGTAAAGGACAGGCCGCAGGAGCCAAGTTTGGAATCCCGAATGGTCCAGAAGAGGGGGCGGAGAATGATTCAGAGGAAGAGAATGCTGATTTCTCCAACCCTTAGGATGACGATGAAGATTATGAAAATGAACAGTACTCTCCAAGAGATGATAAGTACAAGTTGCTGGAAGAACGTATGCTAGCTATGGAGGGTCAGAAGGCGCCCGGTCTGGATTTCGAAAGTTTGGGTCTGGTCTCCGATGTGACCATTCCTCGCAAATTCAAAATCCCCACTTTCACTAAGTACGATGGTGCGTCTTGTCCTCAGATGCATCTGAGAGCTTATGTGAGAAAGATTCAGCCGCATACCACTGACAGGAAGCTATGGATCCATTTCTTCCAAGAGAGCCTGTCTGGCACACAGTTGGAATGGTATTATCAGCTCGAGAGCTCTGACATCCGCACCTGGACTGATTTAGCAACAACTTTCTATAAACAGTACCAGTATAACTCTGAACTAGCACCTACCCGGCTACAGTTGCAGAATATGACTATGGGATCTAAAGAAAGCTTTAAAGAATATGCTCAAAAGTGGAGAGATTTGGCTGGCAGAGTCAAACCCCCTATGACTGACAGAGAATTGGTGGACATGTTCATGGGCACACTGACCGGCCCATTCTACAGCCATCTACTGGGAAGTTCTTCATCAGGTTTCACTGAACTTATATTAACAGGTGAACGTGTTGAAAGCGGCATCCGAAGTGGAAAGATACAGGCGGCTACCTCTGCAAGCACCAAAAGGTCCTATCAGGGGAGGAACGAATCAAATGCTGTGTACGGTCAAAAGGGTCGTAACAAGAAAAACCGTGACCACGACATTGGAGCAGTTACGATTGCAGCACCACCATCTCAAAACTTCCAGCCCAAACAAGACAGACCAAGAAGGCAGTTCACCAGGATCAATATGACCTTGGCACAGGCACTGCAGGGAATGCTAAAGGCAAATTTGATCACCCTTAAAGATCCTCCTATAAATCCCAACACTACCTCTTCTCGTTATAATCCCAATGCCAGGTGTGCATATCACTCCGATAGCCCCGGGCATGATACAAACGATTGCTGGTCATTGAAGAATAAGATTCAGGATATGATCGAAGCTGGAGAAATTGAGTTTGAGCCTCCGGAGACTCCTAATGTCATCACTGCTCCTATGCCTAACCATGACAAGACTGTTAATGCTATGGATGACGATTCTCACATTTCCAATGTGGCGGACTTAACATCTCCTCTCCCGATCATAAAGAGGAATTTATTGCAAGCTGGTTTATTTCCAGGTTGTGATGAAGATTGCAATCTCTGCACACTCCGGCCCGAGGACTGTTTGAAATTGAAGAATGGTATTCAACGGCTGTTGGACGATCGTACAGTTCTCTTCGAAAGGATTCCTAAGGCGGAAAACCCTATTGAAGAAATATCTATGATTGTTAGGTCCAAAGTTCCAGTGAAGATTACCGCTACCAGGGCGCCTGTGAAGATTACTGTTGAGCCCAGGGTTGCTCCCCTAATCATCACTGCACCTGGCCCGATCCCGTATTCCTCAAGCAAAGCTATTCCGTGGAATTATGGCGGTGATGTTTACGTCCATGGCGTGAAGCAAGTGGATAATGCTGCTAATACTAGTGGCATTGTTGGGACTAGTAAAATTACTCGAAGCGGAAGGATCTTCTCTCCAGAAATCTCACCTCCTGTCCTTGAAACTCGAGGAAAGGAACCAGTCAATCCTTCTCAGTCAGAGACACCGGTCGAAGTTACTCCCGAAGATGTTGCCAAACAAGAAATGGAAGAAGTGCTGAAAATCATTCGCAAGAGTGATTTTGATGTTGTAGAACAGTTGGGGCATACCCCGTCTAAGATCTCGATGTTATCCTTGCTGTTATCTTCTGAACCTCATGCCAATGCATTGATAAAATTCTTGAAGACCGCTCATGTACCTCAGGAGACATCTGTCGATCAGTTCGAACATTATGTTGCTCACTTGGCTATTGACAATGGCCTAGGCTTTTCCGACGCTGATCTGACACCAGCAGGAAAGAATCACAATAAAGCCCTGCATATCTCCATTGAGTGTAGGGGAATCACTTTGTCTCATGTGTTGATCGATAATGGCTCTTCCTTGAATGTGCTGCCGACAGCTGTGCTGGATAAGTTGGATTGTAAAAGCATTGAACTGAAACCTAGTGACATTGTGGTACGTGCTTACGATGGTGCGAAGAGTGTTGTCCATGGCGAAGTAGTCCTTCCTATCAAGATAGGACCTCAAGTCTTCAACACTACCTTCCATGTAATGAACATTCGTCCTGCCTATTCCTGCTTACTGGGACGCCCTTGGATTCATGGGGCAGGCGCTGTAGCCTCGTCTCTCCATCAAAAGTTGAGGTATCCCACAAAGGGCAAAATTGTCACCGTGTGTGGAGAAGAAGAGTACATTGTCAGTAGTGTGCATACCTTCAGATACATCGAGATGGATGGTGAATTCATTGAGACTCCTTGTCAGTCATTTGAAGTAGTTCCTCCGACCAATCCTGTCCTTAAGCCAACTTCCTGTGTACCCAAGGTTATTCGTGCTCCTCCTGCTATGATTTCTCTGAAGGATGCTCAAGCCGTGGTTGAAGATGGTGGTCGTACTGGCTGGGGTCAATTGATCGACGTACCGTACAAGTCTGACAAATTTGGCCTGGGGTTCAGCTCTGACAAGAGTCAAATTAATGCTGTAGAAGATGCTGACAGCGATTGCGACCTGGATAGCTGGATTTTCCCAACAGTTGGTGACGGACTCAATAATTGGAAGGCTGAAGACACTATCCCGATTTCCTTTAGTCAGGAGTAATTGTTATTGTCTATTTTAGTGTTGCAAATTTTTGTTTTTTTTACAATTGAACTTCTCCAAGCGTTGTGTTTATGCCCGGGGCACAATAGCTAATTTGTTAAGGGTTTTGTCATTTTCATAAGCATATTCATATTCAATGAATCAATGGACTTTTTGCATTCAAATATTGCGCTCTTTATCTTTTCTGTCATCTTCCAAACGAGCTATGTTTTCTTACACACACTCACGTAACGAATTGCAGATCCATACCCACTCTGGATCCTGTTGACAATAGTGCTACTACTGTTCATTATGACTTTGAAAATCCGATCTACCAAGCCGAGGATGGAAGTGAGGAAGATTGTGAAGTACCTGGAGAACTTGCCAGACTGTTACTGCAGGAAGAAAGGACTATACAGCCACACGAGGAGTCAGTTGAGACTGTAAATCTGGGTACTGAAGTAAACAAGAAAGAAGTCAAAATAGGAGCAGGCTTGGAAAACAGTGTCAAGAGAAGGTTGATTCAGATGTTGCATGACTATGTAGAGATTTTTGCTTGGTCTTATGAAGACATGCCAGGACTGGATACCGATATAGTAGTGCATCGACTGCCAACGAGGGAAGAATGTCGTCCTGTTAAGCAAAAGGTTCGTCGCATGCGTCCTGAAATGTCTGAGAAAATCAAAGCCGAGGTGATGAAACAATTTGATGCAGGTTTTCTGGCTGTTACTTCTTATCCTCAATGGGTTGCTAATGTGGTACCAGTGCCAAAGAAGGATGGTAAGGTGCGAATGTGTGTAGATTACCGAGACCTGAATAAAGCGAGTCCCAAGGATGACTTTCCACTCCCACACATTGATGTTCTGGTAGATAACACCGCTCAACACAAGGTGTTCTCATTCATGGATGGATTCTCAGGTTACAACCAGATTAAGATGGCGCCTGAGGACATGGAGAAAACTACGTTTGTGACGCAATGGGGCACGTTCTGTTATAAAGTAATGCCATTTGGTTTAAAGAATGCAGGGGCAACGTACCAGCGTGCTATGGTGGTCTTGTTCCATGATATGATTCATCATGAAATAGAAGTATATGTGGATGACATGATAGCCAGATCTCATACTGAGGAGGAACATCTCGATCATTTATACAAACTGTTCGAGAGGTTGAAGAAATACAAGTTGAGGTTGAACCCGAACAAATGCACCTTTGGGGTAAGGTCCGGCAAACTCATGGGCTTTATTGTCAGTGGTAAAGGGATTGAGGTTGACCCGGCCAAGGTGAGAGCTATTCAAGAAATGCCAGTTCCCAGTACAGATAAAGAAGTCAGAGGTTTCTTGGGACGCTTGAATTACATTGCCCGATTTATCTCCCATTTGACCGCCACCTGCAAACCCCTCTTCAAGCTACTGAGGAAAAATCAAGAGATGATATGGAATGAGGAATGTCAAGAATCTTTTGACAAAATCAAGAAGTATCTTCAAGAACCTCCAATTCTGATGCCACCAGTTGAAGGAAGACCTCTAATCATGTATTTAACCGTGTTAGAAAATTCAATAGGGTGCGTGTTGGGACAACATGACGAGTCTGGTCGAAAAGAGCATGCCATATACTACCTTAGCAAAAAGTTTACCGACTGTGAAACAAGATACTCACTGCTCGAGAAAACTTGTTGTGCTTTGGCCTGGGCTACTCGCCGACTGAGACAGTATATGTTGAATCACACCACTTTATTGATTTCTAAGATGGATCCTATCAAATACATATTTGAGAAACCCGCTCTCTCCGGAAGAATAGCAAGATGGCAGATGATCTTAACAGAGTATGACATCCAGTATACTACTCAGAAAGCAATCAAAGGAAGCGTGCTAGCTGATCATTTGGCTCATCAAGCGGTGGATGATTACCAATCTATGAATTTTGAGTTTCCAGATGAAGATGTCATGTTTGTTACCAATCATGAAGAACATGGACCGGATGAAGGACCCGCACCGGGATCCCGATGGACTATGGTTTTTGATGGATCTTCTAATGCGTTGGGCAACGGTGTTGGTGTCGTAATTATTTCTCCCAGGGGTTGCCATACGCCTTTCACTGCTAGACTATGTTTTGATTGTACCAATAATATGGCTGAGTATGAAGCATGTATTTTGGGACTCAGAGCTGCCATAGACCTAAGGATCAAGTTTTTGAGTGTGTACGGAGACTCAGCATTAGTAATCAGTCAGATCAAAGGAGAATGGGACACTAAACATCCGAATCTCATCCCTTATCGAGAGAAGGTGTTGTCACTAATCCCATACTTTGGAGAGATTACATTCGAACATATCCCACGAGAAGAGAATCAGTTGGCAGACGCATTGGCTACCATGTCATCTATGTTCAGAGTCAGATGGGACAATGAAGCTCCCATGATCACCATTGAACGGTTAGATGAACCAGCGTATTGTTATGAACTTAACGCTGATGGAGTAGAGGAGAAACCTTGGTTCCACGAAGTAAAAAGATATTTGGAAACTCAGGAATACCCTGAAGAGGCATCTATCAATGACATAAAATTTCTGAGGAAGTTCTCCGCTAAATTCTTTTTGAGTAATGGATTATTATACAAACGTAATCATGATTCGACTTTGCTTCGCTGTGTGGATAAAAAGGAAGCAGAAAAGATTATGGAAGACATGCATGATGGTATTTTTGGGACTCATTCTAGTGGGCATACGATGGCCAAGAAGATTCTGAGATCAGGGTATTATTGGTCTACCATGGAAGATGATTGCCATCATCACTGCAGAACCTGTCACAAGTGCCAGATATATGCGGATAAAGTACATGTGCCTCCTGCTCCATTGAACGTGTTGACAGCACCTTGGCCCTTTGCAATGTGGGGCATTGATATGATTGGAGAGATTAAACCTACTGCTTCTAACGGGCATCGTTTCATCCTTGTTGCTATTGATTACTTTACAAAGTGGGTAGAGGCCGCCTCATTCGCTTCTGTCACCAAGAATGTGGTGGCACGATTCATCAAGAATAATCTCATTTGTCGATATGGCATCCCTGAAAGAATTATTACTGACAATGGTACTAATTTGAACAACAAGATGATTACTGAACTCTGCACGCAGTTCAAAATAAAACAACATAACTCTTCTCCGTACCGGCCAAAGATGAACGGTGCCGTGGAGGCTGCTAATAAGAATATCAAGAAGATCATACAAAAGATGACGGTGACGTACAAAGACTGGCATGAGATGTTACCGTTTGCTCTTCACGGTTATCGCACTTCAGTACGCACTTCGACAGGAGCAACTCCTTTCTCTTTAGTCTACGGAATGGAAGCAGTTTTACCAGTGGAAGTCCAGATTCCCTCTCTAAGAATCATAAAAGAGGCGGGCTTAGATGAAGATGAATGGATTCAGACTCGACTCGACCAGATAAACTTGATCGATGAGAAGAGACTTGCGGCTGTGTGTCATGGACAGATATATCAGAAGCGCATGACCCAGGCATTTAACAAAAGAGTCAAGAGACAGGTATATCGAATTGGCGATTTGGTAATAAAGCGTATCATTCTACCACAGGGTGATCCCAGAGGCAAATGGATTCCCACGTACGAAGGGCCGTTTGTAGTTAAGAAGGTATTCTCTGGTGGAGCCATGATACTAGCTACAATGGACGGCGAAGACTTCCCGCATCCCGTGAACGCAGACATAGTCAAAAAATACTACGCATAAAAGAGACCTGCTAGGTCGACGTACCTAGGCAAAAGTAAGGGCATCCCGGCGAACCAAAAGGGTTCGGGCAAAAATTAGGGATAAACATAAAAAAATGTGCACCCGGCAAGTCGAAAACCTGAAAAGGCGGCTTGGGCAAAAAGGGGTATCCTGGTGGATTGAAAACCTGAAAAGGCGGTCCAGGCAAAAATTAGGGATCAAAGCGTATGACTATGTCCCGTTCTCAGACAGCTTCATCCAAGTTCAAAGGACTGAACAAGCTAATCACTTCTATCCGACAGCAGGAGATGAGATGCTTGAAGACATAATGACAGTAGCAGAATTAGAATCAATAGGACTTTTTCTGCATAGCTTTCTCTTCGTTTTCTTGGCAATTTCCTCTTACTAGGATTTCTGTCTCCTTGTACACAAATTGCCTGTTTATAGGCCCTCTTTCGAAACCAGTATAATTTTAGTTTCAAAAAAAAATGCTTTTGTTTTACTTTCTCTGTTTTGTTTGCATAAGCGTCCATTGATTTAATTCGAATTAATATATGCATTTGGATATGATCGGTGTTTACCAAAAATGCGTGCATAAAATAGAAATAGCGATTACTACTAGACTTCAGGATCGAGGAGAAGGTCTAATCATGCTTTCCAATGAATCCGTTGCTAATCCTATCCCCCAGCAAAGCCGGCCATTCCCAGAAGAGAGTGGAATTACTAGACAAATGGGTCATCTCTTCCACCCCCAGCCAGGCTTCTGTTGAACATTTCTACCATCAGACAGAAATCAAGCATCCTCGGCTAAGAAAGGGTCATCGATACCAGTATCTCCCAACCAGAAGATTGAGATTTGTTTTCCCCAGTAGAGTCCTCTGGAAGAACTTGTCAGACGCATAATTCATTCATTACATCATTTCACAGCATACGCATGCATACATCGTTCGTAGTTATTTTCGAAAGCATAAAACATCTCATGCATCATGACATGGCATGAAGCTAACTTTATTTTTCAGGTTAATTATTCCCCTAATACAGTCAAAACAAAGGTCCATTCAGACGGACATCCTCATCAATTACATTCAGGATTCAACTACATCTTTCAGATATACTCCATGTCAACATTCATTCTGACATCCTCCTAACGATGGCATCTATAAGCCCATCCCAGACATTTATTGCAAATACAACATATACAAATACTATCAGATATAGCCTAGCGTACGGTTCATTCTGATTCAGCTCAACATATGACTCTTTCAACTCAGATGCGATCTAACGTACGATCCATTCCGACCTTCAACAACTCCAATACGGTCTAGCATACGACCCATTTGGACCTTCAAGGCCTCAAATGCTACCTAGCGTACGGTACATTCTGAAGTGTAGTCTGGCGTATGACTACCCTCTTTATCATCAGGTACAACCTAACGGACGGCTCAGTCTACAACTCAGATACGATCTAGCATACGATCCATTCTGATCCTTCACCCCCAGTAACGATACAGCCTAACGGACGGCTCGTTCCGCAACTCAGATACGATCTAGCGTACGATCCATTCTGATCCTTTATCCCCAGCAGTGTATGACTCATTCGGATTCTTATCTCATTTTGATTCGGCACAACATATTACTCCCCCAACAAGTCCGATACGGTCTAGCGTACGACCCATTCGGATCTTCCTTCCTCAGATACTACCTAGCGTATGGTACATCCCGAGGTGTAGTCTAGCGTACGACTACTTTTCGTCAGATACAGCCTAACAGACGGCCCATTCTGCAACTCAGATACGATCTAGCGTATGATCCATTCTGATCTGTTATCCCCAGCGGCGTATGACCCATTCTAACTCCCCAGTGAAGTCGACGGCCTAATGAATGACTCACTATACGGTCTGGCGTATGACCCAGTGACACGCATGACTTCAGATATCTTCTAACGTACGACGTACTCTGAAGCTCTCATCATTAAACTTCCTAGATGGCATCTTTAAACCCATCTCCATCAGGACTAACTAATTGACAAGTGCAAATTTTTGGGGCATCCTAAGTGTTCAATAATCTTCCACCTCCAGACCACGAATGGCGTACATACCATTCTGACTCTCTCGGTTCAAGAATATTGAACAGGGGCAGCTGTCATACCCCAAAATTTGCCCATTAATATTTCAAGACATTTTTCAGGGCACTCCGACTCATTTTTATGACACTGATCTTAAAGGAACAAAGGCCCAGCTCACGAGTGGCCCAATCCAGAAAATGGCCCAAACTGGCCTGCTCGCTAGGCGAGCAAATCCTTCGCCTAGCGAACGTTCGCTACACGCTCGCCTAGGGAAGCTGGCAGATAACAGAAAATTCTGGGCTTCACTCTGAGCCCATTAGGTCACAAAAAAAGAGCATTATAAATACCAGCACTTTAGTAATGAAAAGGGGGACGAAAACGGACGAAAGGAGAACCCTAGCACGCAAACCCTAGCGCTCACAGACGGAAAACCCTGAAGGAAAAGCCGGCGGCAGCAAGGTCACTTCCGCTCAATTCGATCCGATCAGCCAATTCAAGGTTACAATTCGATTACAAACAGGTTGGCATTGCTATTACTACCTTATGTTCTTAATTTGCATATGGGTATCATGATTGAATTTATGAAACTATCCTAAGTTTTACATATGAATTTAAGTATGCATGAACATCTGAATGTCTAACCACATAATCTCTGTAATGGATGCTATAAGGTGTGAAGCTTGCTGACATTATGCTGTTATCAAAACCAGAATCCGCAGCCGCTCGCTAGCACATCGCTAAGCGAGCATGCAGCGAGTATTCGCTAAGCCTTCGCTAGGCGAGGCAACGGCGACCGGGACAGTCGCTGATTTTTCTGTTCTGTCCTTTGCTAACCTGTCATGTTTTTATCATAGCCATGCATTGTTTATCTGACCCTACTGCTGTTCTGGTTTCTTTTGCGGTGCAATCCTTGATTGCATCCTGACTTGGTACTCTAACCCGTTTGCTGAATTTTGTAAAGGTTCACCTTTCCCAGGAAAAGATTGCTGTCTAGGTCTTCCACTTTATTTGTGGGATACCCTTGTGGAGATTCACTCTGAATTACTCAATTGATTTTAATGTATTAATTTTATGCCAAAGATCCACCCTAAATTGCTTAATTGATCTTAATGTATTAATTTTAATGTGGGAATTCCTCCTAATTACCTAATTGATTGTAAAATACGGCCTTTGAATATGTGATCTTGGACCTCTTTTTGTTGCACTACGGTATTACGGTATAATGGTCATGTCCCGCGAATGTGGGGGATATACTTAGCCAAGACCCTTCGGTTAAATCATCATAAAATAAATCATGGTCCCTCGGATGTTGCCTTCGAAAATACGATTTTGTCCCTCGATGACCCTTCGGTGTAGCCTACGGTTAAATGATGATCGTCCCTTCGAATGCTAAGGTATCCTTACAACTGTTGCCTTCAATGACCTATCGATGACCCTACAATGACCCTTTTACATCCAAAGGATAAAACTACTTACTTCTCAATAGTAAGGACAGTTTTACCCTCATAAGGATAGGAAATGCCCATAACGACCTTAGGAAGGTATAACTCTCAATTACTGGATCATAACCTAAAACATTTTCCACCCCTCACACTTTGCAAGTCCTAGAAAATCACCACTTGGTATACATTCACACTAGAATCATTATCAAGTTATATTTTCTAAACTGTTTTTCAAAATCAAACGAGATAAATACTTTGTATACATTCATACGAGAATCATTACAAAGTTAAACTCTCTTTCGAAACATTTTTAAACAATTCACCAACACTTTTCAGACAAAAATATAAGTGATCCAGCAATTAAGAGCCCATGGATAACCATGGATACAAAGGGTGCTAATACCTTCCCTTTGTATAATGTACCTCCCGAACCCAAAATCTATTGAGGTCTTTCCTGTTCTTTTCCACCTTTCCTTATTGGATAAAAGAAAAGTCGGTGGCGACTCTTGCTATCCGCGACATTGCGATAAAAAGCAAAATATCCCAAGTCAGTTCACCGTATGACAGGTACATACACACATTCATAACAATTACACCATTCACATAATATGCAATTAAGATCATCTATACTACCTTAATCATTCCACATATAACCATAATTCAACTCTATGAATTATCCACCAATAGTACATATACACATTCATCACAATCCACTATTCACATATATAGACTAATTATCAAATACGCACAATTAGATTTCATCTCAAAATGATTACAGCATTTAAAATCTCAATTTTTCATTTTTCAACAGTGTTAACCGGTTAACGCATATGGGTAACCGGTTAACGCGTAACAAAATACACTTATAACAGATTTTCAACAGTGTTAACCGGTTAACGCATTTGGGTAACCGGTTAACGCAAAACAGAAAGAAATTCCTGGCAGATTTTCAATAATGTTAACCGGTTAACGCTTTTGGTTAACCGGTTAACGCAAAACCAGAATGCTATTCATGCGTTAACATAAAACAGAATGCAGAATTTTCTGCATTTTTCATCGTTGGAGGACTTTCGGACTTCCGATTTCGATTCCGTAAAAAGCCAAACGTTCAGAAAATTATGACTCATACACTACTCTAAGTATATAACATTAATTTGCAGTTTAACACAATCAAATCACCACAAATCAAGAATACTCATCAAACCTAACAATTTCAAACAACCATACAAAATTAGGGATTTTAACCTAAACATGCATCTACCCATTGACCCAATCATACTAACCCATAATAACAAGGATTCCCCCTTACCTCTTCAATTTTCTGGAAACCCTAGCTTCTCCTTACTTTTCCTCTTCTCTTGCTCTATTGCCTTCAAATGATCAAATGAATCCTAATTCTCACCCTCCTCACCTCTTATATACTAGTATTATATTTGGGCTTAAAGAGTGATACCTCTAGTTTAATTATTAGGCCCAATAATACCTAGTCTTATAATATCTCTAATTAGTTCAATTAAATTAAACTAACACAATATACACACCAAGTTAATTAATTCCATTATTCCATTATACCTCATATCAACTAAATAATTAATTAACACCCCAAATTAATTAATATAATCGATTATTATACTACCTAACAACCAATTAATTAATTAACACTCCAAATAAATAAAATAAATATAATAATAAAATATAAGAATTAAATACTAAAATAATTGGGTTGTTACAACTCTCCCCCACTTAAAAGATTTTCGGCCTTGAAAATACCTCAAACGAACAACTCCGGATACAGTTCCTTCATCTTATCCTCGAGTTCCCAAGTAATATTGCCATTGGCGACTCCGCCCCATATCACTTTCACCAAAGCAATCTCCTTACCACGGAACTTCTTCACTTCTCGATCTTCAACTCACATAGGTGATGTATCAACCGTCAAATTATCCCTCACTTGAACATCATCTAATGGAACAACATGCGATGGATCCGCAATGTACTTCCTCAATTGAGACACATGGAACGCATCATGAAGATTAGAAAGTGATGGTGGTAATGCAATCTGATATGCCACTTCACCTACCCTCTCGGAAATCTGATAAGGACCAATGAAACGCAGCGTCAACTTACGCGACTTCAAAGCTCTACCAACACCCGTTATTGGCGTAACTCGAAGAAACACATGCTCATCTTTCTCAAACTCAAGAGCTATCCTCCTCTTATCATGATAACTCTTTTGACGACTCTGAGAAGCCTTCATCTTCTCCTGAATCATCTTAATCTTATCCGTAGTCTCTTGAATCAACTCGGGTCCAACCACAACACTCTCTCCCGATTCGTACCAACATAAAGGAGTTCTACACCTTCTGCCATAAAGAGCCTCAAAAGGTGTCATTCCAATACTCGAATGGAAACTGTTGTTATACGTAAACTCGATCAAAGGCAAGAAACTATCCCAATTTCCTCCTTGTTCCAAAACACAAGACCTCAAAAGATCTTCAAGTGATTGAATAGTCCTCTCCGTTTGACCATCAGTTTGCGGATGATACGCCGAACTCAAACGCAACTTCGTACCCAAAGCACTTTGCAAGCCTTCCCAAAATCTCGAAGTGAACCTCGGATCTCTATCCGAAACAATGCTCTACGGAATACCATGCGAACACACAATCCTCTCGATGTACAACTTAGCAAGTCTCTCCATCGAATAATCCATCCTCATCGGAATAAAATGAGCATATTTCGTCAACCTGTCCACAACGACCCAAATCGCCTCACAATTACTCAATGTTCTCGGCAAGCCCGAAACAAAATCCATAGAGATACTATCCCACTTCCACTCGGGAATAGATAACGGTTGTATCAAACCAAACGGCTTTTGATGTTCAATCTTTGACTTTTGACAAGTCAAACATGAATACACAAATTCCGTTACATCTTTCTTCATACCTTGCCACCAAAACAACTTTCTCAAGTCTTGATACATTTTAGTAGCACCAGGGTGAATACTAGACCACTTCTATGCCCTTCCTCGAGAATCCTCTTTCTTAAATCCGCAACATCCGGAACACAAACTCGATCACGACATCTCATGATCCCATTCTCATTAATCCGAAAATCACCACCTTTGCCTTGATTAATCAATGTCATAACATCGACTAATTTCAAATCTGACTTCTGACCTTCTCTAATCTCGTCAAGAATGCCACACGTAAGCTTCAACGTACCAAGCTTAACACACGAAGGCGTCGCTTCATAAACCAAACTCAAATCTCTAAATTGCTCCAATAATTCCAACTCTCGAATCATCAACATAGACATGTGCAATGACTTCCTACTCAATGCATCGGCTACAACATTCGCCTTTCCAGGATGATAATTCAAACCAAAATCATAATCTTTCAAGAATTCCAACCATCTTCTTTGCCTCATATTCAATTCCTTCTGATCGAACAAGTACTTCAAACTCTTGTGATCACTAAACACATCAAATCGCGATCCAAACAAATAATGTCTCCAAAGCTTCAACACAAACACAACGGCGGCCAACTCTAAATCATGCGTCGGATAATTCCTCTCATGAACTTTAAGTTGCCTTGAAGCATAAGCTACCACTTGCCCTTTTTGCATCAGAACACCTCCCAAACCCAACAAAGAAGCATCACAATACACAACGAAAGTTTCTAACGGATCCGGTAAAATCAGAATAGGAGCCGTAGTCAATCTTCTCTTAAGCTCTTGAAAATTCGCTTCACACTGCGAAGTCCAAATGAAAGCTTGACCTTTCCTAATCAACTGCGTCAATGGTAACGACAACTTAGAAAATCCTTCAATGAACTTCCTATAATAACCAGCCAAACCAAGGAAACTTCTAATCTCAACAACAGACTTAGGAGCTTCCCACTGAGATACAACTTCAATCTTCGTAGGATCCACAGAAATACCACCACTCGAAATCACATGTCCAAGAAAACTTACTTCACTCAACCAAAACTCACATTTAGAGAGTTTAGCAAACAACTTCCTCTCTTTCAACACCGATAACGCAACCTTCAAATGCTCGGCATGATCCTCTTCACTCTTAGAATAAATCAGTATATCGTCGATGAACACCACAACAAACTTATCCAGATACTCATGAAAAATTCTATTCATATACTCCATAAAAACACCAGGTGCATTAGTCACACCAAAAGGCATCACGGAGTACTCGTAGTGACCGTACCTTGTCTGAAAAGCAGTCTTTTGAATATCCTCAGCCTTTACACGAATCTGATGATACCCAGACCTCAAATCAATCTTGCTAAACACACCAGCTCCAACCAGCTGATCCATCAGATCGTCAATCCTCGGAAGTGGATACTTGTTCTTAATCGTCACTTTATTTAGTTGTCTATAGTCAACACATAATCTCATAGAACCTTCTTTCTTCTTGACCAACAGAACAGGTGCACCCCACAACGACACACTCGGACGAATAAACCTCTTTTCAAGCAAGTCTTCAAGTTGACTCTTCAACTCTTTCAACTCAGAAGCAGACATTCTATAGGGAGCCATTGATACAGGACTAGTTCCAGGAACTAAATCAATCGAAAACTCAACCTCACGTTCCGGCGGTACATCACTTATATCTTCCGGAAATACCTCCGCAAACTCACAAACTATTGGTAATTCTTCAATCGTCCTCTTCTCACGAATATCCAAGGTTGCCAACAACATAAACAACTCGGCACCATCTTGCACCGATTCATCAACTTGCTTAGCAGACACAAACCAATCTTCCTTCGCACCAACCTCAGGAAAAATAATCATCTTCTCAAAACAGTTGATATACACCCGATTAACTTCTAACCAACTCCATCCTCGAATCCGACCTCTCTTCGGGTTCAGGAAAAGCACAACATTCTCAAACAGGTTAACTAGCCAACACTGCACTCTTGCATGCAACAACATAATGTCCAAGCTCGATACAATTGGAACATCCAAGAGAAGCATATGCTCCTCCCCCACTTATTTCATTCCCAACCTACAAATGGAAAATAAAACAAGCATCGACAGTGTTCTCACACACATGTCGCATACTAGGGAACAAACATAACTAAACAACCTGGCCGGACGGACCGACCTGCTCTGATACCACTAATGTAACACACCTTTTTCTACCCCAAAATACGTAACATATAATCAGAGTAAATAAGCACGCATATCAACAAAAGGGCGTCACATCGACGTTTTCAAAAACTAAAAGCTTTCAAAAATCAACATCATTCATCATCAATATATAATACACTTGGTCATTTAAAATAACACATTTCAATTATCATGAATATTCAAGAATATGCGTTCGCAGCGAAAAAGAATGAATACTCATGTATTTCATAAAATGATCCATGTCCCATACCATGATCATCTCACAATAATCTCCTCAAGATAAAATAAAACCATAACCAGAATATTTGGCACTATGGCATCTCAAACAACAATTGCAATCAACATGTTCACAAGTAATAACATAATACTTATCCAAATAGGATACGAGTTCAATACTACTAATCTACCCAGTGTTACATGACCAGAGCATTAACTCATTACCTAGTCTTCAAACTAAAATACGGAAACTCTCCGGCTAATCTCGAGCGAGCTACCGTCCACTTACTTCAGCGATACTACTCCTGAGTATCTGCACGATACCCATGTAAAGGTAACATTCAAACAGAAAGGGTGAGAATTCAAATCATTATGAAGAAGTATAATAAGGCACAATGATTAAATCAACAATCAAAGGAATTCATCACACTTCGTATAACCATGTAAATAACATTAATCAACATTTATTTCACATGTTTCAAACATCCATCAACACTCAAGGAGTACAATATTAAAATCCAATACTATATTTCCAAAAATACACATAACTACAATTATCACATAATCACATATTTTGCCAAGTTATGTACTCAAACATCACCAATTCAATTACCATATCTCATACACACATCACAATCACAACAATGCATCCACTCAATTATCACATAACTCTAATGTGCCTCAATGCAAGACATGTGACTCAATGCATGCGGTACCTCAATGTGAACCCAACGTTTCACCGCTTTCCGATTCAATATCTAGAATCCAAGCCACGCTTCCGATCCGGACAAGATCAAAGCCACTACGCCTATTTCCAATTAAGGGTCAACGTCTATATGGACCCAACGTTCCACCGCTTTCCGATTCAATATCTAGAATCCAAGCCACTACGTCTATTTCCAATTAAGGATCAACCTCTGCTACGCCTATTTCCATTCAAGGATCAACGTCTAATACCATGTGAACCCACAGTTTCACCGCTTCCACTATGAAGCCGACCATGCCATGAATGAATGTACAAATACCAATACATATGCAATTAAGATCATCTCTACCATCTTAGCATTCCACATATCACCATAATTCAACTCTATGAATTATCCACCAATGGTACATACACACATTCATAACAATTACACCATTCACATAATATGCAATTAAGATCATCTCTACTACCTTAATCATTCCACATATAACCATAATTCAACTCTATGAATTATCCACCAATAGTACATATACACATTCATCACAATCCACTATTCACATATATAGACTAATTATCAAATACGCACAATTAGATTTCATCTCAAAATGATTACAGCATTTAAAATCTCAATTTTTCATTTTTCAACAGTGTTAACCGGTTAAACGCATATGGGTAACCGGTTAACGCGTAACAGAATACATTTCTAACAGATTTTCAACAGTGTTAACCGGTTAACGCATTTGGGTAACCGGTTAACGCAAAACAGAAAGAAATTCCTGGCAGATTTTCAACAATGTTAACCGGTTAACGCTTTTGGTTAACCGGTTAACGCAAAAACAGAATGCTATTCCTGCGTTAACACAAAACAGAATGCAGAATTTTCTGCGTTTTTCATCGTTAGAGGACTTTCGGACCTCCGATTTCGATTCCGTAAAAAGCCAAACGTTCAGAAAATTATGACTCATACACTACTCTAAGTATATAACGTTAATTTGCAGTTTAACACAATCAAATCACCACAAATCAAGAATACTCATCAAACCTAACAACAAGGATTCCCCCCATTGACCCAATCATACTAACCCATAATAACAAGGATTCCCCCCTTACCTCTTCAATTTTCTGGAAACCCTAGCTTCTCCTTACTTTTCCTCTTCTCTTGCTCTATTACCTTCAAATGATCAAATGAATCCTAATTCTCACTCTCCTCACCTCTTATATACTAGTATTATATTTGGGCTTAAAGAGTGATACCTCTAGTTTAATTATTAGGCCCAATAATGCCTAGTCTTATAATATCTCTAATTAGTTCAATTAAATTAAACTAACACAATATACACACCAAGTTAATTAATTCCATTATTCCATTAGATCTCATATCAACTAAATAATTAATTAACACCCCAAATTAATTAATATAATCGATTATTATACTATCTAACAACCAATTAATTAATTAACACTCCAAATAAATAAAATAAAATATAATAATAATAATATAAGAATTAAATACTAAAAAAATTGGGTTGTTACAACCTTCACTTAACGTATCATGGCAGCGAAATCATCATTAAACAATTATTAAAGGTATAACATCTCATAACATTTAGTCTCAAACTTCAACTTTCATAACATAATTAAAAGGAATTATATCAATCAACCTGAACGAATCAATTGGAAACTACACGAATCAAAACAATATTTACTTCAACACAAGTAACATAGTGAGTAAACAAACGTTCCCAACCCAATGTTACATAATCAGAGCAAGACCCCACTAATTCAAAAATATAAACTAAGGAAGTACTCCAAGATCCAACTTCCACTTACTTCAACGAGATCTACTCCCGAGTATCTGCATGATTCCCATGTAAAGACAACATTCAAATAGATGGTGTGAGAAATACATTCAAATAATTAACGGTGCATAAAAAATCAGAGTAGATTAAATAAAATATGGTTCAAACATAATCCAATATGCATCATAACATATGTATTCAAGTTTCACCCAATTCACCATAATACACAATCAATATGCAATATGACTCTCAACAACATTATAGACTCATATGCATGTGGTACCAATCTCAACAATGGTTATAATTATGAATCGCGTTCCAATCAACTGTGAAACCATGAGACCCACACCTATCTTCAAGCCTCAACATCATGTTTTGGACAATTACTGGCCCCGAACATCAAAACTTATAATCACATCTTTCACAACAACACCAACTCATGATGCATGAATGAATGTATGGATCATCACAACAACTCAACAACATAAACAATATCACATCTAATCGCATAATTTCCTATAGAATATCAACAAGATAGTTTCATATTGAAACCATGCATCTCAACCCACATGTCACAAAAACACAACAATCAAACAACCGACAATTATATTAGCAACTTACCATATAAACTCATCATCAATGGAACTAAATGTTTCGCTAAACGGTTCATAACATCATCATGGAAACCACAAGAGTACATACATAATCATAGTTCAATAATTCCTAACTCTTACTACCACTGTGTAATTCAACTTGTCAGCTTTCCAATGCTTCTAACAACGTCTAAATCAGAGTTACGAAATGAAAGTTATAACAATAATCGTCGGGAGATAAAATAAGTTTCAAGTTCAACATTTCTTTCAAATATACAAAGCATCAAACATTTAACATAATCAGCATTTGAAATTACTACCAATTGTTAATAATTCACGTTAGCTTCCAATGCTTCGAACCAGGTCTCGATTTGAGTTACGGAACTCATGTTATGCTCGAAAACATCTCACTTGGTACATAATCCACGGAGCTGCTACGGCCGCCCGTAGAACGCACTACGACCCATAACGCCCCCCAACCAAAACCCCCATTTTTGCTCGCCTCTAGCCCAGAAACCAGAGGACTGCTATGATCTCCCATAGCAGAGCCTAGAAACCCATATTTTCTTGCGATTTTGTGAGATCGCTCTTGTTTTTCAGCCGTCCTTTCGTTCCCAAACCCTGTGTTTTGACCTTAAACAGTCCCAAGTCATACCCTACATCATTGTACATGAAAATATATAGATTTTTTTTATCATCTCTTACTCTAACTCAACAATACATCATGTTCATCATCTCTAAATCACCATTAACACACTTAAGGTCACAACCTCCAAACATCTATCAATGGCGGATTTCCATACATATAAAATCAAAGTAAATCAAACATAGTTTCAGTCACATAATCATACATATGAACACCATAAATCATCATTCAAACATTGACTCATTAGAAAATACGACAATCATCATATAACAACTATCATAGCATCAAAATTCAAAATTATGAATCAAAACACCAACCATAAGGAGGTTAAGGGTCCCTCAATCTACCCCTCATCCTTTAACATCCATTAGATGAATAGTCCCCCTTACCTGATTATCAACAAAGATGAAATAATCCCTGAACTTTTTCTCCTAAGCCCTTCTTCTCCTTCCTCTTGCCGTAGCCCTTTTTTTCTCTTCCAAGTTTTTCACGTAATATTGCAAACTGACTTTTTCTCCACTTCTCTCCGATTTCTAATAACCTCATTCCTCCTAATTATGTTCCCTATACTACCCTTAACTTAACCTTGTAATTACCACCTTGCCCTTAAAATCTCTACACACTCCCCCTTTTCTCATAATTTTATTATCCAATATTATTTACTCAATTAATTAAATAAACTCCTATTATTTAATTACCAAGATAATCATAAATAATTCTAACTTATTCCAACTAACCTCTGCACCCCATATATTATAATCAAATAAAATACACTAATTCATAATTAATTCATGGATAAATCGACTAAATGACTAAATTGAAAATGAGGTGTTACAACTCTCCTCTACTTAAATAATTTTTATGCTCGAAAGTTACCTGAGGAAAATGGAGTCGGATACGACTCTCTCATCTACTCCTCACGCTCCCAAGTCATGCTTCCACCAACTAGTCCTCCCGAAACTACCTTGAAAATGGGGTGTTACATTCTGCTCCAAGGCATTTAGTTTCAACTGTTTCCACATTCACTTTGAATGTTTTGTTACTCCCCTATTCAGATTGTATAATCGGCTTCTGATCAGAATCATACAACTTCAAGTGATCGTCCTTCATAGTAACTGAGAAACCTTTCTCAATTAGCTAACCTACACTCATCAAATTGATCTTCATGCCATAAACATACCAAACACCCTAAATCAGAAGAGTTTTGTCATTCTTCACTCTGACTTTGACATTTCCCATTTCTTCAGCAGTAAGGTACTTATCATCAACACATATGATATTTATCCTCTTTCTAGAGTTAAAATCAATAATTAATTATTTGTTTTCAATTAGGTGATTTGAGCAGCCAATGTCCATATACCACCAGTCTACCAAATATCCACCATCAGATTCAAAAGCCATCAATAACACAGATTCATCATTAGAATCTCCTTTGATTATGTTTGTTTCTTCTGATTTTCTTTCCTAGTTTGACCAACAGTCAACAACAAAGTGTCCAAACTTCTTACAGCAGTAATATTAAACCTTCTTCTTGTCAAACTTCTCCTTTCCCTTCTGATGTTTTTTCTCATCAGAGTTGGAGGCTTCTGATTTCTGATAACTACTGCCATATCTCTTCTTGTCCTCTGACTAAGTCTGTTTCCGATTTTTCTTACCAAAAGACGCTTTCAAAGCCTGCTCTACCCCTTTTTTTAGAGTTTCTCTCAATCAAACATAACTTTTATTCTTCTAGACTACTCTACATCTCTTCAATTCTCACGGTGCTGAGGTCCTTAGACTGTTCAATTTCCACAACAATCTAATCAAACTGAGGAGTAAGTGATCTCAATACCTTTTCAATGATTACTTGTTCAGAGAGAGGTTCTCCACAAGATTTCATCTCATTTGTGATCAAAATCACTATGGATATGTAATCAGGTACCTTCTCATTGTTCTTCATGTTGAGATTCTCATACTCCTTACGTAGAGACTGAAGTTTCACCATTTTCACTGATGCAACACTATTGTAGCACCATACCAGTGTGTCCAACACAACATTCGGTGTCGTTGAATCAACGAGCTTCTCAAACACATTTGTATCCACACACTAATGGATATAGAACAACACCTTACGATCCTTCTTTCTCGTTTCTCTATGCGTGTTTCTCTGCGCTTCCATTGTATCTGCTGCAACCGCCGTTTAACCGTCATTGACGAGATCAAGAACATCTTGAGTGCCAAACAACATATGCATCTGAATCATCCATCGATTCCAATTCTTTCCATCAAATACTGGACGCTTTGTGTTCAAGCTACCATTTCTTCTTCGTTCTTGTGCAAATTCACTCAAATCTCACCGACAATCGTGTTTCCCAATCTCTCAGAATCAATAAATATGATTCTATTCCGATTCAGATCTTCAATTTAATCAATCACACATGCCTCACGTACACTAGTATTTTCCGATCCTGAATCTGAATCAGAACTCTAAATATCAATTGTTGATGCACAAAAATAAAGAAAAAGATGATAAATGAAGAGAGAGAGAGAATTTCTAATTAACTTTCAAACTCTCAACTGAAAATAATTACACACTTAATTAGTTACAAATTGAAATTGATTTAACATCAAAACAACTAAATAAAACTCAAATTAAATATAATGAATGTGAATTTGGATTACCCATTTAAAATTGAAAAATCTGAAAAATATGAAGTTTGTCCTGATATGAACAAAGAGTTCAAATCTCTAAAGTTCCAAATAGAACAAGTCTTAAATCTAATTTTCTTATTCTGTTTGTCATCTACTGTTATTATATATGTGTGCCATTAAATCTAATTTTATTATATAATTATTATGTATTTGTCATAATTTTTCTATTATATTTTCTCACTCACCGTGAATATCACTTAGTGTTGCCCACAAAACTGCCCCCCTAGAGGTCATAGAAAATAAAGATACAATTCATTTTATTTTATTTTTACAGGTTTTTTTTCTTCAAATTATTTGGAATGGAAATCAGAAGAATAACAAGCAACCAATGGAATTACTATGAAGCTCTTCCCTCTGTTATTTTTGTTACAGGTATTTTTTCCCTTCAAATTATTCTGAATGGAAATCAGAAGAGTAACAAGCAACCAATAAAATTACAATGAGTCATATAAATTAAAAATTAAAAAGTCAAAGTTAAAAAACACAAAATGACTCATCCGGATTGCTGGATTGCCTTTCTCATTTGCTACTTGATTTATTTGTTTTTGTTGTATGCGACTAATCTTTTATAATTAGATTTAATTATATTGCACAGTTATTTGTACATATTTAATTAATATGCAATCTTTTATAATTAGTCAATATATGTTTTTTTTTATAAATTTAATATGCAATCTTCAGTCAATTTGTTTATTGTAAAATGCTTTTAAAATTTTAACAAATCAGCCGTTAAAAATAAAAAAGCATAACTGTTACAAGTGAAATGCTTTATTATAAATTCATTAAGCACTATTTATCTATTTCAATCAATATGTTTATTGTAAATTGCATTTAAATTTAAACAAATTACAAACAAATCTTTATATAATTTCTGGTATTATCAACTTTGAATTACTAAAATGCTTATTCAGCTTTAATTGTATATTGTATGGGACTATTTAAAGTCTACAAATTGAATTCCTAGTCTCATTTTAACCGAAACGATTACTCCTATAATTGTTTATCACAAAATATTTTCAAAACTACCTTTCTAGTTTTGTTAACAAAATAATATCATATCTAGTCATCTCTTTTAGATACGAGTGTGTGACGTATTTTTAGTGAAGAGAGAAAGAGAGAGAATGAAAAATAATGATTGTTATTATTGAATTTTAAAAATTGAATTACAAAATATCTATTTATATATAAATAAGTGACTTTACTACTAAGTAACAAACTATAAATCTAACTATCTTGGATTGGATCACACTTGGATTATATCACAACATACCCCATTATAATCCAAGTTGTCGAACACAAACTAATTATAGTCGATCCGAACTATTTCTTATTTCTTTCTCAAAATTAAAAAGTTGTTGATCTTTAGCCCTTTGGTGAAAATGTCGGTCAACTGTGCTTCACTCGAGCAATGTCTCACTTCAAGTTCACCCTGATTTACATTCTCCCTTAGGAAATGAAACATAGCCTCAATGTGCTTAGTCCTTCCATGCAGAACTGAATTCTTTGCAAGATTAACGGTTGATTTGTTGTCGATCTACAACACTAGAGGTTTCTTCACTTTGATCTTCATCTCTTCTAGCACATATCTGATCCAAATTGCTTGACAAACAACATATAATCCTGTTATATATTTAGCCTCACATTATTATAATGCCACCAGAGGTTACTTTCTCTAACACCATGAGATCGGAGCACCAAATACATGAAAGAACTAACCATTTGTGCTTCTTCGATCTTTCTTATCTCCACACAAATCAGCATCTGAATAACAAGTAGTCTTAGCTTCTTTGCTTTCAAAATCTCGTGGAAATAGAATTCCATAGTTTGTCGATCCTTTTAAGTATCTCATGATTCTTCTTGCAGCCTTCATGTGTGACACCATTGGTTCATTCATGTATTTGCTCACTAATCGGACTGAGAAACCTATATCAGCTCGACTGTTGCACACATATCTCAGAGATCCGGCAATTTGTTTGAACAAAGGGACATCAACCTTGTCTTCCTCTACATGCTTCTCCAACTTCAAATTTGGTTTGACAGGTGAGGATGTAGGATCCGAGTCTTCCATCCTGAATCTCTTGAGTATCTCTTTGACATACTTTCTTTGATGTAGCACCATACCTTTGAAATTCCATGTCAAGGAAGTACAACAACTTTCCCTGACCTGACATTTCAAATTCCTTCTTCATCAACTCTTTGAACTTCGACAACTTCTCCAAGCTATTTTCCAATTACTAACAAGTCATCAACATATAAGCAGATGATTGATATATCTTGTGTCACGACCTGAACATAGACACCATACTCAGATTTGCATTTGATGAATCCCAGTTCAACCAAGTATGAATCGATATTCTTGTTCCATGCCCTAGGTGTCTGCTTGAGGCCATCGAGCGCTTTGTGCAGCCTATATACTTTCTTTGCTTCCTGGTGTATCACAAATCCATGAGGTTGTATGACATATACTTCTTCATCCAGAGGACCATTCAAAAATGTTAATTTCACATCTAAGTGAAATGTCAACCAACCTTGCTTGCATGCCAAGGCTACCACCAATCGAACATTCTTCAATCTTGCTACTGGTGCATATAGTTTAGAGTAGTCGAGTCTTACTTTTGAAGAAATCCCCAAGATACTAATCTTTCCTTGTCTTGCAATCGACCCATCAGGGTTATGCTTCAATTTGAACACCCACGCCACTTTGATAGCTTTTGTGTGTGCTGGAAATATGACCAGCTCTCATGTATTGTTTCTTCCAATGGCTTGTAACTCTTCGACCATAGCTTCCTTCCTTTGTTTATCTTTGAAGACCTCTCTATAGTTGATTAGTTCAACACCTTCAAGTAAATAAAAATGAACCAAATCTCCTTCTGGTGTTACTTCATCATCACCAACCACTTCATAGTCTTGAAGCCTTGCTGGGAGTACTCTGGTTCTTTGAGGTCTTTGGCTTGTGCTAGCCACACCTTCTTGATTTTTTGCTTCGAATTTGACAGTGATTGGAACATTATCGACTGGAATTTCTTCGTGCTCCCTACTTTCTTTATCAATTTCATAGCCCATCAATGGCTTGTTAGTCGCATCATCTGAATTCCAATACCATGGAGAGTTCTCATAATTCACACTGTCTCGACTCATTACAATCTTATTGTTCATTGGATTGAATACCTTCTATGATATAGTCTTATGATATCCTACCAAAATCATAGGTTCACTTTTATCATCAAGCTTCTTTCTTCTTGCATCAGGAACATGCTTGTAGAAAATAGAGCCAAACACCTTTAGATGACTCACTGATAGTCGTTTCCCACTCCATACTTCTTCAAAAACCTTGTTCTTTATCTTCTTCATAAGGCACCTGTTCAAAATATAAACAACAGTGGTGACAACTCACCCCATAAGGACTTTGGCAAATTCTTCTGCTTTAGCATGCATCTCTCCATATCTAATATGGTCATGTTTCTTCTTTATGCTATTCCATTATGTTGAGGCGTGTAAGGAGCAGTTACCTCATGATCAATACCATGTTATGCACAGAACTCTTCAAATATCTTGGATGTGTATTCGCCACCTCCATCTGTTCGCAGAACCTTGATCTTCTTTTCACTATGGTTTTCGATAAGCATCTTGAATCTCTAAAAGATTTCAAATACTTAGTCCTTTAGCTTGATCACATATATCCAAACCTTTAGACTATACTCATCGATAAATGAGACAAAATAAATATTTAAACCAATGGTATGAGTCTCGAACGGGCCACATACATGTTAAAGTACTACTTCTAGTTTGCAAGAGGATCTCACTGAAATAATCAAAACGAAAAACTTTATGGATTGCTTCCCATCTAAGCCACCTTCACAGAGTTTGTCAGGAATCTCAAGACTTGGTATACCAGTTACCATATCTTGAGTAATTAGTTGATTGAGTGAGCTAAAACTCAAATGGCCAAATCTTAAATGCCACAACCAACTATTCTTGTGGTCGACAACTGTTTTGAGGCATTGTACCTCAGTCAAACTGATCATGGTCTTAAATGTCCTATTCTTTGACATAGGAGATTCTAGGACCAGATTATTCTGAGTGTCGAATAGTTCCAAGGCTCCATATTTCATAACCACTAAGAAACCTTTTTCGACCAGTTGTCTAACACTTAGCAGATTGCACTTCATTCCAGGTACATAAGGTATATCTGCTTGCAACGAGCTATTATCAACAAGCTTGACCATGCTCTTCTTCGAATTGTCGAAATCTGCTAACCATACTTTTTGACCAGTCATGTGATTCGAACAACCTGTGTCAAGAAACCAGATCTTGGTGTCAACATGCTCATCTATAACTGCAACCATAACCACCTTGTCTTCAGAATCATCTGAATCTTAGCGTGCAAGGTTTGGTCCTTCATTCTCGCCTTTCTTATACCAACAATTTTTACCCAAGTGACCCCATTTTTCACAGTTATAACATTTCACACCTTTTTTTTTCTTCTTTGTCTTTCTGAGAGGAGTTTCCTTCTCCTATTTTCGAGGATTCAAAAGCCCTATCATCGATCTTATGCTTTTGAGGGTTCGCCCAAGACTTCTTGCTCTGATTCTTGTCTCCTTTTCCCTTGAACTTGTTGGAACCATCATGTTTATTCCATGTCTGAGCCTGTAGTGCTTGTATCGAATCTTGAACACCTTTCCTTTGGATAATCCTCATATCTTATGCCTCCAATAAACCAATCAAATTTTCCAGTTTCATGGTTTCAGGATTGTTGGATTCTTGAATAGCTATGATAACATGATCAAAGTGTGAGGTCAACGTACACATTACCTTCTCAACTATCACCTTATCAGTTAGGGTTTCACCATTACCTTTCATGAGATGGACACGATTCTGCATCTTTGAGACATACTTGCAATCTTTTCTTCTTCTCGCATCTGCAATAATTCATACTGCCTTCGCAACGTCTGCAATTTGACGAATTTAACTTTCTCACCTCCTTCGTAATACTTGATAAGAATATCCCATGCCTCTTTTTCCGATTCAGCATGAGAAATCTGATCAAAGTTCGACGTGTCTACCGGCGATTGAATATAAAGCGTAGCCTTGCAGTCTTTCTTCTTGGCCTCTGTCGCATTATGCGATAAACCGGCGGGAAAAGAAAGAAACAACAGAGCCGCCACCGTGCGTTATTTATCCCAAAAGAGGGAAAGGAAACGCTCGAAGTAAACCTAGGAAAGAACATGGTCTCGCGACCAAAGAGGATGGGTTCGGGAGTCGGTTATGCGAAGGGAAGGTATTAGCACCCCTACGCATCCGTAGTACTCTACGGGATCCACGCACAATAGGTAGGAAAAATGGTTGCTAAACACTGCTCAAACACACACACACTGGCTGAAAGAGACAAAAGAAACTGACTGAAACTGACTCGGCAGGATATCGCATCCTGGGCCTACTTAGTCTATCAGGCATAAACATCAGAGTCGAAGTAGTTCGGACTGGGGAAACGACACATGCTCGCTAGGATATCGCATCCTATGCATACGTATCTTCTCGGACGAGAGAAGAATCAGAGCATTCGTAGCTCGACTGACACGCACACAAACAAACACAAACAAAGGCAAACATGGAGCCCGAATGCCAATCGCTGGACTTACATCAGCATCCGAACCAACAAACACACGCAGGAAACCAACTGCCAATCGATGGACTTACGTCGGACTCCAACCAGAACACACACAAGGGTGGTTAAGACACAAAGGGTGAAAAAAGAAAAAGGGCGCCCGGAGAGATCAGCTCAATCTCCTGCCTACATACTTCATCTGGTGTGAAGATCAGGGCGATGTAGTTCCCCTACGCAGGGACAAGGATCTAGCCTAACCAGATAACAGAGGGAGACACAACTCTAGGGAGACTACGACTCGAGCCTAGATGTTGTCATGCAAAGTCAACCCTAAGTTAAGGTTTCTAGCTAAATGGCACACGGGCCAACCTATCCTAGACACGGCTTGCACATGAAGCAAGGGTCTCGATTGCAACTAGGGCAAGAGAAAGGGGAGGTCTCGATTGCAACTAGGGCAAGAGAAAGGAGAGATCTCAATCACACAGGGGTGAGAGAAGAGAATTAGTGTTAGTTGTTAGTCAAACTCGGCAAGACATCGCGTCTCGTGCCTACGTATCTCACATGAACATGAGAATCAGAGTTGCCGTAGTTCGGCTACGGAGGGAAAAGGGCTCGATTGCAACGAGGGCAAGAGAAGGGGAAAGTCTCGATCGCAACGAGGGTGAGAGAAAGGATCGCAACGAGGGCGAGAGAAAGGATCGCAACGAGGGCGAGAGAAAGGAAAAGTCTCGATCGCAACGAGGGCGAGAGAAAGGATCGCAACGAGGGCGAAAGAAAGGATCGCAACGAGGGCGAAAGAAAGGATCGCAACGAGGGCGAGAGAAAGGATCGCAACGAGGGCGAGAGAAAGGAAAAGTCTCGATCGCAACGAGGGCGAGAGAAAGGATCGCAACGAGGGCGAAAGAAAGGATCGCAACGAGGGCGAAAGAAAGGATCGCAACGAGGGCGAAAGCAAACAAGGATTAGTCTAAACTAAACCTAACTTGCACAGAAAGCAAGTCAAACAAGCACAAGCACAGGTAGCACACACTATATGCACACAAGAGGCTCACACAAGGGTTAGGTTTTAGTCGAGGGGTCATATCAACCTCAACAAACAAACCTCTGGAATGGGGTGAGTGTTGCTCTTAACCTTGCCATTGAGGGGCTAAGGTGAAGCAGATGAAAAGGATATGAGGGGTGTGCCTCATTGCTTCTATCCCTGATCAGGGAGAGCATATCAGAAAGTGTGGGTTCAGAAAGTGGGAACCCTTCTACACATTTGATACTGACTCAACTGTGCAATTGCACAAGATCTTGGGTTTTTATCTGAAATGCATCAACACAGTGGTGTGAGCAAAACAGAAGACACACTGAATAGCAGGGGATAGGTTGCTTATCCCTTGGGTTCTGCCAATTGCCTCTTCACTTAGGAGGTCTTTGACTCTGTACAAGGACAAATTAAACATACACAAGCATTGCCTCTTAAGGAGGACTTCAGACAGTTTGCCCGGCCAAATAACAAGCCGGGTCTCCAGACTACATGAAGAAGAAGTAATTATACCTCAAGCAAGTTGCTAAAAAGCAAAGCAAAGCAAGTTCGAAGAACTTAAGCAACTAAAGTACCTGAAAAAGTCAAAACAATCAGCAAACAGTTCAAAAGTTTAAATCAAAAGGAATTGGTAAACAGTCAACACAGATGGTCAACTGTGCAAGGCACAAGACTCAAACACATGAGTCAAACCTACAAAACAAAGGTTAGCATATGATAAACAATCAAGTTCAAACAAGTTTGAATGATCTTTGAGGCATTGGTGCTTAACCTGAAACAGGAACTCAATTGTAAGCTCAAAAGACCACTAGGACTAGCCTAGGGTCAAGGATGAAAGAAAAAGTCAAAACAGCAAAGAAAAGTCAACCAAAGTCAAGGTCAAACATTCAAGAAGCTATTTCAATTGGACTCACAATCACATCATGCATCATCATCAACTCATAAGCAAAAGAAGGCAAGGCATGGCAAATGAAAGCACACAAAAGTCAACAGAATGACTTGCATCAAAAGTCAACCCAAACAATCTCAAAAATCATCAAATAAATCACATTCAATCCTAACATCTAACATGGTAAGCATGTCAAATTTCATGGCATTTGGATGAGAGGAAGACAGTCAATGAAAATCAAGAAGTCAAACCAAATTTAAGCATGCACAATGAAGGTCAACAAACATGGGTCAACTTCAAAAAATCATATCAAATTGAAAACAGATGAGAAATGAATGAGATTAACACCAATGCAAAGCTCAAGATGTCTAGTTATCACATATGAAATTTCATGATCATACAATAAGATATGAGAATTTCCCAAAGGATTTGGCAACATGTAGCACAAAAAGTCAACCATTGACTAGGCAGGGAAGAAAAATCTCAAATAAATGGAAAACAGCACAATTAAATCCAGGAAAAATCACACATGAACTAGACATGAAAGGGAGGGATCATACAAAATTGGGGTCATTTGGATGAAAGGAACATGTCAATCAAAATTGGGAAAATGCACATCATTGGTGTGACACAAGTTGTCACACCCTAGTTCAAAAATTCATATCCAGCAAACCACATATGATAAATGCATAAACTCTACATGGAAACAAAGGTGAATGTGTCTAGTTTTACCACAAAAAATTTCAGAACCAATGGATGCATCATCATTATTTCACAATTGTTTTGGCAACATGTATCATTTTTGGTCACATTTCACAAACCCTAGAGCCAATTAAAATCCAATGATCAGAAAAATTATTAAAAATCATGGTAAAATACTAGACATCCAACAGGTCATAATGCAAAAAATCCCATGATTTTTGGAGTTGAAATGAATTAAAAATGGATTTTGGAAGATTGATGAATATTTGGAGCAAACATGAACAATATAGCATGATTTAATGAGTCAATCAAAACGCAGAGTTTTACATGGACACCTGAAGGGCTGTGATTGGTCCATTCTCAATAAAACAGTAAACAAGCAGAAAATCAAATGAAGCCACCAATCGAGTTTCATGTTTTCTGGGCAGGCTAGGGTTTTGGATGGCAATAATGTTCTTCATCATGCGATCATCAACACCAAAAACGAATTCCAAACAACATCACATAAGCAACATGGCATTAATAGAGGAATGTTCAGGCAGCATCAAATATCAGCAAACAACACAGTTCATGCAAATTTCTGGGTTTTAAAACAGCAGGGCATGCGCATACAGTGTTCATCATCAACATTTTCCAAACTTCCAGCCAAATCGAAGTATAACCAAACTTCACAAACAACATATCATGGTGTTCATCTAACCAAATACATCATCAATACAAACATCAATTTCATCAACTCTAGCTAAACAGGGAGTATCGAGCAAAAACATGATTGATCATGAAACTTTAAAATCCGATTTCTCACTCAATGTATAACCATTTCACACGATTTAAGCTTCATAACACTCAGCAATGCAAGGACTACACATGGCATAACATCATTTGGAAAAACAAGGAAATCGAAAAACTCACTTGATTTGGAGAAAATCGATAGAACAGTGTTGTTTGAATGATTCCAGCTTAAACAGAGGTCCACAATGCTTGGAGATGTTGAATGCTTGAAGTTGTTTGGCTCAATGCTGCTTGGAGATCTTTAAAGCTCGATTTGCCATTGGAAGAGCTTGGTGAAAACAGAACAAGAAAATGCTGTTACAGCAAGAAAATAAAGCTTGCCATGGTCTCCAAATGATATCCAGATGATGACACAACCAAAAGAGGCTCGAGGGTTTGGAGTTTTGAGCAGAAAATTGCAAAGTGCCAAAATGCAAGAATGAGAGAGTGAGAATTTCTGTGGTCTGCAGCTGCTAGGGCTGCTTCAATGTGACAGAAAAATCCCTTATATTGGTCTGTTTAAGCTTGGTAATGCAGGTGCTAAACTAGATTAGTTCATTTTAACCAAATTGCAAAATTGCTAAGTTTGTGCATAAGCATATGGAGGGTGCATGGTCTGCCACGAAAATGGGCCTTGGCAAGCTGCAAATAACACTTATTTTTGCTGTTTGAGCCATGCTAAATGAATGGTAAGTTTGTTTTGCTCAAATGGAAAGAATTGCCAATTTTGCCAATTGTGAACCAAAGGTGCATATGGAGGTGGTATGATGGAATGCTGCTCGAATTTGGGCTTGGAACATCTTGCAAATGACATTTAAAATGAATCCCAATTGGCCAATTATGTCAAAAATGTTTAAATCAAAAAGTCAAACTTGAGTCAAACTTGAATTTTAAATGGAACAAGTCAAAAAATGCCATTTTGATTGGCAAGGTTTTGGAGCATGAAACTTATATTTTTGGAAAGAGGAGGAAAAATGTGGTTTGTAGGAAAAAACCCCACCAAATTTGGCCTTATGGTTCATGAGATATGGCTTGTTGAAGTTCAAGACTTTGTGAAAATGATTTGACCATAACTTGCAAACCATTCATGGGATTTGGGAGTTCTTGGACTTTTTGAAAATGGGAGAACAAGATCTTCAACTTTCATGTTGGGAAAAAATTCATTTGAAGCTTGTATCATGATGCAAGTTGAGGATCAAGAAGTTTCCATTTTTGGCAGTTAAAATTACAGGTCCAGTTTCTATTTTTGGAAATTTTCTGTTTGGCTTCAAATTCTTCAATGATGTTGATTGCCATGACACATGAGGCCTATTGGGACATGAATAAGCTCTCTCAAACCATTTCCACCCATCAAAACCATAGAATCAACCACAGTTGACCAACTTTGACTTTTCTAGGGTTTTGGACTGACTGTGCACTTCTGATGAATTCCAAACCCTAATTCCTTGAGACCTTGACTTCAAATGATGACCCAAGTTGTGTGGACTCTTGATTATTGATCATGGTGCCCAAATTCCACAAGAATGGCCACCATCCACTGTTTTGACTGACTGTTAACTGTTTAGGGTTTTTGCCTGGCTATGCATTGACTGATGACCTTTGAGCCTTCAACCCTTGACTTGAACACTTCAAATGGACCTCCAAGTCATGTGAACTTGTTGGACAAACCCTAAGGCCTTTGCTCCTTGAGAAACACCTTTGCTTGATTGGTCGACTGATCTCCTGATCAGTTTGACCTAATTCTTGGCTTGCTTGCTCTTGAGGCAACTGGGGACAATGCAATGCTATGCAATGTATCATGATATGCTATGACCTAATATGAGATGGTATGTACAATGATAGGTGCAAATTTGAGGTGCTACAGCCTCCTTGTTCGCGACTCTCTGAGCATCAATTGTATTCTCAGAAATCTCAAGGGCGGTATTAGTAACCACTTCTAGGGTTTCATGAAAGCCAAATATTGATTGCATCTATTTTCTCCATCAAATCCAATTCTTTCCATCAAGAATTAAAATAGAATTCGGAATGCCATTTTTACCATTCATCTTTGTAGAAAATGCAATTAACAACCCACGTCCCAGAAACACGATCGCTGACGTGTGGTTCTTGAAAACACGACCAAGAAACTAGATGGAACTCTAGATACCAATTTGTTAGTACGTGATGAATTTTAAGTGAGGAGAGAAAGAGGGAGAGAGAGAGAGAGAGAGAGAGAGAGAGAGAGAGAGAGAGAGAAGGAGAGAGAGAGAGAGAGAGAGAGAGAGAGAGAGTGAAGAATAAGGATTGTTATTATTGAATTCTAAAAATTGAATTACAAAATATTTATTTATACACAACTAAGTGACTTGACTACTAAGTAACAAACTCTAACCCTAACTATATTGGGCTTGAGCCACAACTTAGATTAAATCACAACATTAGATACTCATGTTAGGCAATCCGACAAACGATTTATAGTATATTATGCAATGCAAGTAATGCAAAAGATTAAAATCAAAAACTACAATATGCACAATTAAGCTACTTTGACATTATGTGTGTATTCAAAATTCTTATTTGTTGTTACGAGTTCCACATAAGATGATATATGACATGAATATACATTTATAAGTTAGGGTGATATCCACTTTACAATTTAGTTTTTCAAGGTTGATGTAGACTTAATAAAAAAATCTTTTATTATCTCAGTTGAACATACAATTGACGAGAAAAATATTTATCAACTCGTCTTTTGAATTTCAACAATTTCATTTTAGCGCATTTTATTTTATTTTTATTTTTTATTTATGACTTATTACCTCGGTTGGGCTAGCAACCGAGGGGGATTTTTTTGTCCAATTTTAAATTACCTCTTAAAGCATGATTTAACTTTGATCACGAACGTGGAAAATACCATTTTCTCTACGAAGTTCATGCGAGTACAAAGTGGAATACAGTGCTAGCTGTCTCCTATTTTGAGAAAATTGACAATTAAGATTGATAGGGGAAAAAACTCATATATATAGAGAGCTACTAAAACCCTAGTGCCCTTATTTTGCGCTTTTCCAAAATAAGTCCAATCTTATTTAATTAAAACTATTTTAGTTAAATAAAATATTATTATATTTAACTAAACTCTTTTAATTAAATAAAATAAATATTAATTAAATTAAATCATATTTAAGTTAATTAACTGCTAATTCTCACTTATTTAATTAAATCATATTTAATCAAATAAATTATATTTGTGTTAATTTATTAAATAATACAATTAACATCTAATTAAATTAAATATTATTTAATTTAATAATTTATTCCATTGTCAATACTCTATGCGTGTGATCCGGTAGGTTCCCGTTACATTGACAATAATATTAAATCACCTATTTAATATCATAAACAATGAGCAATAGCTAGCAACACATCACTGCTATCCAAGTGACGAGAATGTCATGTGATCTGACATAATATTTTTGTGATAATGATCATGTGTACAATTACTCTTTTGTCAATGTGTCACCCTTGTATAATCCAATATTTTTATTCCTTGATCCCCGAGTATACTTGATAATAACAAATTAGTCCAATATCTCATATCAACTTATTTGAGCACAACCATGCATTTTACAATCATACTCTATCAAGGGGCCCATAAATATTACTCTCGTATATGTAGGAGGGGAAAATTCCATTTAGGTCACTCATGTCCCTCAACATGATTTGTAAAGTACTCATAAACCATCTTTATGATCACCCTGTTACAGACAATGTTTGATTGGCAATAAAATACTCGACTTCACATCTAGGATCCATAGTGGTTTCAGGTCGAAGGGCAGTATACACCACTATCACTATGAGAATAACTTATGACACTTACATAACAAACTATGTAGTATTCTCATGGTGGGTCAATCCAGTATAAATATTACTCTAATATTTATACCTACGCGAAGACTTGATATCTCATATCCGTGACTTGTGAAATAGAATCATCAGTCCACTCACATAATACTCTATATGCATTATTGTTGTCCTATTTGGTAGTAAAGCTTGACTACATATACTTTAAGAATAACGTCCTTATGTTTAATGAAGTCTCACGATTAAGTCACACTTAATGTATCATTAAACAAACTAATTATTCTAAGGACTTTATTATGTCATATACGAGTAACACAATAAATACAATGCCTAATAATTACATATATTAACAAACAATATATATCAAGGTCATGATACAAAAGCATATACAACCAATATTGATTGGCTATTAGGGATTACTCCAACAGTATGTGCTTGCACCTTCCATGCATGATAAGATTCTTATATAGTTTGATAAATGAGCTATTGTCACAGAAGATGATTGATCCTCCTTATTTTTTTGAGGTACTTTTAAGTGAGATGTATCTTCCTTAACCATACTCATGGGCAAGCACATGAAGTAGCAACTACAAACTCTACTTTTGTTATTAAGAATCTGACAGTTGAATGCTTCTTTGATGACCATGAGATTGATCCTGAGCCTATCTTGAACATATGCCCTGATGTGCTTTTCCTGTAATCCTTATCTCCAACATAATCACATTATGTCCATCCCAACAACTGCAAGTTGTTATTTCCTTCATGTTTGAACCAAATTCCAAGATCCAAGGTGCCTTGTAGGTACCTCATGATTCTCTTGACTGAAGCAACATGCATTTTTGTGGGTCTTTCCATGTATCTGGCCACTAAGGACACAGAGAATTCCAAGTCAGGTCATGTTGCCAAGAGATACATCAAGTTTCCTACCATTTGTTTGAAGGTGGCGGCATATGCAGGTTTGCCATCTTCATCTTTTACTAATTTGCAACTTGGAACAATTTGATTTCACAACGTGTTACATTTTTCCATGTCATATCTTGACATTATTTCCACTGTATAATTTTGTTGATGTATGAAGATGCCATCATATTTGATTTACTTTAATTCCCACAAAATACCACATCCTTCCTAAGTCAGTCATGCCAAACTTTCCCTTCATTGACTGCTTGAACTCATCCATCATCTGAAGGTTATCGCATATGTAGATTAAGTTATCTACATACAAGCTAAAAATGAGTATCTTCCCTTCATGTTTATTCTTGACAAATAGAGTATTCTAATATGGACACTTTACAAACTTGTCAATGCAGAATTAAGAGTCTATCTTACTATACTAGGACCTTGGAGCTTGCCTTAGGCCATAAAGTTCTTTTCTTAGCTTGTACACCATTTTAGGTTTGTCTTTGTGATATCCCACAGGTTGGATGATGTAGAAAACTTAAGATAACTCACCATGTAGAAAGATACTCTTTACATCTATTTGAAATACACACGATTATTGAATTACTGCCATTGCTAGTATTATCCTGATGGTGTTCCACCTGACCACAGGTGCAAACACTTCATTGAAGTTAATACCATATCTTTGTGAATATCCGTTTGCTATCAATATGGCCTTGTGATTTTCCACTTCCCCTTTCTCGTTGTATTTTGTTTTTTATACCCATTTGACACCAATAGTCTTTAGTCCTTTAGGAAATGATGTTAGTTCCTAAGTATCATTCTTTTCAATGGACTCTACCTCAAGATCCATTTATTTTATCCATACCTATAATTTGTCTGATTCCTCGTTGCTTGCAGAATCTTCATTGGAGCTAAGTATTTCAAAGTTATTCAATTAATCCTCTTCTTCATTTTCCAATCCAGTCACATAGTCACTTAGATACCTTGGAGGTCTTCTAGTTCCATGGGTTGGTTCATTAGCTTATTCATTATTTTCCGTCCCTTTATCATTCTGTTAATTTGCACGACCCTCACTAGATTCTTCAACAAGTTCTCTAATTGATTTATCTGTTGCACTTGGAGTTTCCAAATTAATTCCTTCTTGTGTTTGAACTTCATACTCTTCTACTTGGACTTGTGAGTCTTCAAGGATTGCTTGACTTTTGTTGTTACAATTCCAACTCTTTTCTTCTTAAAATATAAAATCTCTGCTGATGATGACTTTTCCTTCAACTGGTTCATACAATTTGTAGACTTTGAATTCTTAACTAACACTAAGATTCACACATTACACACTTTTTCCATCCAGTTTCTTTCTCTGTGAGTCAAGGACATGGGAATGAGCCACACAACCAAATACTTTAAAGTGGTGTACCAAAGGCTTTGTTCCACCCCAATATACTTTAGGGTTCATGTTTTTAACCTCAAGTATAGGACTTTTATTCATGACATAAGTGACCTATCTCACTGCATCATGCTAGAAATGCTTTGGAACATTTCTACATGACAACATACTTTTGACCATATTCATGAGGGTCTTTTCTTCCTTTCAGATACTCCATTTTAATATACAGTATGTGCAGTAGTTAATTGTCTCTTGATACTTTGTGTTCTACAGAATTCATTGAAGGAATTTAATGTGAATTCTCCACCCCTTTCAGTTCTAAGACACTGAATTAAGAACTTGAATTCCTTTCGACCAAGGCCTTGAACCTTTTAAAGATTTCAAATGAATTTGACTTTTCTTTCAAAAAATAAACCCAAGTCTTTCTACTGAAATCATCTGTGAAGGTGATGAAGTACCTGTTCCTCCAAGTGACTCAACCTTGATAGGTCCACGATTATCAGAGTGAACCAATTCCATCTTTGCACCAGCTCTCCAAGTAACTTGTTTATGGGTAGGATTTTTGTATTGCTTTCCAGCCAAGCAACTAGTGCACTTTTTTTCATTTCTTACTAGGTTTGACAAACCTCTCACCATTTCCTTCTTCACCAGTAATTCTAGCACCTTGATGCTCAAATGTGCATACCTCATATGCCACAATTGATATTCCACCAGTTTGGTTATCTGAAAGCACATTGGCATGATAAATGGAGCATGAATCACACACATCCTATTTTGAGACACTTGTGTATTTAAGATTAGACCATTTTCTTCATGAAATATTTGATATGAGTCATGCCTAAATACTACACTGAATTTCTTTTTCTAAAGTTGACCAATGATTAAAAGGTTGTTCTTCATGCCTGGTATGTGAAAGTGCAGAAAACACAAGAGGGGGGGGGGGGGGGGGGGGGGGGGGGGGGGGGGGGGGGTGAGGGGGTTGGAGATTGGTTTCTAGTTTGATAACTTTTTGCTTCCTAAAACAAACACAAGTATCAACAAGAATAATAAGAACAATATAAAATACACAAGCATTTTATCCTAGTTCATCGTTAACTATGCTACCTTCATTCCACCATCAGGTGATTTTCTTAGACAATGACTTAATCCAATAATCAAATTATGATTACAAAGCAATGGCAACATGTTGCAGGTTACCTCAAGACTCCGACCTACCTCGTCGCTTGAGAACCCCAACGGTCATTGACCCCTTAAGACATGAACTACCTGTTCGTTTAAGAAGATTTCTCCCTCAATGACTACTCGTCATTGACTTCTCAAGATCCTGACCAACATGGTCTCTTAAGGAACATAACCAGACAGGGTTAACATAAATGTGTTTACAGATGTGCTTCTTAGATAAGCATATTACGCAAGATGGAGTTTAGATGTTTAAACTTAAAAGATATATAATGAAGTTCTAAGTGTTTCTCTCTTTGTTGTGCTGTGATGTTGTTACTTCAGCAGCTGCTAAGATTCACACACATCCACATGCATGTTTGCTTCCAGTCGCTCTTTCTTCCTTCCTTTCTTTTCTCTTTTATGCTCACTCACTTTGGCTATATTCAGCAACAACGATCATTTTTACCGTCCATATTGTTCAAAATATATAGGGGATGAATATATCCATTGAAGAATAGATATGATGAAGGGTAGAATAGGAATTGATCTTTGAAGTATTTGTTGTATGAAGGCCGCTTCATATGTAGTAAGTGAGAGACACTTGTAGTAGAGAGTTGTTTGATGATGGGACGTGAGAAATGTTCTTTACTTCAAAAGTAGATTTTATTTTTGAACTTCTATCACATCAAACAGTAGAGACCTTTAATTTAAATCTAATAGTAAGAGGCTTATTAAGAAAGTGGTTTGAAGCTTGAGTAGAGATTAAAAGTTGTCTTCATAAAGAAATCTCTTTTTGATTGTACTTTCCTTGAGTATCCTACTCGTCATAATCAGAGGCTTCATATAATAGATGAAGTGAAGCTTGATCAGAGTCCAGAGCCTAGATGATGTAGACAACAAAGTCTATTCAGAGAGAGGCTTGAAAGTACTATAATCCAGAGTGAATGTGAACAAGAAATGCAAAAGCATTTATTCAGCTCAGATGCATTGATTGTAAGAGAATATTGCTTCGCTTACCAACTTTTAATCAGAGGCTTCAAATATAACATGGTGAAGCTTGAGTTGAATTTAGAAGTTGTCTTCAGAACAATAAGAGACTTCAAAGTCCTTTGAGTACTGAGTTCTGAGACTTGTACACACATGTAGTCAGAGCGTTATCAAAGTTTGTCTACATGGTTTCTTTTCAGAAACGTCGACTTGATAATCTTGAAACTTGACTTGCTGAAAAAACATCTTTGTATTCTTCCTTTGTTCAACGTGTGTTTTTCCTTTCTTCAATCTACTTTCTTCTTTCATCAGACTTTGTCTGCATTTTCGATTGATTTATTCAATGGCAAAGCTATCTTCAGAGTCTGACTTTTATGATTTATGTCGCTCAGACCTTGCTTCAGACTTTGCTTTGATTTGAAGTTTTCTTTCCATTCACCTTTGTTGTCTTCTGAGTTGGTAATCATAGTTGACTTCTTTCAGAGTCTTCAACTATCAGAGTTGTCTCCAGACAAACAATTGATGTTCCTAGATCATAATCTTTATTTGCTTTTTTTTTTTCATTTAGATTACATTCTCATCTTTGAGTATATGTACACTTAACAAACAGTTAGTGTATACAATTATTTTTCTACACTTTGTTATCATCAAAACATAAAGGTTTGTAGATGTAGAGTCAAACTTGTTCTTACAATCTCCCCCTTTTTGATAATGAGAAACAAATGTATTTTGATGAACAATTTTGATAAACATGTTTATAAAATTCCAGAGTTAGGTTTGTAAGCTCCCCCTAAATTTTATACTTTCAAAATTATTTCTTCAACTTAAATCTAGAGAGTGAGGTTTGCAAGCTCCCCTTGAGTTTAAGATTAAAAATAATTTTGGTTTCATTGAAAGTTCATATCAGATACAATTCATGCTTTTGGATAGACATATTTATAAAACGTCAGAGATAGGTTTGTAAGCTTCCCCTGAGTTTAATACTTTCAAAATTATATCTTCAACTTAAAAATGCAAAATAAAGTTTGCAAGCTCCCCCTGAGTTTAAGATCCGAAATTTTGGTTCCAATGAAGGTTCAGTTAAGATAAATATGCTAAAATATCTAGAGTAAGGTTTGTAAGCCTTCTCTGAGTATTTTAGACTATAAAAAATTCTTTATCTCAAAATACCAAGTGAGGTTTGCAAGCTCCCTCTGAATACAAGACATAGAATTTTTGATTCCATGAAGTTCATTTAAAAACAACTATTTTTCACTTCATAGTTGTTAGATAAATTCTTCAGAGTCATTATCATTGATCTCTTCAGAATGTTAATGTTAACACACTCTTTAGATCATATTTCTTCTCCCCGTTTTATGGGTTATTATCAACTGACTAATTACAATCAAAATCATTACTCTTCTCCCCCTTTGTTGTCATAAAAAAAGATCATAGAATGATACCAATTGAAGAAAATTTAAATTGAGGATAGAGAGAAAAAAAATTCATTGATAAAGAAATAATAATTACAAAGAGTATTTTAGAGGAAAGACAAGACAACACAGAGAAAACGATCAAAAGCATAAAAGATACATGAACTAATATCCATATGATTTTTCCAAAGGATCTCACTTCCTCTTCTCCCGAGTCCCCAAGCCTTTAACACCAGCAAACTTCTTTCCCCAGAAGGTCTCAAGTGCTTCAGTTAGACCTGCCATATGTACATCCTTAACTATTTCTTTTTGAACAAACAATTCAGAGAAAACTCTCCAAAAAGAAATGAAAGAAAACTCATTCTCACGAGAGGTTAAGATTTTCTCCTCCAAATAGTTGAAGATAGTAAGAGGTAGATTCACCTTTACCCTTGAAATGAGGAAGTAGATAAGATGCATGTCATTCATAGACAAGAAGGACGAGTTCTGATCCCTTGATAAAAAGTTTGTGATAATCAACTGATACCACAACTTTGCCTCAAGAGTGAGATCAGATGTTTCGAAAGGATTTCCAAAAATTTTGATAATGGAAAAAATGTCCTTGTAAAAGGTGAGGTTGACCCGTAGCACTCAATATCGACACCATCTTCTTTACACTTAATAACATTAGCAATAAGTGAAGGAGAGATGGTAATAAGAGTGTTTAAAACAACGGTAAACTAATAGCAGATTACAAACATATAAAGGTTTTCAACAAATTAAAATACTTGCTATCTTCAAAAGAAATGGTTTATTCTCGTGTACACTTTAAACATTAGGTACAACACTTAAACAACAAGAAATACATCACACAACATACTATAGCACTATTTAATAGACATATCGATCCATGTCTAGAAATCTCAAAGATTAAGCTTATCTCCCGTCAAACTTTGGAATAGCTCCTCTATATCCCCCTGTTACAGTGTCAACAAATTTGTAAGCACATAACACATATAATATCTATACTAACACACAACATTAAAAGTAAGGGAAAAAAACAAAACTAGTACCTTATAATACTTGAGCATATTGTTCCTTTTCTTTTTTAATGTTGCAGTCACCAACTCTCTTTCCATGTCAAAGGGAAGTGGGTCTAGTATAACCCCTTTGATATGTTCAAATCCCTTCAACTAGTTTCATCAAAGAAAAAAAATTCAAAAGAAAAATAAACAATTAAAGATTCATATACCAAAAGAAAAATAAATAATTAGAGATTCATATACCATGCTAAGTAAGAGTGGTAAAATGGGTCAGGCCGATCGAAAATGTTTCTTTCACCAAATTTTTTTTGAATGGTCGGGACAAGATTTTAAACCTGCTTATTTCTTCTCTGTCCACAACCACTCCATTTTTTGGCGGATTTTGGTGGGTGCGGACATGACTTTTAGCCACTTTTAGTTTTTAGAGGTGCAAGATTTGACGCACCCACCATATTTTTTGGTGGAGTGAGTTAAGCTTTCCAACCCGCCCCCTTTCCTATCCCATCTCTGTCTACTTTGTTTTTACGAACTTCTACAAATGGACTTTAACGGGAGGACATGTCTGATTGCCGTAGTAAAAAGTTGCAAGATAAAAATTTAACACTTTTTTTTCTATCATTTGCATCAATTGTGCATAGTTTAAAAATCTCAAAAATAAAATAAAGCTTCTTTAAAAAGCAATTTGCATCATTAATCCTTATATGTTACCTTGTTTCTCACAGCAGTAGATTTGAGCTCAGATAGAACATATTTCTTCAATTGGTCAAGAGCACAAAGATTGGAGAAAGAAGCAATGTGACCATTTGTATATGCCCATTTATTAGTAACATCTTCATTTGGAACAACTACTGCAACCAGTATTGACTTGAAGCTATTCCCATAAACCCAAATCTTAAAGTAAAAAAATAATAAACAGACATCAATATAAAATTCATCAAAACCTCAAAAACAAAACTGTCTAAAAACCATAAAATGTTGATAACCAAATACTTACATCTTCAACAATTGGAGTAATGGTGTAAACATTTTCAAGATACTCAAGAGCAATATACTCTCCTTGAGAAAGCTTAACAAGATTCTTCTTCCTGTCAATAATCTTAACAACGCCATTAGGAAGCATTTCTCCGATATCTCCGGTGTGAAACCATCCATCTTTTATGGCTTCTTTTGTTAACTCGGGATTCTTATGGTAACCGGTAAAAACAGTTTTTCCTCGGATACATATCTCGCCACATGGAGGATTTCCAAGAGGATTGTAACCCATGTCAGGAACCTCTTCTAGCTGCAACTCGTTGTATACAGATACAGCACCGACGTTGCCAAGCATGCACATTTCGTCCGGAAATGTAAGAGTAGTAGGTCCGCATGTTTCTGTCAAACCTGGATTAACCTTAATGTCAACTATGAAACACAGACACCAGAGATACGACACTAACACAGACACATTTTTTCCAGAGATGATGGTGCTACAGAAAATGTCAGCGTATCCGTATTAATAATATAAAAGAGATTCATGGTTGTTACCATAGCCTTGGCATACAAAGGCGCAAGTAGTGACGCGCAAGAATTCTTCGATCTCGGAGCTTAAAGCCGCGCCTCCGGATATTATTAGTCTAACGCGTCCGCCTAGTCTTGCTTTCACCTAATTGGAGATTAATTAGGGAGAAAAAAAGGTTAAGAATTTGATCCTTAAGAGGTAATTGAAGATGATGATGTACACAACCTTTCTGAAGGCTAGTAGATCTGCAAAAGGTGATGCATCTTTCTGTTTGTATCCTTTGTTCATCCAACCAAGTTTACTATATAAAGAAAAACATGTTATAATTACAGAACAACCTCATCCAAAATTCCATGATCTCAATATATATCATACTTGAATTCAATTTATGATTAAATTAATAAAATTTGAATGCAGATTAAAATTAAACATTACATATATTTAAATATATTTTATATAATATCAAATAAATTTATCAATGCATATGTACTCGTATCTAACTATTTATATATACAGCTACAACTCTTCTGTAGTCTTAGACTTGAATGCTTGGTTGAATTGTGATTTATGTTTTACTTTTTATTTTATTTTTTGAGATTAATTGTTCAAATAAATTTTTTAATTATTCTAATGGAATGAAATTATATTTAATGTAAAATGATATTTATTAAATTACAAACAAATATAGATAATAGTAGAAGAACAACTTGACAACTTACTAGTTATAGAGCAAGCCAAAAACTGTTCTCCTTATTGGATTCAGTTGTGCCACTGCTTTTTTAACACCTAAAATACATATCATAGAATTATACTAAAAATTATTAGCATCTAAATAAAATAAATAAATAAATAAATAAAATTTATATTGTAGCAAAACCTCACCTTCATATACTTTTTCAAACACCCTGGGAACACCAGCAAACAACGTTGGTTTTAATTCACCTAAATCTTCCAGCAATGCATTCAAATCCTTCACACAAAAATCACATATAAATAATTTTTTTTTAATAATAATTTCTTTATCTATTAATTAAAAAAAATGATTTTTATCCACTCAATAAAAAGACAAATATACCCCATGATAATATCCAACTGATGCACCATTACGGAAAAAATATTCCTCAATTGTGCGATCAAGAATATGAGCTAAAGGAAGGAACGATAAATAAACATCATCCACAGTCATCTACAAAAAATAAAATAAAAATGTATTAATAATATAATTTATATAAAAAATGATATGATTAATTATTAAATATTATTATTAGATATTTATATTTACCTTGTCCTCAAATTGTTCCATAAAAAGATCCATTCCTCTAACTAAAGCAAGTACATTTTCATGTGTCAAAACAACCCCTTTAGGATCTCCACTTGTTCCACTTGTATACATTATTGTACATATATCATGAGATAGAGGAGGAGAAATACTTGAAGGGTTTTCTTTTCCCTGATAAATAAGTTTCATATAATTATAATAGAGAAATATAATATAAATAAGTACTTATAAATAATGCATGTTTATTTTTTCTCTATATAAAAAAAATATTATTGCAATAAAAGTAAAACAGAAAGGAAATAATTTAGGACCGCAACATTTATGGTTGGTAGAGACAGGGTGATGGTGCATTAATATATACCTACCAACCACTAGGGGTTGGATCATTTATTTTGAAATAGAAGTAGTACCTTCTTTTTATTTCAAGTTTTAAAAGAACTTTTAAAATTAATAATGCAAAAAAAAGTTAAAATAAGCTACATTTTAACTATGAGGAAAATTTCAAAATATAATTTAATATTGGAAAATAATAATTTATCTTATTTAATTTTTATTTAATGGATGAAGAAAATATAAAGAAAATAACAAAAAATGATATTTTATTAGTAGTTTTGTGTGAGATGAAATAAATAAAACAAAATATGAGAGGCAATAAATGATATATTTATGAAACGTGTTAAAAAATCTATAATGTTATAAATTATTTGATTACAATTAAATAAAAAACAAAAAACAATATAAAATGAAGAAAAGATAAAGCACAAATAATATTTCGTTATAAACATAAAATTTTATTTATGAAAAATATTTACAGAAAATTTAGAATATTCTTTATGCATCTAAGTATTATGAGTAATTAATTATAAAAAAAATGGTAAATGGATAGGAATAATAATATAAAAATATGCAAATTTAATAATACATAGTTAATGAATTATTATTGAATGATGCTAGTGTTGTTTGTTTGATCATTTGTCATCTAATTCTATATTTCTTTTCCCAATCAAAAATAATTATTTTTATTGGGAATTCCATATATATTTTAAAAGATATTTGACTATAAAAGAATATATTAATTATAAAAAAGTGTATTTACAAAAAATATGTAGGAATTAGATTTTTCACTCTTAAGTTAAAAAAAGTTGAGACAATGATTAATTAAATAAATTAAATGAGAAAAATATATATAGACCTACCATGCCTAGGAATTGATCCCATGAATATGGTTTAATTCCAATGTTGGTGGCCTCATCTTTCTCTGCCTCAGTTAATGAAGTAAAGCCCACCATGGCTGTAACCACCACAACCAAACTTAGGTACATACATAAATGCCTTTAATTCTTACCTAAACCAAATTAATATCCAAATTAAAACTTGTAAACTTACCTTTCAATCTCTTAGAGGATATACATCTTGGATTCAATATCTGAAAACAACATATGTAAAATTAATTACATTTAATTTAGGTATCATCTACATGCAATTATTAAATATTTAGTTACCTCTTTAACCTTCTTATCTTGAATAAAAACAAAATCTATTTCGGCATGATCTATGATAAAATTTACAGCACCAGCTCCTGCATTAAAATATTTCTTCATTTATACCAAATCACTAATTAAAAAATTCCCATTAAATCAAGAAAATTTCTCATATAAGAATTTACCAAGAGTGTCATAGAGAGGGACACAAATGAAGTTTTGTGCACAACAAGCCTGCACCAACATTATAAACAAAACATAATTATAAATTATGATAACATTATAGAATGAATAATTGATAAAGAAAATTTAAATAAAAACAATGATTTAATAAAGTGACAAACCTCCATTGCTATAATCCATTGTGGACAGTTAGATCCATAAATTCCAACTTTAGAACCCTATGATAAAATCACCATAATAAAACATTTTCTTAAAAGACAAACTAATAATCTAAGGATAATTTAAGTTGTCTTATACATGTCTGTTTGATCAAAATCAGACTATATAAATAAGAAATTTGAAATCTAAACCGTATTTAGTTTGTCTGATCTTGATCAAACAACTACCGATACCTACTGAATCCACACAATCGAACCGACATTGCAAGTGAATTAACTCTTTTGCCAAGACTTACTGCTTTAGCACCAGAAGCTCTTAAAGCAGAAGCAATTTGCAAAACTTCATCATAAGCTTCTTTGTATGTCTTCCACACATAAGGTCCAAACTATGAAAATAAACCAAAAGTAAATTACTTATCATCTTGATACAAAAATAAACTAAGTTACATTAGACAAAATTAAATTTCTTAAAACCTTTCCATCAACGACTTTCCGCCATCCGAGCATCCGATTTTGAGGATGTTTCTTGACAGACATACTACAATAGTTAAAAACAAACCATTGAGAAAAATGTTCATTTTATTGATTAAATCACCAAACATCATGGATAGTGAAAAGAACTTGCCTGAAAATATCCCAAGCGGAGGTGAAATTAGGATCCATCGGAGGAAAATCGTCTTTCGAGAGAAGGTTACGATAAACCGGACCAACCGAAAGCTTGCCATTTCTACCTTCTCTTCCTTCCTCAACTTCAACTGAAAACTTCTTCATTCTTCTAATTTCTCAAAAAAAACACCTGAATGATACACTTTAAAATCTTCAAAATTGAAAAGGTCCAATCCAACTTTAATGTCTATGGTCCACTTTTGGTTGCATAATAAATATTAATGCTGATAAATTTAAGTAAATTGTGTCTTTTCATGTAGAGACAACATTATAATTAGGTGCTAACTCTCAGCTAGAATGATAAAAAAAACATGAATCATGAAATTTAAACTTGAGATCATATAAAAATCATTTTTAAAAAAATCACTTACAAACTTTAGTTGGAAATGGAAGTGTGAGGCATGTAATGAAATACTATTGATTATTTGAGAGTGAAGAAGGTTTAGAATGTTATTTATAGCAAGAAAAATAGCTGTTGTAAATGTGGTAGTTAGAAAACTAATAAATATTGGTCAGTAACACCTCAGTGACTCGTACACTTTCATTAAAGTGGAATGCAAATTTTGCTACCACCAGAGTTACTCTTATTCTTACAGAATAGTATACCTAGTTAGGAAGAATCAATACTTTAAAAATCTATTTAATTTTTCTGAAAACTTAACATGTTTTGTCTGGGCTGAAAACAGATTTATGGTCCGATAACATATTTAATTCATAACAAATAGGGAAATGCTTCTACCACCCTAAGTGGTGGAGAATCAATCTATGAAAATTTAAAAATATCATTTTCGAATTCAAAAATGTATTTTCGGATGCACGCTAAATACATTGAATTCATACGTAAGTGAGTCACATTCTTATTTTGTCAAAACATAAAAATAATTTGAAAAAAACATCTCTTATGATGGGAGAAATAATCTCCAAAATATATCAAACTCATTGCTTACCACAGAAGACAAACAAACTTTCTAAGATGATGATATTATAATGACGATAAAGTGAATAATGTTAGATAAATGTGTCATTACATCAACTATGTTATATTAACTATTTTATCAAATTAAGTGTGTTATTCAATTAAGTGATCAAATAAAGTTAAAAAGTTAATTAATTAATTGGGTATAAGTTATGGTTCTCAATATACTGTACACAAATATATTATTTCTTCTCCCTATGTGAAGAGAATTCAAGATATTAAAAGTATCGGTTGAGGAAGTATCGATGGAGGAAATCCTAGATGGCATTGTAACTTGTCTCCAAAAATGTGCAGCACAACCATATCCTTTTTAATAAGAAAACTTTTGGCAATATCAATAAATGGAAGCATAACATTGAGAAGAGATCCCATCCAATGCTCTTTGGAGATAATGGGTTCGACAAGGCTAGTTTATCTCCAATAAGAGCCTCATCAGGAGTATGATGACATCCTTGCGTAAGAGGAGATTCATTGGTATCAAAAGGCTAGAAATGATTGAATTAAATTGGAAGATCGTAATATCATATTTTTTCATACCAAAACGGTAATCAGGTGTATGAGAAATAAAGTCCATGGCCTTCATCTTTTCAATGGTGTTTGGTGTAACGATGATACTATTCTCTGGAAAGAAGAACTAACTTTTTTTAAAGGTTTTTTCTATCCTACATCTCATATACTTTCCACTAGTATGGGTGACTCAACTATGACTCTGATCCTTACTGAAGAAGTCCAACACTCTTTGACTCAATAGGTGACGAGAGAATCAGTTACGTATGTATTGAATCAAATGCACCCTTTTAAGGCGTCTGCACCTGATAGATTCCAGGGTATTTTGTTTAAATGATTTTGACATATAGTTGGAGATGACGTTGTCCAACTTATATCAGATGCTTTTGTGACAGGTAATTTTCACTTATCTCTTTCTGAGACTCTTATCACATTAACTCCTAAGGTAGGCTGCCCATAAAATTTAAAGGAATTCAGACCCACTAGCTTGCGCAACACTATTTACAAGCTTATTACAAAGATTATGGTTAACAGATGGTGTCATTATCTAAATTAGATAGTTTAACCCTTCTAGAGTAGCTTTTTGCTTGGTAAAGAGACAATTGATAATATCGTTAGCCTCTAAGAAGCAATTTATTCTATGCGTAAATCTAAAAAGAAAAAAACCTGATAATTGGTGTTCAAAGTAGATCTTGAAAAAACCTATGATCATGTTAATTAGGACTTCTTGGAATTTTGTTTGAAGTGAAACGAGTTTCCTTCCGTTACTATAAAGTTGATCATGCACTGTGTAACTAGCTCATCTATATATGTTCTTTAGAATGGTAGATGACTTTTAAATTTTGTTTTCACTAGAGGATTACGGAAAGGTGACTCCCTTTCACCTTATCTCTTCGTTATCAACACAAAATTATTTTCGCAAACAATCATAAGGGCAGCCGATGAAGGCCATTGGAAATCTGTCAGGTTATTTGGTGATTGACCCCCTCTATTGCATTTATGTTTTTCTGATGATGTTCTTATTTTTGTGAAGGTTTCTAACTCCTAAGTCTGGATCACTTATGATGTCTTGAATCATTTTTCTATGTTTTATGGCCTTAAAGTGAATGTTTCTAAATCAAAGGTGTTCTTATTCGCTACCACAAAGAAGAGTAAAATGGATTTAATTGTCTCCAGCACATGTATCAAATGAACTCTTACTCTAGACAAGTACTCAGGTTTCACTATGTTGCACGACCATCTTCAACACACAAACTTTGAGTTCCTAGAGGAGAAAATCAGTTAGAGGTTAGAATCTTAGCAACATAAATTGTTAAGAAAGGTCACTCGTTTGACTTTAGTTAGGTTAGTCCTAAACACCATCCCAAATTATTATATGCAAGTGACTTTTCTCCCTCATTAAACTTGTGATTTTATTGATATGATAACCAGGAATGTTTGGTGGAAAGGTAATTCAAACTCTGATATGAATCTCGTTGGGTGGAATAAAAGCACTAAGCCCAAAAAGTTGAGTGGTCTTGGGATCCGAAAAGCAAGAAAAACTAATACTTCAATGTTGGGTAAGCTGGTTTGGGGTCTCCACTAGGATTGTGATTCCCTATGGGTCCATGTTTTGATACATAAGTACATCAGTAAGGAAACATTCCTTAATATGAAAAATAAATTGGGATCCATTACTTAGAATGAAATTATGAAAACTGTCACTGCTCTTAAAGATGGCTTTGAATTTAGATTGGGGGATGGGAACACCTCTTTCTAGTTTCCCATTTGGTTTAGGATAGGGAAACTAGCAGGACAAGTTCTCTATGTGGATATCCATGATCTGGAAATTCAAGTGAATGATGTTTACTTGGATGGGAATTGGAACTTCAATTCATTATATACTAATATTCTTCTAGTTGTTTGTGACCACCTTAAAGCGTTTTCCGTTTGTTTGAATTCTCTAGTTCCTGCTCGGTTAACCTGGAAAGGAAACTAAGATGATATATAATATATATATATATATATATATATATATATATATATATATAATATATATATACACACACACACACTGCTCAGGATGATTATAATTGACTCAATAGACTTGAATTTGTTCAGAATAGAACATAAAATAACTCTTGGAAATGGGTGTGGCATATTCCATCTCTTGATAAGGTAAAACATTTCCTTTGAAAGACTTTATATAAGTCTTTTCCTACGAGATCGATGTTATGTCATTGTGGTATGCTCCAGACGAATCATTGTCCTAGATGCAATCAGGTTACTGTGACGACTCTTAACTGTCTGAGTGACAGTGAATTTGCTACTCGCTTTTGGAAATATATTGGATTCGTGGATCCATTATTCTTCCAAAGGGATAACTTATATGATTGGATTAGACATGACATCGATTGAGGCTTTATCTTTTTGGATGTTTGTTGGTGGATATGAAACTCTAGGGACAAACTGTGTCTTGTGAATGAAGTGGTATCTTCCAATACTTTGAAACTCGTCACAGTGAATTATGTTAATTTATCATCTAAATGTTTTTCAAGTATAATCTATCTCATCCAATAAGAACTATCATATGGAATGAACACAAAGGTAGTAATATTATTTTGAATGTTGATGGCATTAGCCTCAGTAGTCCCGATGTCTCGGGTTTTGATGGATTGATTCAAAATGTTGGTGGTGTTTGGGTTCACAGTTCCAAGGGAAATATTGGTTAATCCAACATCCTTCATACTGAGATGATGGAATGATATCATGATTTACATATGGCCTATGAACTTGGTATCAAATACCTGATGTGTTTTTGAATCCAACTCTACTATCAAGCTTATCTCAGAGTCTGTTAATGTTTAGCATCACTATGTCGCGATTCTTGACAATATTAAAGAGCTTCTCTCTAGATAATAACGAGTTCAAATATTCCATACTCTTAGGGAAGAGAATGTTTATGTTGACTATATAGAAAAACATAAGGATGATAATAATGCGACATACCTGTCTTTTATGGAGCCTCATGTTGGAATCACCACTTTCCTACTAGCTAATGCTAGTGAAATTTTATTTTCTAGATAATTTCCTTCTTTTTTTATTTTCTTTTTCCCACTTGTGATATATATATATATATATATTATATATATATATATATTATATATATATATATATAGTGTTATATTTAGAGTCCCAAATAGAGGTGAAGCCAGGGCCCTCGCCTGGGAGCTACCTCTACGGAGTGTGAGGTCTCACCTTTAGGGCGTCTGACGTGTACCATACTGTTTTCTCCACTAACCATATAGGAATGAGTCAGGCAACAAATCCTTCGGAAAATGTGGTCAGTTGTCTCCTCAATCAAAGGAGAGTAGTTACCACTTCTTAGGATTTCTTAACTCTTAGGCCTAAGGGCTTCTATAACTACTTTTCCCCTAACGGGAGAAGGGACATCTCATAACTTACACACAACAAGTAAAGCAACACACTTACATACAGAGTCTATCACCTCACGTGACCAGATTTTTTACACCAACGTAAACACAATAACACTACCAAACATGGCTTCTCGCTGCAGCGGGAAATTCCCTACAAACCTAAAGTATTATAAACCTACTAAGATCTCTGAGTATCCCTTACCCTTATAGGGATACCACATACATTTTTACATTTTGACCAATACAGTGGCTCTCACTGTAGGGCCTCAGTAAAACTAACTTAGGCCACACCTTCTTCACTGCAATCACCATACTCGTTGCTACCCTACACTATTGTACTTAGCCATTCTCATCCATGATTAACAGGAGAGATTTATCACCTACGTTGGATGGTACCAGTGGTAGTGGTAACGTCGATTCCCTGGCATAAATGTGTGCCACCATGGAGGAACTACGACGTCAGAATCAAACACTAGAAGATAACATCCTCAACATTTGACAACACCAACAAGCGACCACCCCCCCCCCCCTCCCCCTAGGAGATGGAAGTGGTGGATCCCGAGCTACTCTTAGAAAAAAATATGGGAAACACCTGTCCCCAAATGATTCAAGCTTCCCTCCTTGGCCAAGGTTAATGGGCGAACTAACCCTTACATGCATGTCGTTTCCATCAATACTCATATGGCCATCATCGGAGCACCGGACTCCCTGGAGTGAAAAATAATTCCTAACACCTTCAGGGATTCCACACTATGATGGTATATGGTTATGCCCAAGCCTCAATTGTATCACCCCATTCTTTGATTTATTGAGATTATTTGATGTATTATAATTTTGTGTATTTATTTAATTATTAGGTAATATTGATTAACTAAATAGGTGTGGTGAGGGTGTGTGACCTTGAGGTGATATTATGGGGAGTAATTATAAGCTAGTACAATTTGATCAAATTATTAGAGTTTAATTTAATAATTAAAATAATGGTATTTTATTAGATTTATTTAATTTAATAGAAAATAGAATAATAGAAAATAAGGAGTATTAGTAGTATTTTTATTGAAATAAAATTAGAGATGAGAAGGACATTTTGGTGAATAGGGAGGTAAGTGAGGGTGATGTTGGAAGTCACTATTTGAGAAGGATTAGGTTACTAATAAAAAATTTATTAAAGAATTGTGAGAGTTCCTATGTAAAAATAGAATTTGGTGGAAGGAGGAAGAGGCAAGGGCAAGAACATAGGAAGAACACCCACCCATTGAAAGAGCTTTGAAGAGTTTTGCTGGAGAATCTAAGGTAAGGGGGATAACTGATTCAATAACAAGTATAATGCATGAGGGGTAAAAAGAGGAGTCCTTAAACTCCAAGAGGGAAATTGGGATTTCTGAATTTCTATGATGTTTTAATGTTATTGGCTTTTTTAAATAATGGATTTCATGGGCATATATGTGTATTATTTTTTGTTTTGAGATTTTGATGTGTCCCACCATTTTTTAGGGTTTTGAAGGTTTTGGGGTAAATATGATTTTTAGGGATTGATGGATTAAATATGCTGAACAATGAAAATAATATGCTATGGATGAATATATGTCATGTATGTATTATTTTTGGTTGATTTTGATGGCTGTGACTGAAAAAATGAGAGTTTGCATTGATCTCCATTACTGAAAACGTGTTTTGACATTTTGAATGTCCATGACGGGCGTCATGGCCATGATGCCTGATCAATCACCATTTATACTCTGTATTTTGTCACTTATTCGGCGAGAATCTAGGTAATTTGTATTAGTTTGTTTTAATTAATGTGTTGTTGAGTATATTTCCTTCACCGATAGCTTATTTTACTGTTTCATCATTATTAATGACATTTCTATTTTTTGTCGCATTTTACGCTTTGGGTGTGTGCATTTTTTGCGTTTCAGATTCAAGCAGGTAATCAAGCAGGGTCGAATGTAAAAACCAAGGAGAAGCGAATAGAATCGGAAAGAAGATTTCACGGTCCAGTAGGTCTGCTACGGCCACCCGTAACACCTGCTACTGGCAGTAGCAGGAAGCCCTGAAGACATAGAGAACTTTCAGCAAAATAGTGGCATGCTACAGCTACCCGTTGCACCTGTTACGGGCCGTAGCACCTGCCATGGGCCGTAGCAGGGGACCTGACACCAGACTTCTAAAATAGTGGCCTGCTACGACCACCCGTAGCACAGGCTACAGACCATAGCAGACATGCGTGGAAAAAGTCCAATTTTTACTTTTTTGCATCATTCCTAAGTGAGGGGCAGTTTGGTCAATTGTAAGGAGGATGTGATGGACTTGTGTGAATCTGTTTGAAGAAAGAAGAGACTTTTCTATAAGATGGCAAATTTTCAGAGAAGAAAGGACCTTTTGCAGAGAACAAGAATTGATACGATTGAGAATTAGAGAAATCAAGGTTTTGGGAGAAACACGATTTCTCATGAACGGAAGTGTCACAGTGAGAATCGGATATCAAGCTATTGTATTAACTTGAATCACAAAACATTGAAATGTTCACCACCGAACTTTAATTTATCCAAGGGAAAGGGAAAAGATCGAGTAAAACCCTAATTGTGCAATGTAGAAACAATGCGAAGAGATCTAAAGTTCAGGGGTTGGTTATACTAAGGGAAGGTATTAGCATCTTAAGTATCTATAGTATCCTATAGGAACCTTTTGAAAGTATTTGTGTTATCTTATTGTTTGTTTGCTATTATTTGTAAATGATTTGTTGGGAAGGACCTAAAGGTTTTATTAAGTTTGCTCGCCAAAACATCGTAGTCATGTGCCTACGTATCCTTATAAGGATGGAATCAGAGCAACCGTAGTTCACCTAACTAAGGGTGAAAGAACACTTGGTAGTGATCAAGGTTCCAAAGGGGGAAGTTAGTGTTCATAACAAACATACTTACAAGAGTTACAAACTCTTACTTAAATCTAAGTTGAAAGTGAGAATGAATCTAACAAGGTAAAAGGGGAACTAGGGATTGCTAAACTACCAATGACATTAAGTCAATAAAGAGGTATTTCCTTTGGATTTTAGCAAAAAGATAAACAAAAGATAAGCAAAATGAAGAAGATGTTCAAGCATGACATCAACAAATATAAGCACATGATAAAGAAGATGTTCAAGCATGACATCAGCACAGATAAACAAATGGTAAAGAAGATGTTCAAGCATGATATCAACAAGGACAAAGAAGGATGAAGAAGATGTTCAAACATGACATCCACAAAGATAAGAAAATGAAGAAGATGTTTAAGTGATAACACTAAAATTTACGTATTTTCGACTCCGATTTCACATGCATTCTAGTTGTTTTATTGTCATTTTGTTGTGTTATTACTGTGTTTTCCTTTGTTTTCAGGTTTTTACTTTAATTGGAGCCCCGATCGAGAAAAGGAGTGAAAAAGGGCTAAAAACCCTAAAATTCAGCATTTTGTGCTTATGGCCTACCCAGTGGCGGGCGCCACAGACCAAGCCATGACGTGTCAAATTCAACTTCCCTCAACTCCCACGTTTTCCCACTACATCCAGTAAGGCGCCTCACTTTTGCCTTGTGGCGGGCGCCATGGCCTTGTGGCGGACGCCACAAGAGGAAAAACGGTTCCCTCATACTTTCAAGTTGAAGGGCATCCACGTTATTTCCATCTTTTTACTTGCTTATAAATAGAAACGCGAATTCACTTTTACAATCATCCAAACTTAGAGCAGAGGCAAACTCAGAAGCAACTTTGTTTCACTTAGGCATATATTCAGTATTTTATAGTGGTAATCGCTTCGCATTGGAGTGTTACCACAATTGTGTCATCAAGTCTGTGATAGAGTCTGTAATCGAGTTTGGAGCACTTTGGAAGGAAGTTAATCCTGCCGCCATTTTCTATTCCGCATTGCAATTTACTCAGCCCTCCGATTGGAGCAGGTTTTTGTTACTCGCCTTTATTTTATTTATTTCCTCGCGCTCGCTTTTACTTTATTTATTTCCTCGCACTTGCTTTAAATTATTTATTTCCTCGCACTCGCTTTAAATTATTTATTTCCTCGCACTCACACTACTTTTATTTACTTTCCTCACACTCACACTACTTTTATTTACTTTCCGCACTCGCACTACTTTTATTTACTTTCCGCACTCGCACTACTTTTATTTACTTTAATGCACTTTTACTTTACCATGTCTAACTAAATTTATAAGGTTAGAATGTAAGGATCGTAATTAAACCAGTAATCCGTACAATTGTTCGTAGAAACACTTAAAGGCTATTTTAACTTTCAACTTAAGTTTTCCCGCACTTCAATTCTGTTGGGTAAGATCGAAAGCCGTCCAACGTCTTTATAAACTTAATTGTTTTTAACTATTTCAAAAAACAGCGAAAGCGCTTTGTTTAGTTCATTAGGAGTTTTTAACATTAAGAAGAAAAGAGATTTTAAAACTATTTTCGGACGCGTTTATAAGTTTAGAGTCTGGTTCGTAAGAACCTCTTTTGGTTAAGAAGTCTAGGTTATAATACTTTTCAACTTAGTCAAGATACTATATTTCTTAAAAATAGGTTTACTACTCTAACGCAATGCGCACCTTTTTATAAGTGACAATAAGAGGGTTTGATTAGGGAGTACAACTCGGTTCTGAATACGCGAAAGCGACAGTTCCTGTTAAATTAGTTCTTTTCAAAGTAGGAAACATTGCCCATAAGTAGTTCTATTAGCAAGTACTTGGATTATCAACTGATTACGTGAATTACATTCGACCCTGTCTTTATTAATTAAATCTATTTAAATACTTTACTTTTCATTGCACACTACGAAAAACACCTATTTTGACTGCCTTTGATAAACACCATAACAACAGATAACGATAGATTGACACTTGGTCTCTGTGGATTCGATAATCTTTTATATTACTCTGACGCGTTCGTATACTTGCAAAAAGCACGCATCAAGTTTTTGGCGCTGTTGCCGGGGACCAATTTCGTCAAATTTCATTTTCCTGTTGTTATATCGTTTAGACTTAGGTTATTTCCCGCCGGTCAATGCGAAGAACTCGCAGCACCGGAAGTCTAAGCTTAGTAAACCCTCTGGCGGAACCTGAACGTTACGCTCGCGCACGTTTATTCTTTCATAGAATTAAGAGAGCTATGGCCGAAGATCAAAACCAAAGACCTCTTAAGGACTTTGCTCAACCATCTAATGAAGAATCTAGTTCTAGTATAGTAAACCCAATCATCCCAGCCAATAATTTTGAACTTAAACCATCCCTGTTGCAACTAGTGCAACAGAGACAATTCGCGGGTCTCGCTACCGAGAACCCTAACCAACATTTAAAAATATTTCTTCAATTAGTAGATACTTTTAAAACCAATGGAGCTTCTCCTGAGGTAATACGTTTAAGATTATTTCCTTTTTCCCTCAGAGATAAAGCCCTATCATGGTTAGATTCCCTTCCACCCAATTCCATTACGACTTGGGATAACCTTAGAAGAGTTTTTCTTGCTAGATATTTTCCCCCGAGTAAGACCGCCGTTCTTCGAGACCATATAACTAGATTTACCCAAAACCAAGGAGAATCGTTGTTCGAAGCTTGGGAGAGATATAAAGAGTTGTTACGAGCATGCCCATATCATGGCTTAGAAAACTGGTTAATCATTCAAACCTTCTATAATGGACTTCATTACAACACAAAGATGACCATCGACGCTGCCGCAGGCGGTGCTCTGATGAACAAACCTTACCCTGAAGCTAGTGCCCTCATTGAAGACATGGCTCAAAACCATCAATCATGGGGAGTCGAACGAGCGACAGTTGAGAAGAAGGAAACCCAAGGAGGAGTGCATGAACTAAGCTCTATAGACATGATGCAAGCTAAAATGGACGCATTAGCCCTTAAAGTCGAGCATATGTACACGAACCCAAATACTGTAGTCACAGTATCGTCGGATTGTGAGATATGTGGAACCAAAGGACACCAATCTGCAGAATGCAGTCTATTAAACGAAGCCCACTCTGAGCAAGTGAACTACACCCAAGGGAACCCATATTCGAATACCTATAACCCTGGATGGAGGAATCACCCTACGAAGTGGGAACGCTTATGATGAGCCACCAAACCCTAGATTGAGTCAACCCGAAACTTTTAAGGAATGTACCAAACCCCCGGACGAAGTAAAGGAACCAGAAGAATCTGAAAACCAGGATGGTCGAGATAAAGGAGAAGAACCTAAGGATAAAATTTACGTACCTCCCCCGCCATATAAACCACCTATACCATATCCGCAAAGACTCAAACAAACCCAGATCAATAAACAGTATCAAAAATTTATTAAAGTTATAGAAAAACTTCATGTAGAAATCCATTTCACAGAAGCCATCACCCAAATACCTTCTTATGCAAAGTTTCTCAAAGACATCCTTACCAACAAACGTAGACTTGACGATCCGAAGCCTTTGGAATGTAATGCTATTTCCGAGGACAAATTAGCCAAGAAAGATAAAGATCCTGGAAATTTCTCCATTCCTTGCCTTTTGGGTAATCATGTCATCGATAAAGCTTTTCTAGACTTAGGAGCTAGTGTGAGCCTTATTCCTCTAGCAGTTTGTGAGAGATTAAACTTAGGAGAATTACAATCCACTAAGATGTCACTTCAGTTAGCCGATAGATTTGTTAAATATCCGATAGGCATTTTAGAAGATGTTCCTGTTAGGATAGGTCAACTATTTATCCCTACTGATTTTGTCGTCATGGACATCAAAGAAGACAATGATATACCAATCCTTCTAGGTAGACCATTCTTATCGACTGCAGGAGCCATAATAGATGTCAAGAAAGGAAAGTTGACATTTGAGGTAGGTGACGAGAAAATAGAATTTATACTTTCGAAATTTCTTATGGCACCTGTGATAGGAGACTCGTGTTATGCCTTAGATATCATTGATGAATGTGTTAGAGAATTAGAACAAAAAGAAATTATAAAAACAATTAAGTTACCATCAACCCCCATAAAGGAAGATGATGACTTTAAAGAACCTTACATCGATGATAACCTTTACGAATGTTTATCCCTTACCCCAGATCCTATGCCATTCCGTAAGAAACCAACCTTAGAACTTAAGGAACTGCCTAAGAACCTGAGATATGAGTTCCTCGATGAAAAGATGAACCGCCCAGTTATAGTCAGTGCTACCTTGAGCCAAGAGGAAACGAACCAACTTTTAGACGTTTTACGAAGATATCCCTCAGCCTTAGGATATAATATCTCTGACCTGAAAGGTATAAGCCCATCTGTATGCATGCATCAGATTTCGTTAGAAGAAGATTCAAAACCCTCTAGGGAGCATCAGAGAAGAATAAACCCTATAATTAGTGATGTTGTTAAGAAGGAAGTTCTTAAGTTACTTGAGGCAGGTATAATCTACCAGATCTCGGATAGTAAGTGGGTGAGCCCTGTGCATGTAGTACCTAAAAAAGGAGGCATCACGGTCGTGCAAAACGATAAAGGCGAACATGTAGCAAAACGCTTAGAAGGAGGATGGCGGATGTGTATAGATTATAGAAAATTAAATAAAGCAACTAGGAAGGACCATTTCCCTGTACCATTTATAGACCAGATGTTGGAGCGTCTAGCCAGACACTCTTACTTCTGCTATCTAGATGGATACTCTGGATTCTTCCAAATACCTATTCACCCCGAAGATCAAGAAAAAACTACCTTTACATGCCCTTATGGAACTTTTGCCTACAGACGAATGCCGTTCGGCCTCTGTAACGCTCCAGCTACTTTCCAACGTTGCATGATGTCAATCTTCGCAGATTACCTAGATGGTATCATGGAAGTGTTTATGGACGATTTCTCGGTTTACGGATTCAATTTCCACAATTGTCTTGCTAACCTTGAGAAAATCCTGGAGAGATGCGTGGAGGTGAACCTCGTGCTAAATTGGGAAAAATGTCATTTCATGGTGACCGAAGGAATAGTTTTAGGACATATAGTTTTCGAAAAAGGTATAGAGGTAGATAAAGCTAAAATAGAAGTTATAGAAAACCTAAAACCACCAAAAACCATCAGAGAAGTCTGAAGCTTTCTTGGACACGCTGGATTCTACCGGCGTTTTATTAAGGACTTCTCCAAAATAACCAAACCTTTAACTGGACTTTTAATGAAAGATGCCAAGTTCATTTTCGATGAAAAATGTAATGACGCATTTAATCTTTTAAAACAAGCATTAATCTCTGCACCCATTATGAAACCGCCCGATTGGTCGGAACTTTTTGAGATAATGTGCGATGCTAGTGATTATGCAGTTGGAGCCGTTCTAGGACAGAGGAAAGATAAAAAATTACATGCCATTTATTATGCCAGTAGAACCCTAGATGCTGCCCAACTTAACTACGCAACAACCGAAAAATAATTACTCGCTGTAGTTTTCGCTATAGACAAATTTAGATCTTATCTAGTAGGAGCAAAAATTATTGTTTACACCGATCATGCTGCCATTCGTTACCTATTAAGTAAAAAAGATGCCAAGCCCAGGTTACTCCGATGGATTCTATTACTACAAGAGTTTGATTTAGATATAAGAGATAAAAAAGGCACTGAAAGTGCAGTAGCCGATCACCTTTCTAGGCTAGAACATCTAAAACCTGAACTAGTACCCATAAACGATGATTTCGCCTATGATAGACTGATCGCTAGAGTAGAAACCATTGAAGACAATATTCTAGATCCTTATGAGCATTCCCAAAATTCCTTAGCAATAAGTAACGTACCCTGGTATGCAGATTTCGTTAATTACCTAGCTGCTGATATAGTACCCCCTGATCTTGACTACCACCGCAAGAAGAAATTCTTCCACGATGTGAGAAACTTCTATTGGGACGAACCGCTCCTTTTCAAAATGGGTAAAGATGGCATTTTTCGCCGTTGCGTTCCAGAAGAAGAGGTAAATAATATTATCGAGCATTGTCATTCTGCACCTTATGGTGGACATGCGAGCACCTCTAAGACGTACACCAAGATTCTTCAAGCTGGCCTATTCTGGCCTACCATGTGGCGTGATGTCTATGCTTGCATTGTCAAATGCGACAGATGCCAACGCACTGGAAACATTTCAAGACGTGATGAAATGCCTCTAAGAAACATTCAGGAAGTAGAACTCTTCGACGTATGGGGTATAGATTTCATGGGACCCTTTCCACCATCCTTAGGAAACAAGTATATTTTAGTAGCTGTAGACTATGTGTCTAAGTGGATTGAAGCTATAGCTGCACCCACAAACGACACTAGGGTAGTAATCAAACTATTCAAAAACTATATATTCCCTAGATTTGGAACACCACGTTTAGTCATAAGCGATGGAGGATCACACTTTATATCGAGAATATTTGACAAACTTTTAAGAAAATATGGAGTTAGGCATAGAGTAGCAACACCATACCACCCACAGACTAGTGGCCAAGTAGAAGTATCTAATAGGGAGATAAAACAAATCCTAGAGAAAACTGTTTCTATTTCTAGGAGAGACTGGTCTCAGAAGCTTCAAGAAGCATTATGGGCCTATAGAACCGCTTTCAAAACCCCTATAGGAACTACTCCTTACCAACTAGTCTATGGAAAATCCTGTCACTTACCATTCGAGTTAGAGCATAAAGCCTATTGGGCCATTAAAACTTTGAATTTAGACTACCTAGCCGCTGGAGAAAAGCGTACCCTAGACATTCATAAATTAGAAGAACTTAGGCAATCTGCCTACGAGAATGCAAAAATATATAAAGAGAGGACAAAAGCCTATCACGACAAAAGAATAGTAAAGAAAAACTTCAACGTAGGCGATTCTGTTCTCCTTTTCAACACTAGGTTACGACTCTTCCCTGGAAAGCTACGTTCAAGATGGACTGGTCCTTTCGAAGTATCCAAGATTCTGAGATCCGGAGCCGTAGAAATCAAGAACCAAACATGTATTTCATTCATTGTAAATGGACAAAGACTGAAGCTCTACGAAGGATGAGACATTCCAACATACTACTCAAGCCACACCCTGATTGATCCACCGATTCCTACTACTACAGGTGTATAAATTCTATCCGTCAAGCTAATGACGTTAAACAAGCGCTGCGTGGGAGGCAACCCATGGTTTTTCTTTTCATTTTATTTCTTTTTTTTTCGCATTTATTTACATTTATTTTTATTTTTATTTTTATTTTATCTTATTTTGCATAGAGACTAAAAATTTGAATGGTTTGCATTTTCAGGATCACTTTCTTAACTTTTACAGGATGCAGGGTTTTGATGACATGCATGTTGCCTATAGAGATAATGCTCAGAGGGAGCGCTACATTGCTTTGTATCAGCGCCCTATGGCACCCACATGTTACCCTGATCAGCACTGTATGGAGGCACTGGGTATCGAGCCGAGTATCAGATTCCTTAGCCACCAGCTCCACTGGGACAAATTTGCTGATGACTTGAATAACACATATAGGAACCTGACTTTGGAATTCCTGAGTTCATTCGACTATGACCCATATTCTGGACCAATCTTCTTCTTCTGCAGGTACCACTCCTGGCTTCTATATTACAGAGGAGATGTGGCGAGACCACACGGCTAGAGAGCAGAGGCGAGATGACCTACTCTCTACCATCCAGCAACAAATGGCGGACAACATGAGCTTTATGCAAGAATCACAGCGGAGGACAGACAGGTCCTACGACACTGTTCTACAGTCCCTGCAAGTGATAACAAATACACAAACCCGTCAGTAACAATACCACCAGAGACACATGACACCAATTGAAGCCACTCAAGGTTCCATTATAGGTAACCTTCGAGAGGTGAGGACCGTTCAGGATGCCCTGCAGGCGAGGATGGATCAGAGAGACCGTCGTCGTACCCGATCACGTCGTCCACCTCAGGATGGCAAGGGCACTAGTGGTCAGCAATAGGTTGCCAGGTAACTCTTCCTTATCTTATTTCGAAACATTAAGGACAATGTTCGATTTAAGTGTGTGAGGAGACTCTATCATCTTTTCTTTATTTCTTTTATCGTTTATCGCTTTTTCTTTACTGTTTTTAGATAGTTTATTTATTGTTATTTCCTTTTAGTTGTCTATTTTGCGTTTTAGTATAATGCATGAGTCTGACGAGTCACCGAATATAGTAGATCTTTAGTATAATCTAATCTCCCCATACCTTTTAGCCCCACCAAATTTTTTTTGCAAAAGAAAACAGTGCTATTCCGAAAGTTTTCAGGTTTTAAAGACATGTTTTGAGTAAGGATGCGGTGACTTGGGAGAACTTTGCGAAACATCAGTATTATTTTAGCACCATAGACTTCGTAAATATAGGAATCATTCCCGAAACCCCATATACCATGGCCTTAATCATCATTTCCGTATAAGTCCTTAGTAGTTTATCTCAGCAGTCAGCTCCGGCCTACACATCCTCTACGTAGGGGACCGATGCAAATAAGTGAATGATCCAGAAAAACAAAAAACAAAATAAAGCAAAAAGGCAACTCCGGTATAGGTGACCCTCACAAAGTCGTTTAAACCAAAGGATTGTAAAAATTGCTACAAAAAGAAAAAGAAAAAGAAAAAGAAAAGTAGTACCCACTGCTAGTTGGTTCAGAGGTATCTGGCACTGAACTCGGTAGGGCGGATTACGATCCGATCCCCCACAACTACAATTGGGTCCAATAAAAGGGTTTACACATGTTTATGTGCCAGAAACCCCAAGCTCTGATCATAATCACTAACAGGCCACTCTACTATGAAGCATGTACGGATAACGGGCTTAATGTGATTGCGCCTGAATGAAAAAGACACAAAAAGAGATGAAGAGGCAGGCCTAGGTATTGTGGGATAATATGGGTTGGTTAATATAGGAATGAAGTTTATGTCCGTATTCGCGGATTAATGTCATCATGATACCCTTAGTTCACTCAGTTAGTACCTATCACTGCATCCCGACTTGAACTTAGAATTTCTACCTGAAGCACTCGTTTACACCGGTTTTTCTTTCATGAGCTTTATAATGTTTTGCTTGAGGACAAGCAAAGATTTAAGTGTGGGAGAGTTTGATAACACTAAAATTTACGTATTTTCGACTCCGATTTCACATGCATTCTAGTTGTTTTATTGTCATTTTGTTGTGTTATTACTGTGTTTTCCTTTGTTTTCAGGTTTTTACTTTAATTGGAGCCCCGATCGAGAAAAGGAGTGAAAAAGGGCTAAAAACCCTAAAATTCAGCATTTTGTGCTTATGGCCTACCCAGTGGCGGGCGCCACAGACCAAGCCATGACGTGTCAAATTCAACTTCCCTCAACTCCCACGTTTTCCCACTACATCCACTAAGGCGCCTCACTTTTGCCTTGTGGCGGGCGCCATGGCCTTGTGGCGGACGCCACAAGAGGAAAAACGGTTCCCTCCTATTTTCAAGTTGAAGGGCATCCAAGTCATTTCCATCTTTTTACTTGCTTATAAATAGAAACGCGAATTCACTTTTACAATCATCCAAACTTAGAGCAGAGGCAAACTCAGAAGCAACTTTGTTTCACTTAGGCATATATTCAGTATTTTATAGTGGTAATCGCTTCGCATTGGAGTGTTACCACAATTGTGTCATCAAGTCCGTGATAGAGTCTGTAATCGAGTTTGGAGCACTTTGGAAGGAAGTTAATCCTGCCACCATTTTCTTTTCCGCATTGCAATTTACTCAGCCCTCCGATTGGAGTAGGTTTTTATTACTCGCCTTTACTTTATTTATTTCCTCGCACTCGCTTTTACTTTATTTATTTCCTCGCACTCGCTTTTACTTTATTTATTTCCTCTCACTCGCTTTAAATTATTTATTTCCTCGCACTCGCTTTAAATTATTTATTTCCTCGCACTCGCACTACTTTTATTTACTTTCCTCACACTCGCACTACTTTTATTTACTTTCCGCACTCGCACTACTTTTATTTACTTTCCGCACTCGCACTACTTTTCTTACTTTAATGCACTTTTACTTTACCATGTCTAACTAAATTTATAAGGTTAGAATGTAAGGATCGTAATTAAACTAGTAATCCGTACAATTGTTCGTAGAAACACTTAAAGGGCTATTTTAACTTTCAACTTAAGTTTTCCCGCACTTCAATTCCGTTGGGTAAGATCGAAAGCCGTCCAACGTCTTTATAAACTTAATTGTTTTTAACTATTTCAAAAACCAGCTAAAGCGCTTTGTTTAGTTCATTAGGAGTTTTTAGCATTAAGAAGAAAAGAGATTTTAAAACTATTTTCGGACGCGTTTATAAGTTTAGAGCCTGGTTCGTAAGAACCTCTTTTGGTTAAGAAGTCCAGGTTATAATACTTTTCAACTTAGTCAAGATACTATATTTCTTAAAAATAGGTTTACTACTCTAACGCAATGCGCGCCTTTTTATAAGTGACAATAAGAGGGTTTGATTAGGGAGTACAACTCGGTTCTGAATACGCGAAAGCGACAGTTCCTGTTAAATTAGTTCTTTTCAAAGTAGGAAACATTGCCCATAAGTAGTTCTATTAGCAAGTACTTGGATTATCAACTGATTACGTGAATTACATTCGACCCTGTCTTTATTAATTAAATCTATTTAAATACTTTACTTTTCATTGCACACTACGAAAAACACCTATTTTGACTGCCTTTGATAAACACCATAACAACAGATAACGATAGATTGACACTTGGTCTCTGTGGATTCGATAATCTTTTATATTACTCTGACGCATTCGTATACTTGCAAAAAGCACGCATCATTAAGCATGACATCACCAAATATAAGCACATGATAACGAAGATGTTCAAGCATGACATCAACAAAGATAAACAAATGGTAAAGAAAATGTTCATATATGACATCAACAAAGATATGGAAGCATGATCATAATAATATCAAGCATGGTATGTATACACATATGTACAACATGTAAATATGAACAAAGGTATAACAACTTCAATCAAAGATGTATAAAGTTAACATGAATATGAATGACATTTATATATCATCATGAAGAAACAAAGATGAATGACATAACAACTCATGAACATGTATATGGATGTCATATTAAGTATGAATGGACATGTATATGCATGAAGTAAGACATAACATTAACTTAATCATGAGAACAATTTAAGGTATTCAAGACATGCATGTTAAGGTTCAACATGATCACAATCAAATGTTCAACATCACACAAAAAGTTTGAACATGTAAGCATACAAGTCATATAAAGACATGTTATTACAAGTTTAAAGCATTTGTAAACACATAAACAAAGACAAACACAATGGAACACATGCACATAAAGGTTATACAAGACATGAGATAATGGCATGTGAATCATGGATCAATGGCAAAATAAGCACACAAAATTTCATGGCATAGTAACAAAAGTTCAAAGCACATAAGCATGTAAACATACATTAAAGTAAGTCAAAATTAGGTCAAAACCAAGAGGAACATATTAAAAACATAAAACAAAGTTCATATATAATGCACAATATTCATACAAGTCATGGTGATCAAGAAAAAATAAAGTATCAACCAAAGAAAGTCATTTGAAACCCTAAAACAATCCTAAAAAGATACCAACTTTAGACAAGTATAAGTATGTGAAATATAAATCAATTCTGAAATTTCTTTTTACCATCATAAAATATACAAAGTTATGAACACATATCAAAAAGAGTGGGTCAAAAAGGCTTAGGGATCATCAAGTTATGAGCCTTTGAAGTTATAAAAAATAACAAAAATAAATAGGCAAAAAAACAATGAATTAAAATGGGTATGGGGCAAGCAGGATTTGAACCCCATACCTCTTGCCCACATAAAGCCTTGACAGACATACTCTAACTAATGTACATAATAAAAAGGTTCAAGAAATTGGAAAATGGCACCAACTCATCATCTTCTTCCTCGTGTTCTTGCATGTTTCTTTTCATTTTTTCTTCAAACTTTTAACACCCATAACTCTCTCAATTTTCCATGAAATTAAAAATCATAAGAACCTAAATTTCTCTATTTTTCGCAAGGAATATAATGGTATCATTATCTCATCCTAAAACTCAATGTGCAAAGCATGCCAAGGAAAAAACCAGAACTGCACTTTTAATTTCCAAACAATAAAATCTCAATGCGTGAGCATGGTATAATGCATACATTAGCAAACATACAACAAACACACTATGTACTACATTTTTACTTCAATAAATATTCAAGAATGATGCATGCACAATAGTTTTCAAGTGTAAGTGCACTTACCTATTGGATAAAGTCCAATGCTTCTTCTTAGCTACTACAGAGATAAGAGAGAGATTCTACCAGCCTTGTTGATCCTTGAGGGTAGTGTTTAAACAATGAGAATGACCAGAAACAACTTGTATTATCTCATACAAATGTGCTTGCAAAATGAAGAAGTGAAATGGTGAATTATGAAATAGAGGCTACATAACTTGTTCAAGTGATTAAACAAGCTCTAAATGGTGTCTAGAGATGATTTGTGGTGTTTGTTTGGAAAATACATGTGGGGAATAAGTTTGGTTAGAGAACTTGCAAAAATAGTGTGTTTTTGCAAATTATAATGGAATGTGAGTTTGATGAAGTGTTGAGGGATAATTATTGTGTGTTAGGAGGCTTAATGGATCCCTCTATTTATAGGAAAAGAGTGAGGATTGGAACTGGTTAGAAACAAAAGTTGTGAAGTTATGGTTTTAGTTGAGAATGAATGAGAAGTTTGCATGAATTGTTGAGTTTCAAGGAGTTTGTCATATTTCCCTAGCCTCTACAAGGTTGATTCTGATCTTTTAAGATTTCTTGTGATCTTTAGGGACAAGTTTCAAGGGTGAAAGAGTGAGTTGTTAGTATAAAGCTTGCTTTATCAAAGTAGTAATTTGACCTTTTACAAATTCACCCATAAATGGTATAATGCAATGGACAAAACCTCAATTCTTTGTGTAATGCACTTAGGATTCATATAAACATCTTATTATGGAGAGGTTTATACATAAGAGTACCTGCAATCAAGATATTTTCATATTTGAAATGGGTTTCCTCCAAAAATTCATCATGAACATGACTTGAAATTCAAGTTTGAAACCCTAACTTCCCATTTTCGAAACTCATAGCTCATGCATGGGAAAAAATGTACTTATACTTTTTGAAAAGCACCAGACATGCCCTACAACTTTCATGTTTTGAATGTTTTCTGAATCAAAGTGGATCATAATGAAAACTGGCTGTAAAGTTTATCACTTTTTAGGGATCAAAGCTGACTTGAAAATTTTCTAAGTGTTTCAACTTGAGACACCAACTTTATAGCCTCATAACTCAAAATCCTTGCACTTTTAGGGAATCAACCCTCTACGACAAAGTTGAAGTATGGAACAAGAGCTTTCATTTGTACTTTAGAGCAAAGAAAATGGCTGCTGGGATTGGAAGTTATGGCTTGATAAAGTAGTGCAGTTGAACATGAAATTTGGATACTTAGTGAAATTTTCAATGTTTTCAAGATTGCCCTTTTTGTAAGTAACCTCATTTCTCTTGATTTTTCTTGATCAAATTCATCAATTAAACATATACTCATGAAATTTAACTTGAGAAGTTCATATTTGATCATAAATCTTAAAAGTCAAAGGTTTGACTTTGTAGTGCATTGGTTGTGTATCAGATGAATTCGAATTTCTTGATCTTCAATGAATTCAAACTCTTGAGCCAATTGAACATAATGGATGGGATCTAAGGATGTACTTTAGTGTGTTGAGTCATGTCTCAAGGCTTGAGATTATATCTTGATCAAAATTCTCATATGAAATTGAATGTTACTTAGAATCCCTAATTAGTGAACTAGATGAAAGTGAGGCTTCATGCACTTGTGATTAGGCCACAATACACTTATTTGTTGATGGAGAGAGATCTCTTGAGTGTATGAGAACTTGATTTATTGATGATCAATCCAAAACTTTGACTGATCAATCCTTTGAGCTCTTTGAGGGAAACCCTAATTCACATATGAAACAAACCGAGCATATCTTGATCTTGAGGTTAGCTATGCATGAATGCTGTCTAGGATGAAAATGATTATGAAATCTAAGGGTAAAATTTGGGGTGTGACAGTTTCCCCTATTTAAATAACTTTGCCAGATGTCATGAGTGATGATAATACTCATGAAATCAGGGTGAAAGGTATTTAAATATAGAAGTAACCGGAAATTTTGCCCTTAGATGCAGTGACATGCTATGCTATGGACAAACAAACTCTCTTTTTGGCTTTTTTATCAGCTGGGGATATGATGCAAAATACAAAGAAATCTAGCATGATAATTTATGATGAATGATGAATATGATATGTAGGAAATGATGGAGATAAAGTATAATGTCAATGACCATGAGCAACAACTCACTAGGGATAACATGTACTGGGAAAAAACAAATTGGGGAATATTCAAAGCAGTTGATCACCAGGTTCGGGCATGACCAAATGACACTGAGAATAACAAGAAATAAACAAACTGGAAATAAGTGATTGACCACTAGGTTCAGGCATGACCGGATGACACTAAAAATAGAAAACTGAAAGTATTCAAAGTGATTGATCAACATGTTCAAGCATGACCGGTTGACACTAAAAATAGAAAACTGGAAGTATTCAAAGTGATTGATTAACAGGTTTAAGCATGAGCAATTGACACTTAGAAATATCTCACTGGAGTTTTTAAACAAGATAAAACATCCAATCCTCTGGAAATTGTTACAATGAAGAGTTCAAACATGACCTTCGGGAACCATCAGGAAGAATACAGGGTAACTAAACTCTTCTGTATGTGCCAAATTAGATTGGATTTTATACCGCAAGCAAAGGTATCACGACTAACTTCTAGCAGATTTAATGCCAGCAACAACTGGACTTTATCAATGATGCCAATAATAATTGGACTTTCAAAGTAGAATGCCAACAATAACTGGTCTTTAAGGGGAATATTGGGGTTAACCATTTGGACTTTCACAGGGGACATCAATAACTTATTGGAAAAAAAACATTGGTCATGTCCAAACTTCGAGGTACTAACAACAATTGGATTTTCAACTGGAGTGCCATTGATAGCTGGACTTTTGGAGTTAGAAGAACGGAAACTAAGAACAAGGATTTAGATTAAATGTCAAATGCACATGATTGAGCATGATGTGAATGATCATGATATGAAAATGCTGACTTTTGAGAGACAAAGAGTTTTGTGGAGACTCAATGGGGAATACATCCTCAACACCAGTAACTTAAATAAGTATCACAAGATGGACACTGGGGAGATCCTCAAACTTGAGAGTTGCACAAAACCTAAGGCTTTATCCAAGAGTGTTTGTCAGTTTAGACTTCAATGGGGATTTCTGTAATGACAGTGTAAAAGTGCTTCTGCAACCTTGAGACTTATTGGGGAGGCAAAAGATTTCCCTTTCAATGTTTCCATATGTGAAAGAAAAATTATGTTTTTCAAAGTTTTTTCAAAATATTTTCTTTTCAAAACCTTTTCATTTTCAAAAATCATTATTAACAAACAAATGGCGTTTTGCATAACAAGGAAAGGCAAGAGAAGTATAAATGACAAATTTGATAGGCAAAGTCTGTTTTTTTATTCAAGAGTGGTAGCTTGCAAGTGGAAAAATCTCCATGGAGTGTTACATTTCGAAGATGGCTATAGGGAAAGGTTTACATTGAATCCAATAACCAATACTATCCCTAATAACTAAGATTTTCCCAAAACTTTGCTTCTGACGAGAGCAACTGGATTGATCTTCAACTTTGATTCTTTAGTAATGGTAAACACCACATGATACAGTCAAATGTCGTTTGTCCCTAATTTTTGCCTGGACCGTCCTTTTGGGTTTTCAATCCACCGGGACACTCTTTTTTTGCCTAAGTCGCCCTTTCAGGTTTTCAACTTACCGAGCTTTCATTTTTTTTACCTCTAACTTTTGCTTGGATCTCCTTCATAGGTTATGATCCACCGAGATACCCATTTTTACCTTAGTCACCTTTTTAGGTTTTTGACTTAGCGGGTTTTATTTAGGCATAATATTTTTTGACCGCATCAGAGTTCACAGGGTGTGCAAGCTCTTCACCATCCATAGTTGTGAGAATCAAGGAACCTCCGGAGAATGCTTTCTTCATAACATATGGGCCCTCATAGTTGGGACTCCATTTTGCACGCATATCCTTATGTACTGGCAAGATCTTCTTGAGTACGAGATCTTCTTCTTTGAATACACGAAGACGAACTTTTTTGTCAAACGCCCTCTTGATCCGCTTCTGGTACAACTGACCATGGCACATAGTAGTCATTCTCTTCTCATCAATGAGGTTCAATTGGTCATATCTATTCTGGATCCATTCAGTTTCCTCTAGCTTGGTCTCCATCAAGACTCTCAAAGATGGTATCTCTACTTCAATTGGGAGAACTGCATCCATCCCATATACTAGAGAGAAAGGGGTTTCCCATGTTGAAGTGAGAACTGAGGTTCTGTATCCATGCAAAGAAAAGGGTAACATTTCATGCCAATCTTTGTAAGTTTTCACCATCTTTTGTAGGATTTTCTTGATATTCTTATTTGTAGCTTCAACAGCTCCATTCATCTTCGGACGATATGGAAAAAAGTTGTGATGTTCAATCTTGAAGGTCTCACACAACTCTTTCATTGTTTTGTTGTTCAAATTTGTCCCATTATCCGTGATAATTCTGCTTGGAACTCCATAGCGATAGATAATCTGGTTCTTGATGAAGCCGACAACCACTTATTTTGTCATGTTGGCGTAGGGTGCAGCTTCTACCCATTTGGTGAAGTAGTCAATTGCAACCAAGATGAAATGGTGACCATTGGAAGCTTTGGTCTCAATTTACCCAATCATATCAATGCCCCACATTGCGAAAGGCCAAGGTGATGATAAAACATTCAATAGTCTTGGAGGCACGTAGACCTTATCAGCATAGATTTGACATTTGTGATATTTTCTGGCATAGTTGAAACAATCAGACTCTATGGTAAACCAATAATAACCAGCTCTCAAGATCTTCCTAGACATGGCATGTCCATTGATGTGAGTTCCAAATGATCCTTCATGAATCTCTTTGATCAACAGGTCGGCTTCGTGTCTGTCCACGCATCTGAGCAGAACCATGTCATAGTTTCTTTTATATAACCCTTGTTGCTAAGAAAGAAAATTGGACGCCAACATCCTTAAAGTTCTCTTATCTAGGGTTGTTTCATTCACTGGGTATTCTTGATTTTGCAAGTAGTTCTTGATATCATAGAACCACAGTTTTTCGTCAGTTTCTTCTTCAACCTATAGACAATAGGTTGGCACAGTTTTTCTCTCAATTGTGATGAGTGGTGCCTGATAACGTGAAAATACATCGTATATTTGCCTTGATTTACACTCAAAAATCGTACCACTTTCATTTATATTCCGATTATTCCACAAGTGTTCGAGTTATTTTTGCAGGTATTTCAATTCCAATGCTTAAACGAGCAAAGTATAGAAAAGGAAGGAAAAGAAGAAGAAACAGAAGAGAAAACAGTAGAACAGCAGAAAAACAGAGAATACAAACTTTGTGCATGTGACGACCATCACAAAGCCTGTCACGACTGTCACGCACAACCTATCACGACCGTCACGCACAACCTATCACGACCGTCACAAGCCCATCACGAACGTCATGCGGCCAAAATCAGCGCTTTGAAACTGTCAACAGAAGTGATCCATCAGGCCCTTATTTCTCGTTCCTCAGCCACTTTCCCGTGGATTCCTCACTCAACCAAGTCATCCTTATTTCTCTCAACTGCCAAGACCTAATGGGGGATATAAAAGGATGGAAGTTGGAAACCTACAGGGACATTTAATTTTTCTCAAGGAAGCCAGCTTTGAAGACCTTTTTTTCTCTCTGCATTTTTTCCACCGCAATTCTGTTTCGTCTTTTATTTTTCTTCAACAACATTATTTTCTTTTACCATTCAGAGCTTTGATTTTCCTTTTTCCTTTCCATTTTCCATTTAGCCAAAGTAGTAGTTTCCTACACTAGGGATCTACTACAATTTATTTAATTTAATCTAAGCAATTACTTCGAAGGAGCAGAATCCTACCGACCTATGGAGGACTGCCCAAGTACTTCAAGATTCGGCATATTCTATTAATCCAATTTCCAGGTTTTTATTCAATTACAATTGTTATTGCTTTATTATTATTATAATCATGTTTACTTTACTGTTGGTCTGTTTATGTTCGTCTGTGTTTGCATTGTTTAACATGTCCGGCTAAACTATCGGTATCGGTATGTAACAATTTAATTAGACGGGATTTAATAATAATCGGTGTAAAACTTCTTTCCTCAAACAATCTTTTTGGCTGTGGTTTTTAATTTAAATTTAATTAACTTTGTCACAAGAGTGAGAAGCTATTTAATACGATTTTGCCACGAGAGTGGGAAATTAAATAAGGTGAGAACCGACAATCGCGAGAGCGTGAGGGTCGAACTGGATAGTAAAAACTAGGCATTGATTTTAAAAATAGCGAGAGCACTTTAAAAGCAATTAGAACTTATTTATTTTCAAAAAGTATTTTTAACTTCAAATGGGACAGCGAGAGCGTACATTCTGACTTAAAGGTATAGTCCAAATCAACAACCACGAGCGTGTGAGATAAAGCCTTTTAAATAAGTATTTTCTACTGAAAGATATTTGGTACTTAAATTATACACCGGTGACTTATCGAATCCCTGACGATTAATGAGTTGCATACTAATATTCTTCTATTAATATTTTCCTAAGACTTAACTTCCCTTAGATTTAATTTTCTTCAACCAAACTTCTAAAAATCATTCCCTTAGCTAAACATAGTAACGTCGGTAGCATTAGTTTGACCATCGGTCCTTGTGGGTTCGATATCTTTTAAAACTAAAACAAATAGACTGTGCACTTGCAGTCAAGTACCCGATAGACTATATTCTATATACAGTCACGAGATGTATCAAGTTTTTGGCGCCGTTGCCGGGGACTGATTTAGTCAAATAGTGTGATTCTTTCGTTGCCCAGTATAGACTAAGGCACTCTTTTCTCTATTACTATGTATCACCCAAATTTTCTCTACTATTATCACTCCCAGTATTTTGAGGAATCGCAAGATTCCTATAAATCCAACCTGGAAATATTAATGGAGGATTTCATTGAGACGCAAACTCACTCTAGGATAGAATCTATGATGGAACGCTTTGTGGCTACACAAACTCTTTAGAATGAAGAATTTAGAAAACAAAGTCTTTATACCAATGAAACCCTTACGCAATTGAACACTGTGGTCGAGTCCCTCGTCACTCGCAACGAGGCATTTGAGACTCAAATCTCCCTGTTTGCGCAGACATCTCTAGGACCATTCTCAGAGAAACATGCGGATGTTGTAACAATCACCAGTGAAAAATTTGCCGAAAATCCTAAGGAGAGTGATAATGAGGAGTGTTCAGGTGAGAAAAGAGTAGAGATTGAGAAAGAACCACTGGCACCACCGTAGAGGGAGGTTGTCAAAGAGGTAGAGAAGGAAGAACTATGTGTTGTTCCTCCTCCCTATAAATCACCAATTCCTTTCCCGCGAAGGTCTGTGGAAGTCAAGGTAGACCCCAAATCCGAAAGATATGAAGAGCTATTGGAAAATATCCACACCAATGCACCCTTATTTGAGACCCTGAACAAGAAGAGAAAATTAGAAGATCATGAAACTAGGGAACTCATTAGTATTAAAAGGGGAAAACCAGACTTTGAGGTGGTCGATGCAAAAATTGAACCTAAGCCTAAAAAGGTAGCTCTCAGGATAGAGCCAGAACCACCACCACAAGTTCAGAAGGATAAACTACCTCGCAGAAGAAAAAGAAGAAAAGGTGACGAATATGAGAGATGGATTGATAAGTGGCCATGGAAATCGAGGATAATTAAAAGTTTGACTGAAAAGTTACTAGATGTCTTAAGAAAATATCCAACTGCATTAGGCTACAACATCGCTGACCTAAAAGGAATAAGTCCTTCTATCTGTATGCATCACATTATGCTAGAGGAAGATTGTAAAACCTCTAGAGAACACCAGAGAAGGATCAACCCAATCTTAAGTATTGTAGTCAAGGATGAAGTAAAGAAGTTATTAGAGGCGTGATTGCAAAAGTTGTGATTGTTGCACGTGACACGCGTCACATGCAGTGTTACGCCCGTCACACATTAAGTACATGACTGTTATGCAAGACCGTTATATGTGACGACCATAACAGCCCTGTGACGATCGTCACGGATCCAGAAGGCGCGCCTATGAAAATAGGCACACTTCTTCTTCCTCATCTAATCATTCTATTTTCCTTAACCATCCCACTCACACCACTCTTTTCTCCATTAACCTTTCCATCACATCCTATTTTAAGCGAGAAACGAGTGAGTTCCCTATAACTCACGAAATCCATCTCTCCCACCAAAACCTATATTTTCATATTCGCACACTAAATAGCCCGTCAAGAAAGAGCTGCTCCCGACCTCTCAAATATCGTATTCAGAGAAGGAGAAGCCGGCGAGCGACAGAGAGGCAACTACCTCAGGTTCTACCAACATTCAGTCCAAGCTACGAGGTATGTTGATAACGACTGTCTGACGGAGCTGGGACTTTCAGATGTCGTAGAATGGATGCTGAACAACTTTAGTTTGACGCAACTTTGCACCAACCCGCAACCAACTTATGAGGCGCTGACTTTAGAATTCCTGAGTTCATTCTCCTACATTACCCTTCCTGGTGCAACTCAGTTTCTCACCGGAGTCGCCACATTTAGAATGTTCGGTACCGAGTATTCCCTGAACCAAACTCAAATAGCGCGAATGCTTGGCTTTCGACATGGAGAGGGAGTTCACTGATGTATCCCTGACGGATGGTCAGAAATAGAATTTGGAGTGTGGCATAGCCTTACCAACATGAACGCCACAAGCTGGGATACGCTCAACGCAACTTACACCCACAACCCAGCTATAAGATATTCCCACCGAGTCTTAGGGCACATGGTTTTCGAAAGAGTCAACAATCACAAGGTAAACTCTAAGGAGCTATTCTTTCTTCCCTGTGTGTTCACCCTGGTGGCGTTCAATGCCACCCCATTCTTGTTGGCCAACATCCAGGATGCATGCATGAGAGGCAGCCATGCGTTCTGTTTTGAAGGAATCATCACCTCCATAGCATTAGGCCTGAATCTGGGGGATAGGCTCGTCAACTTACCTTCCTTGCCAGCCGAGTTCCTCAACATTGACTATTGCCGTTCCTCACACCTTATCAAGGCTAGAGACGACGGGAAGTACCATCATGTGGTTAGGAACAAGATAGTTCGAAGCATCATTATGTCCAACAGGAACCGTACAGATCCGCAGAATATGGCGAATTGGAGTTTTGATTTGAACGCTCCTGAGCCCAATGAAGGAAATCCTAATAATGGAGTAGATGAAGTCGAAGAGGAACTTGACCGAGAAATGCCACAGCCACCTCTTAAGTATGCTGCAGAGACATCTTCCCGAGGCCAGCGAAGAAATGAGCGACGACCCGCCACCGTGGAAGACATCTATGCTGAGATGTTGCGACACAACCAGAGGATGGAGGAGCACCAAACAGAAATGATGCAAACGATCCAGCAGATACAGAGGGATCAACACGACTATACGAACTGGTACGACCAGGGGATGGTGGAACTTTCCGAAGAGATGAGTTCCTTGACACATCGTGTTGATGCCATCCAGGAGTACACTCAGCATGTGGGGTTGGATCCTACCCAGCGTGGTAGAAGTGAGTGTGCACGAGCAAGAGTTAGAGCGTGCAGAGCCCAACGTCGTGACGACGAGTAGTGATCTTCGTGTTTCTTCCCTTTTCATTCTTTATATTGTCGTATTGAGGACAATGCTTTGTTTAAATGTGGGAGGGAATCCTTGTCTTTCCTTTACTTGTTTCTATTTTTAGCCATAACAATTTTTTTTGTCTTTATCTAATCGTTCATTCATTTATATATAATTTTCCATAACAAAATTTTTGTTTTTAAGTTAAATGCATACCCTACGAGTATATAAGTTGCCTTAAAGAGGTTCTGTTAACAATAAAACCAAGTAACTTCCCCGATCGGACCCCAAATGTACACTTAGCTGGATTCAGACGCAATCTGAATTTTCTGAGGCACTCAAATAGTTTCAACAAATGGTCCAAATGATCCTCCTCACTCTGTGATTTGGCAATCATATCGTCCACATAGACCTCAATCTCCTTATGCATCATGTTATGAAAGAGGGTGACCATCGCCCTTTGATAGGTTTCCCCTGCGTTCTTGAGACCAAAAGGCATAACCTTGTAGCAGTAAGTTCCCCATGGTGTGATGGAGGTGGTCTTTTCCATGTCATCGGGATCCATCTTGATCCGATTATAACCTGAAAACCCATCCATGAAGGAGAAAACAACAAACCTAGCAGTGTTATCAACCAAGGTGTCAATATGTGGGAGAGGGAAATCGTCCTTCGTACTAGCTTTATTAAAATCCCTATAGTCCATGCACATTCTGACCTTGCCATTATTTTTAGCTACTGGCACAATGTTAGCTACCCATTGAGGGTACTTTTCAACTGCAAGGAAGCCATCATCAAACTATCTTTTGACCTCTTCTCGATTCTTCAAAGCCATGTCTGGTCTTGTTCTTCGGAGTTTTTGTTTTACTGGTGGACAATCTGGTTGGAGTGGTAATTTGTGAACAACAATGTCTGTGTCTAAACCGGGCATATCTTGATACGACCATGCAAACACATCCATATATTCTTGTAAAAGCTTGACCAATCTTTCTTTGATGTATGCCCCAAGTGTTGTACCAATCTTGACCTCTTTCTTCGCTTCCTCAGTGCCAAGGTTGATTGTCTCTACCTGCTCTTGATGTGGTTGGAGATCTGTGTACTCGTACTCAACCAATCTTTCCAGTTCGCCGAGAACATCACAATCTTCATCACCCTCTTATTCAGCTTGGTAGATTGGTGAATCAAAGTTCAGAGTGAAAGTAGAGTCATTGGATTCAACAGGGTTTTCTTTTATTTTGCATGTTTAAATGATTTGCTTTTATTAAAAGTAAAAAAAACAAAGGAATGCAAGAGGAAAATTATTTTTATTTTAATGGTTTTGAAAGATTGCCATTTTTATTTAAAAGTGAAAGAGAAAAAGTAGTAAATGAGCAAACAGGAATTTAACAAAACACCTTCATTGATATAATCTTGAAAATAAAAAGGGTGACCCTACAAAATAGTCCATAACTTTGGGAATAGCTATGGAATTTTGAAAACAATAAAGAAAAACAACAAATTACTTTGACAAAGGAAACATCTTTGGGATTTCAATTGCCTTCCAATTGTTCAAAGCCACATCACATTGGTACACCAGGCTGCTCAAATCTTCATCAATAGCATTGACTTGATATCCAGTGCTGACAAACACTTCTTGGATAGTCTTCAGACGTCCTTTAATGGAGGTTGATGCTCCCTTCTTGGCATTAGTTGGTTTGTAACCCAACCCATAACCTGTCCGACTTTAGTTTGACATCAATAACATCTCCCCAACCTTCGGCAATTCCCTTCCTCAATGGTTGATCTTGCTTTCTTCCATGATGCAAAAGATGGAATACCCTTCCCCTTTGGTTCTTCGACTTCCATAAGGACATTGTTGGCTATTTCAAGAGCTTGGAAAGAAGTTTCTAAAGCATCCTCATTAACCTCAATGTAACTGAACGAAGAGAGGTGGCTTACCATAAGATCTTCCTCACCTGACACAATCACTAGCTTATCATCAATAACAAATTTCATTTTTTGGTGCAAGGTTGAAGTCACGGCCCCATCAGCATGAATCCATGACCTTCCAAGCAAACAACTATAATTTGGGTTGATGACCATAACCTGAAAAGTAATTTTAAACACATGTGGACCAATTAAGATTGGCAGCTCCACTTCTCCTATGACGACCCTCATCGATCCATCAAATGCCTTGACAACTAATGCGCTTGGCCTTATCTCAGCCCCTTGATATGCCAACTTAGCGAGTGTCCTCTTAGGTAAAACATTCATAGAGGAGCCAGTGTCTATAAGGACTCTTGCTATGGTATCTTCTTGGCATTTCACAGATATGTGCAAAGCACGATTATGGTCTTGGTCATCCTTCGTCAAATCTTCTCTACTGAAGCTGAGATGGTTGCATGCTGTAATGTTGGCAATGACCCCATCAAATTGATCGATAGTAATGTCGTGCATGACATGAGCCTGAGCTAACAATTTCTGCAAGGCACTCCTATGAGCCGGAGAACTCATGAGAAGAGACAAAATGGATATCTTTGAAGGAGTTTGATGCAGCTGATCAATAATCTTGTAATCACTGTTCTTGATAATCCTCAGAAATTCAGTGTCTTCATCAGCTATGATCACCCCTTTGCCTTTGTCGGTAACATTGGTGGTGGTTTCTTTCAGTGGAATTGGCGGAATCAAGTTGAACTGAGGGGTATAAATGCGACCACTGCGGGTCATTCTGCTTCCCACTGCTATATCAGTGCTTGCAATCTTTAGACCTTCTTTCTGACCTACTTTCTCAGACCTTTGGTTAACCACAGTCGTATCATACTTCCAAGGAACTGCTTTAATACTCTCAAAAGGAAAAGAGCTAGGCCTTTGGACAACCACTGGATTAGGCATATTGAAGATTGGTTCAACTTATTCTGGAATGTTGAAAATTAGCTGAACAATAGTAGAATCTAGAATTTCGAATATTGGCTCGGGAATGTTGAAGATTGGTGTTGTAGTACTTAACTCAGGTAGATTGAAGATGGGTTCAATAACTGCTACCTCATTCTTTTTCATACGACTGCTTAATTGCAACACACCTTGGTTAATCAATTCTTGAATATCCTTTCGGACCATTTCACATCCTTTAGGACCTATAGTACATTCTTCACAACTCTTATGGAAATTTTTCAATAAACCTTCCTCCACTAACTTTGCATGAAAATCTTTGAGTGGAGTCTTGATTTTGGTTGCATCAAGAATCATACCTTCATCAGGCTCATCATCAATAGCATTCACATACCCATGAGCGGCCAAAGGATTATTTTTGACATTCGGATTTGTATCCTCAAATGAAAGAATCCTTTTCTCAATCAATTCCCTCACAATATGTTTTAAGGCATAACAGCCTTCCAAATCATGCCCTGGGGCGCCTTCATGGAACAAACAATGTGCATTGGGATTGTAATATGGTGGGAGAGGATCTGGTGAAGGTCCCAAAGGTCTTGGAACAACTAACCTTTTCTTCAACAATGACGAATATAATTCAGTGTAAGACATAGGGATCTGAGGAATCAGAGGTTTTCCACCTTGTCTTCTATTTTGAAATGGAGCATTTTGGCGTGGATTTGGAGTCCTTTGTTGATAAGCTGGAGCATTGGGCGCTTGTTGATACGTTGGAATGTTGGGTGTTGTTTGAAAGATCGGAACTGCTTGAGTCAATTGATACATTGGGACTTGTTGATTGAAAGTTGGTGTAATAGCTGCTACATACGGCTGTTGAGTAAATTATGGTTGTTGAACATACTGTCGTTGAGCCAAAGATTGTTGCTTTTTCCAAGACTGATTCTTTCTTCTACTACCCATCACTGCATTTGTTTCTCCTTCCTTTTTCTTATGGAAACTGCTAGAGAATTTCTTGGTATTGTTGTTGTTGTTGGAATTACTAGCTGCAATAATCATCTTCCCATTTTTTAAGCCAAGTTCCACTTTGATACCCATTGCCACCAAGTCAGAAAAACTTGCAATCACACTTCTCACCATCCTTTCGAAAAATTCTGGTCGCACTGTGTCGACGAACCAATCTGCCAATTCTTTTTCAGTTAATGGAGGTTCCATTTGAGATGAAGTCTCTCTCCACCTTTGTGCATATTCTTTAAAGGATTCAGAATCTTTTTGGGACATGCTCAACAATTGCCTTCTATCAGGAGCTAGATCCATGTTGTACTTGTATTGTTTGATGAAAGTATCAGACAAATCTTAGAAACATCGGATGCGAGTCTGATTAAGGGTCAAGTACCATTTGGAAGAGGCACCTTTCAAACTGTCTTGGAAACAGTGGATCATGAGTTTGTCATTTTCCATGTGAGCTGCCATCTTTCTATAATACATGATGAGATGACTTTTGGGACAAGTAGCTCATTCATATTGATTATGGTTGGGTGTCTTGAATTTTGTGGGGATCACCAATCCAGATACAAGGCATATTTCTCTGGCAGCAGCACCAAAGATTTGATCACCTTCCATTGCTCTCAGCCTTTTCTCAATAGTTTCAACATTTTCTCTCAGCTTTTCATGTCTTTCATCACCTTCTTCAGACATATCAGGTATATCATACACTTGTTGATGATCATCGAAGTACGGTTGAACTCGAGTGTGCATGGATGTGGGTGCAAAAGTGGGAATCACTTGATTAACTTCAGTAGTTAGTGGAACTTTGTGTTGAGTGGACTGTCCTTGAGGAGGAGGCACAAAACCATAAGGAAGACCAAAAGGAGGCCAAGTTGCTGGAGTAGTAACTGTTGGTTGGGGATTAATCACCGGATTGATGATCTCAGAAACAATTATGGGTTGAGTATCCATCTTTGCACGTATTACTTGCAACATCTCCATGATTTGACCTTTATTCTCACGTAGATCTGTAAGCTCTTCATTGACTCTTTCCATATCTTGCTCTTGCTCGGCCATTCTACATCGGGCTTGAGCTCTGGTGTTGTACTACGGTGAGGGTCTCAGTGTGGAAACTATTGGAGAAGAAATGACGAAAATGAGATTTTATTTTGATAAAAAATGCAAGTGTGATGACATATGCATGAATGCAATGAAAATGCAAATTTTTAAAAGTTTTAATGAACTTAAGAGATAACTGCAAACATCAATAGGAAAATAACAATGACCAAAAGAAACTCATTTCATTAATCAAAGAGAGTTACAAAGTTTGAGTACACTTTCAAAAGTTCTAAACAAAGCTAAATAAAATCTAAACAAAGTCCTAAGGAGATTCCCCTAGTAGTCTCAAGTTGAGCTTCTTAATTTGTTCTTCCATCTCAGCCTCTCGAGCACGAGCTTGTCCATGATCAACTTCCAGGGAGTATCTAACTGAACACCAGAGGAAAATAAATCCTCTTGCACCTTCCTCTTCTTGTTGAAGAGATCTTCTTCATTTTTCATCTTCAACTGCCTTTAAAGTTCTTCATCCTTATTGTTGATGATTTGATACTTTTTATTCCAAGCGTCCCTTTCTTGGTGCACTTTGGTCAAAGCAATCTTGAACTTCTCTACATCAGTCATGAAGATATAGGCAGGTTCTTTGTCAGCTAAAGGAAAAGGCTCTTGGCGAGGATAAGGAATTTTTAAGCTGATGGCCCTATCTTGTACCCAGTTAAGATATGGTTCTAAGGAGACACAATTTGTCTTCCCTAAGACTTTCTTTTCTAGCTTATGAACATGGCGCCAAGCGTGCACAATCTTCTCTTTGAGCACTTTTCAATCTTCACATTCCTTAAAGAACAAACCCTCCAAGTGAATGTTCTTTGGCTTATCTCTCATTGGATAACCGAGTTGACGACGAGCTAGGATTGGGTTGTAACTGATGCCTCCTTTTGTACCAAGAAGAGGTACATTAGAAAATCCTCCACAACTATCAATGATACTAACTCTATCATAGTCACGACTATACCAAACAATATTTGAATGTGTGAGCGACATAATCTTCTGTGACCATAAAAGACCATCCTTAGGATCCCAAAAAGCATGAGACCCAGGAAAGTGATAAATAAACCACTTGTACAACATAGGCACGCAACATGTAATCATTCCTCCGCTATAAGAATTCCTCATGAACAGAATGATAGGCATCAACAAGCAAAGTAGGAACTGGATTTCCTATTAAGAAGATCTTGATGGCACCCATGGCAACAAAGTCATCAAAACTAGGAAAGAGGAATAATCCATAGATAAGTAGAGCAAAAATATCCTCAAACGCATCCACACTCCTCATTATAGCAAAATATTGAGCTTTGTTCATTAGAAACTTAGCTATCAAACCAAGCATTTTTCCTTTTGTGGTCATGTGATCCCTAATCTTTTTTTACATTTTCAAGTGAGTAACCTTTGCAATGTCTTGATCTTTGGGATCTTCCTCCAAACCATAAAATGGAGCTTGACTAGAAATAGGAACACCAATCTAATGAGAGTATTCTTCAAGTGTTGGCATAAGCTGATAGTCGGGGAAAGTGAAACAGTGATACACGGGATCATAAAACTGAATCAAAGTAGAAAGAAGTCCATCTGCCATGTTGATCTTCAAAAGAGAGAGCAAATGTCCATATCTTTTGCTGAAAGCCTCTGTGTCAATAACCAAAGATCCCAATCTCCTTAGGTCTTCTAACTTAGGACTCTTGAAAGTGTTCTTTTGAGTCTTTTTCCTTCCAAAATCCATGATAAACCTAATGTTTGCAACAAAAGTTCCTAAGTTCCTTGAAAACTTTGTTAAAAAAATGATGTTTATGATGCATGGATGCATGAATTCACAAACATACAAACAAGGGTCACACACAAATAGGGTTCAAAGGTTCGACGTCGCGAGCATGAGGCTATGGGTCTAACCATCCCAAATGTACTATGGGTTTATTTTGTACCTGTACAACGGGTTCTACAAAGGTTCCAAAAAATCATTGACCCATCTTTCGGATATTATCAACACGTCAATTACTCGTGAATTAATAATATTCTCAAGAGAATCTCATTTGAGTGTAGTATCGCATATCAACTATTTTGGATTTACACCTTCATAGTCATCGCACTACATCCTAAAGACCAAGGGGGTAAAGGGGTTACTAAGGTCCTCATCTTCTCAAGTTACCCAAATCAATATAGTATGTATTTTCATAATTTCTTGACCAACAATATTAATTTTAAAGGGAACCTCCACATGAGTGGTGGATTCTCAAGTCAGCTTGTTCGGGATTAAATTCCCTATAAGCCTTCTTGACTATACCACATCCTATCTTATTTATGTACACTCAAGTTCGGGTTAGGACTTACCTCACTACACAACAGATCACCCAAAACAAATATCTAAACAAACAAAAACAACTAATAATAACAACACAAATATAATTAAAATAGGCTTAACCCTCTTACAATGTGTCCCCAGTGAAGTCTCCATTTCTCTCGCGATGAGAATCAGATATCAAGCTATTGTATTAACTTGAATCATAAAACGTTGAAATGTTAACCACTTAACTTTAATTAACCAAGTGAAATGGAAGAGATCGAATAAAACGCTAATTGTGCAATGTAAAAACAATACGAAGAGATCTAAAGTCCGGGGGTTGGTTATACTAAGGGAAGGTATTATCATCCTAAGTATCTATAGTATCCTATAGGAACCTTTTGAAAGTATTTGTGTTATGTTATTGTTTGTTTGCTACTATTTGGAAATGTTTTTTGCTATTGGTCTCACTGTAGGGCCTCAGTAAAACTAACTTAGGCCACACCTTCTTCACTACAATCACCATACTCGTTGCTACCCTTCACTCTTGTACTTAGCCATTCTCATCCATGATTAACAGGAGAGCTTTATCACCTACGTTGGATGGTACCAGTGGTAATGGTGACGTCGATCCCCTGGCGGAAATGTGTGCCACCATGGAGGAACTACGACGTCTTAATCAAACACTGGAAGATGACATCCTCAACATACGACAACGCCAATAAGAGACCCCCCACCCATTGGAGATGGAAGTGATGGATCCCGAGCCACTCTTAGAAAAAATATGGGAAACACCTGCCCCCAAAGGATTCAAGCTTCCCTCCTTGGCCAAGTTTAATGGGTGAACTAACCCTTACGAGCATGTCGTCTCCATCAATACTCATATGGCCATTATCAGAGCACTGGACTCCCTGAAGTGAAAAATCCTTCCTAACACCTTCAGGGATTCCAACCCATTCTTTGATTTATTGAGATTATTTGATGTATTATGATTTTGTGTATTTATTTAATTATTAGGTAATATTGATTAACTAAATAGGCGTGGTAAGGGTGTGTGACCTTGAGGTGATAGTATGGGGAGTAATTAGAAGCTAATACAATTTGATCAAATCATTAGAGTTTATTTTAATAATTAAAATAATTGTATTTTATTAGATTTATTTAATTTAATAGAAAATAGAATAATAGAAAATAGAATAATAGAAACTAAGGAGTATTAGTAGTATTTTTATTGAAATAAAATTAGAGATGAGAAGGACATTTTGGTGAATAGGGAGGTAAGTGGGGGTAATATTGGAAGTCACTATTTGAGAAGGATTAGGTTACTAATAAAAAGGTTATTAAATAATTGTGAGAGTTCCTACGTAAAAACAAAATTTGGTGGAAGGAGGAAGAGGCAAGGGCAAGAACATAGGAAGAACACCCACCCATTGAAAGAGCTTTGAAGAGTTTTGCTGGAGAATCTAAGGTAAGGGGGATAACTGATTCAATAACAGGTATAATGCATGAGGGGTAAAAAGAATAGTCCTTAAACTCCAAGAGGGAAATTGAGATTTCTGAATTTCTATGATGTTTTAATGTTATTGGCTTTTTTTAAATAATGGATTTCATGTGCACATATGTGTATTATTTTTTGTTTTGAGATTTTGATGTGTCCCATCATTTTTAGGGTTTTGAAGGTTTTGGGGTAAATATGATTTTTAGGGATTGATGGATTAAATGTGTTGAACAATGAAAATAATATGATATGGATGAATATATGTCATGTATGTGTTATTTTTGGTTGATTTTGATGGCTGTGACTGAAAGATTGAGAGTTTGCATTGATCTCCATTACTGAAAACGTGTTTTGACATTTTGAATGTCCATGACGGGCGTCATGGCCATGATGCCTGATCAGCCACCATTTATGCTCTGTATTTTGTCACTTATTCGACGACAATCTAGGTAACTTGTATTAGTTTGTTTTAATTAATGTGTTGTTGAGTCTATTTCCTTCACCGATAACTTATTTTAATGTTTCATCATTATTAATGACATTTCTATTTTTTGTATCATTTTACGCTTTGGGTGTGTGCATTTTCTGTGTTTCAGATTCAAGCAGGTAATCAAGCAGGGTCGAATGTAAAAACCAAGGAGAAGCAAATAGAATCGGAAAGAAGATTTCACGGTCCAGTAGGTCTGCTACGGCCACCCGTAGCACCTGCTACTGGTAGTAGCAGGAAGCCCTGAAAAAACAAAGAACTTTCAGCAAAATAGTGGCCTGCTACGACCACCCGTTGCACCTGCTACGGGCCGTAGCACCTAAGTTGAAAGTGAGAATGACTCTAACAAGGTCAAATGGGAACTAGGGATTGCTAAACTACCTATGGCATTAAGTCAATAAAGAGGTCTTTCTCTTGGATTTGAGCAAAAAGGTAAACAAAAGATAAGCAAAATGAAGATGTTCAAGCATGACATCAACAAATATAAGCACATGATAAAGAAGATATTCAAGCATGACATCAACAAAGATAAACAAATGGTAAAGAAGATGCTCAAGCATGACATTAACAAGGACAAACAAGGATGAAGAAGATGTTCAAACATGACATCCACAAAGATAAGCAAATGAAGAAGATGTTCAAGCATGACATCAACAAATATAAGCACATGATAAATAAGATGTTCAAGCATGACATCAACAAAGATAAATAAATGGTAAAGAAGATGTTCATATATGACATCAACAAAGATATGGAAGCATGATCATAATGATATCAAGCATGGTATGTATACATATATGTACAACATGTGAACATGAACAATGGTATAACAACATCAATCAAAGATGTATGAAGTTAACATTAATATGAATGACATGGATATATTATCATGAAGAAACAAAGATGAATGACATAATAATTCATGAGCATGTATATGGATATCATAATAAGTATGAATGAACATGTATATGCATTAAGTAAGACATAACATTAACTTAATCATGAAAACAAGTTAAGGTATTCAAGACATGCATGTTAAGGTTCAATATGATCACAATCAAAGGTTCAACATCACACAAAAAGTTTGAACATGTAAGCATACAAGTCATACAAAGACATGTTATTACAAGTTTAAAGCATTTGTAAACACATAAACAAAGACAAACACAAGGGAATACATGCACACAAAGGTTCTACAAGACATGATATAATGACATGTGAATCATGGATCAATGGCAAAATAAGCACACAAAAGTTCATGGCATAGTAACAAAAGTTCAAAGCACATAATCATGTAAATATACATTAAAGTAAGTCAAAATTAGGTCAAAACTAAGAGGAACATATTAACAACATAAAACAAAGTTCATATATTATGCACAATATTCATACAAGTCATGGTGATCAAGAAAAATTAAAGTATCAACCAAAGAAAGTCATTTGAAACCCTAAAACAATCCTAAAAAGGTACCAAATTTAGACAAGTATAAGTATGTGAAAAATAAATCAATTATGAAATTTCTTTTTAGCATCATAAAATATATAAAATTATAAACACATAGCAAAAAGAGTGGGTCAAAAAGGCTTAGGGATCATCAAGTTATGAGCCCTTGAAGTTATGAAAAATAACAAAAATAAATAGGCAAAAAAACAATGAATAAAAGTGGGTCTAGGGCAAGCAAGATTTGAACCCCATACCTCTTGCACAACATAGCCTTAACACACACACTCTAACCACTGGGATGGTGATACATCTAGTAAACAAAACGCAAACACTAATATACATAATAAAACGGTTCAAGAAATTAGAAAATGGAACCAACTCATCATCTTCTTCCTCGTGTTCTTGCATGTTTCTTTTCATTTTCTTCTTCAAACTTTCAACAACCATAACTCTCTCAATTTTCCATGAAATTAAAAACCGTAAGAATCTAAATTGCTCTATTTTTAGCAAGGAATCTAATGGTATCATTATCTCATCCTAAAACTTAATGTATAAAGCGTTTCAATGCAAAAACCAGAACTGCACTTTTAATTTTCAAACAATAAAATCTCAACGCATGAGCATGGTATAATGCATACAGTAGCAAACATACAACAAACATACTATGTACCACATTTTTACTTCAATAAATATTCAATAATGATGCATGCACAAGAGTTTTCAAGTGTAAGTGCACTTACCTATTGGAGAAAGTCCAATGCTTCTTCTTAGCTACTATAGAGATAAGAGAGAGATTCTACCAGCCTTATTGATTCTTGAGGATAGTGTGTGAACAATGAGAATGGCCAGAAACAACTTGTATTATCTCACATGAATGTTCTTGAAAAATGAAAAAGTGAAATGGTGAATGATAAAATAGAGGCTACAGAACTTGTTCAAGTGATTAAACAAGCTCTAAATGGTGTCTATAGATGATTTGTGGTGTTTGTTTGGAAGATACATGTGGGGAATAAGTTTGGTTAGAGAACTTGCAAAAATAGTGTGTTTTTGCAAATTATAATGAAATGGGAGTTTGATGAAGTGTTGAGGGATAATTGGTGTGTGTTTTGAGGCTTAATAGATCCCTCTATTTATAGGAAAAAAATTGAGGATTGGAACTGGTTAGAAACAAAAGTTATCAAGTTATGGTTTTGGTTGAGAATGAATGATAAGTTTGCATGAATTTTTGAGTTTCAAGGAGTTTGTCATATTTCCCTAGTCTCTACAAGGTTTCTTATGATCTCTTAAGATTGTTTGTTATCTTTAGGGACAAGTTTCAAGGGTGAAAGAGTGAGTTATTAGCATAAAGCTTGCTTAATCAAAGTAGTAATGTGACCTTTTGCAAATTCACCCATAAATGGTATAATGCAATGGAAAAAACCTCAATTCCTTGTGTAATCCACTTAAGATTCATATAAACATCTAATTATGGAAAGATTTATACACAAGAGGACCTGCAATCAAGATATTTTCACATTTGAAATGGTTTTCCTCCAAAAATTCATCATGAACATGACTTGAAATTCAAGTTTGGAACCCTAACTTCCCATTTTCGAACCTCATAGCTCATGCATGGGAAAAAAATGTACTTATACTTTTTGAAAAGCCCCAGACATGCTCTACAACGTTCATGTTTTGAATGTTTTCTTAATCAAAGTGGATCATGATGAAAACTGGCTGTAAAGTTTATCACTTTTTAGGGATCTTAGCTGACTTGAAACAACCCTCTATAGCCTCATAACTCAAAATCCTTGCACTTTTAGGGAATCAACCCTCTATGACAAAGTTGAATTATGGAACAAGATATTTCATTTGTGCTTTGGAGAAAAGAAAATGGCTTCTCGGATTGGAAGTTATGGCTTGAGAAAGTAGTGCACTTGAACATGAAATTTGGATACTTAGTGAAATTTTCAATGTCTTCAAGATTACCCATTTTGCAAGTAACCTAATTTATATTGATTTTTCTTGATCAAATTCATCAATTAAACATATACTCATGAAATTTAACTTGAGAAGTTCATATTTGATCATAAATCTCAAAAGTCAAAGGTTTGACTTTGCAGTGCATTGGTTGTGTATCAGATGAATTCAAATTTCTTGATCTTCAATGAACTCAAACTCTTGAGCCAATTGAACATCATGGATGGGATATAAGGATTTACTTTATTATGTTGAGTCATGTCTCAAATCTTGAAATCATATCTTGATCAAAATTCTCAGATGAAATTGAATGTTACTAAGAAGCCCTAATTAGTGAACTAGATGAAAGTGAAGCTTGATGCACTTGTGATTAGGCCACAATACACTTATTTGTTGATGGAGAGAGATCTCTTGAGTGTATGAGAACTTGATTTATTGATGATCAATCCAAAACTTTGACTGATCAATCCTTTGAGCTCTTTGAGAGAAACCCTAATTCACATATGAAACAAACCGGACATATCTTGATCTTGAGGTTAGTTATGCATGAATGATGTCTAGGATGAAAATGATTATGAAATCTAGGGATAAAATTTATGGTTTTATAGGAAGAAATTGAATATCAAAGTTCATCTAAATACTTGTAATGTCTCCATTTTATATTTTGATTTGTTTGAATGTTATGAGTAGTTAAACCCCCCAATGCTAGGGTGGTGTCCCTGATTTGAATCTGTAATGACTTTGAGTTTTCATTTGCAATGATAATATTGTTTTTCAGAATTACCGTAATCTTTTGATGTGTTTAATGCTTTCTCTTTCGGAATAATTGAGATTGTTGTCTGATTATCAATTAGGCTGGACCGCCATTGATAATGCTTTCATAAGATTATTCTGCAGTAGATATCACCTAGGATTAGGGATATCCTGTATGAACCAGATTATTTTCGATATATTAAGGCTTAATTTCACTGGTAATTTTCTATGGACATAGAGATTAGGGCTGAATGATTAAAGGTTTTCTCACCAAAGCCTTGGGAGAAAATACCCTTGAGAACTGGTAATAATTAATTGATATTTGTTGATGCAATAGCGACTCAGAGTTGTTAAAGGGACAAATTACACACCTTCCCTGATATGTTCGTTTACCTTGAAAACCCCCTTTTACAGCATTATTTATTTTATTTGCAATTATTTTTATAAATTTGAATCTAAAACTCTCAACACAAGTTTTTGTTTAATTGAACAACAATTCTAACTTAATATTTGCGAGCAGATCTCGAGATCGATATTCAGGGAATTTTCCCTATTATTACTATACAGACAAAACAATACACTTGCTATTTTCCTGATCAAGTTTTTGGCGCCGTTGCCGGGGACTTCCAAAGTATAGAGTTTAAATTTAGTTCAACTAAAATTTTGTTATTCATCTAACCATGGGAGATGTAAAACCCTAATCAAGAAAGTCACACGCGAGTACAAGTGTATCAAGGAAAATTTGTTGAAGTATTTTGTGACGGCAACACGACTGTTGGAACACTTTGAGGCTGCGGACATAAAACATGTGCCGAGAAACGAAAACCAAGAAGCCAACGATTTGGTCCAGATCGCTTCCGGGTATAAGATGTCTAAGGCGAAATTCCAAGATATGATTGAAATTCAAGAAAAGATGGTGTCAGAAGCACCACCACTAATGGAAGATATCCTCGACAGGAATGACCGTCGTGATGAAAGGTTCGATGAAGAATGTCAGGAAGCTTGTGGATCCGAGAAGTCCATGGGACATGGAGTTTTCACTATCAACCGTTCATCACCAATGGACTGGAGGAAACCAATCGTGGAATATTTAGAGAATCCAGTCGGAGGCACGAATAGGAAAATCAAATACAAAGCTTTGAGCTATGTGTTATTAGGAAATGAATAGCTGAAGAAAACACCAGAAGGGGTATTACTTAAATGTCTGGGAGATACTGAAGCATATTTGGCCACATATGAGGTACATAATGGATCCTGTGGCATGCACCAGACAAGCCATAAGATGAAGTGGTTGTTGTTTCGACAGGGTGTTTATTGGCCCATTATGTTGAAAGATTGCATCGAGTTTGCCAAGGGATGCCAAGAATACCAGGTGCATGCAGGAGTTCAACACATGCCAGCGAGTGAGTTGCATGAAATAATCAAGCCATGGCCTTTTAGGGGATGGGTGTTAGACGTCATTGGAGAGATTCAGACAGCCTCGTCGAAGCAACAAAAGTTCATCCTAGTTGGGATAGACTACTTCACTAAGTGGATCAAAGTTGTCCCTCTGGTGAAGGTGGATCAGAAGGCGGTGATTGAATTAATCCAAAAACATATTATATATAGATTAGGTATACCATAGAACATTACCACAGATCAAGGATTGGTGTTTGTGGGACAAAGGATGCAAGAGTTCGCTGGCGAAACAGGTGTCAGGTTGGTTACCTCTACGCCTTACTACGCACAAGCAAATGGCCAAGTCGAAGAGGCCAACAAAGTGATAATAAGTTTAATTAGAAAACATGTTTCCAAAAATACAAAGAATTGGCATAAGACGTTGGACCAAATCCTATGGGTCTGTCGAACGTCCCCAAAGGAAGCAACAAACTCGACACCTTTTCGACTAACATTTGGGCACGATGTCATATTACCATTAGAGATCTGTTTGCAGCCCATCAGAGTACAACGCCAGAATGATCTCTAGTCGGAACAATATTGGGAAATGATGTTCGACGAACTGCTCAATTTGGACGAAGAAAGATGGGTTGCGGTGGAAATGATGGCACGAAAGAAAGAACGCGTAGCCAAAGTATACAACAGGAAGGTAAGGGAAAAAACTTTTACGGTTGATGATTATGTTTGGAAAGTAATCTTACCTATGGATCATCGAGATAGAACTCTAGGTAAATGGTCTCCAAAGTGGGAGGGACCATTTCAGGTAATCTGAACATTTGCCAACAATGCTTATGAGATCAAAGAACTTGGTATGGATCAAAGGATCTTGAGAATAAATGGGAAATATTTAAAGAAATATAAACGTATGCTATAAGAAATCCAAATCCAAACGTAACAAAAGTTATTGATTCTTTAAAATGGCCCAAAAGGCGTTACAAAACATGGTCGATAGACCTTACAAGAGAAAAAAAACAAGAATCAGACAGGAAATCTAGACTTGAAGTTCTCAAAAGAGGTTATCTCATGAATAATCCTATTATCTAGAGAAAACTTCTTTCCATGCAAGTGTTTTATGTCGGCCTCAATCTTGAGGGATTTTTCCCCATGGGATATCCCCTTTAGAACCTCACAGTCGATAGCTTCTTGCGCTGGCATTTCCTCATCCGTCTCCAAGGAAGCTTTTTACGCTTCCACATTAGCAATCTTTCTGTTAATTTCAGCTATCTGGGCTTGATAGTCGGAGATTTGTTGGTCGAAGGCTTGCTGCTGACGAAGGCGTTCCTCCTTTTTATGTTCGAATTTGTTGAGCTTTTGTTCACAAGCCTTACTGGAGTCTCATTCAAACATTACCTCATTAAGTTTCGTCTTGATTTGAAGGTCAACATTTTGACGAAGGTTAAGGTCCTTGACAAACTGGGTGAAGAAGGCCTCAAACTTGACAAAATACTTGACCATTGAAGCAAGAAGATCTTGAAGGGCAAGTGAGTCAAGGAATTCGAAAATGTCACGGGCTAGCCCTTCTTCTATCTCAAGAGCATGTAAAAAGTCGCTTTCAAAAAGTGACGCCTTTAGTTGTTGAAGTATGAAAGTGGCCTCAACATTTAGATCCGAAGAAGGAACGATGGTCGAAGATGGAGGTGACGCATCAGTCGAAAGACAACGGATTTGTTGTAGGTTCCGAAGGGCCTTGTTGTACCCTAAAATTTTTCCCTCCCCTTTTCATATTTCCATTAAACCCCTGACTTGGGAATCATATGTATACACTCATGCTTCATTCACATGCATCATTCATCCATTAGTTGGTCATCTAACCATGGGAGATGTAAAACCCTAATTGCTTGATCTTGGAGGTGTGGATTTTACAAGGTTTCATCAAGGCAATCCTTAAGGCTTTCCAACCCTAATTCTTGATGATATGGTTATGAAGCTTTGTAGAGTTCCTCTAGACTTTATCTTGGCTATCAAAACCCTAATTGGGAGGGTTCATCCATTGAGGATTTCTTTGGAAAGCATCTTGATTGATTCAAAGACCTTGGTTAAAGGGAATGCCTCATGTAACCCTAATCAAGAAGGATTTGGTCCAAAGGTATCTTATGACTTGACTCTTCATCTAGATGGTCTTCAAGCCATAGTTTCACCCAATTTATCACCCATTATGTGTTTGACACTCTTGCTTGTTCATTGCCCCTCATAACCTCTTGTATTTGGTTCATTCATGTTGATTTTCGTTTTGTTCCATTGATTTATGCTTAAGGTTATTGGTCCTAGCCCAAGTCTTTGGTTCTATAAACTTCCATCCTTTGCTTATATCTCATGGCATTTCATTTGTACATTTCAAGTGCCTAGCCCTTGATTTGTTTGGTTTCATCTGGTTAAGTCCATCCAAGTCCACTTCATGACATTTGCAATGCTTAGTGTTTGGTTTATGGATCTTTGGTTCATGTTTATCATTGTCTATGCAAGTCAAGTTGATTCATGTTAACGGTTTATTCAAGTCATTCATGTTCATCCAAAGTCATATTCATGGTTCATTTCAATCATATCCATTCAAGATTCAATCACATTCATTCAAGATCAAGTCAAAACCATTTCACATTCATTCAAAATAATTTACAATTCATCACAATGTCCATTCCATGAGAAAGAATACAAAAATGAACTTTTTCCAATTGTTGACTTTAGTCAACAATTGACTTTTTGGTCACTTTTGACCAAAGTCAAGTTAAACATTTTACAATCCCATCCTATCCTAATATTAATCTCCAAGTCCCATTTTGACCATTGGTTTGTCATGCATACATGTAACTTCAAAATGGAAAATTGATTTCCATTTGCCTTGACCAACCAACCTCCATGTGCTCATGACTAAGCTACCAAGGGATTTAAACTAGTGGACATGCATTGAGCTGCAAAGGAAAACCACACAGTCATCTATCCTTACATGGGAGTGTGCCAAATCAGACATGGAGTTAGCTATGTACAACATGATACATGCTGCAGAAAACCAACACATGCCAGTATGAAACAAAACAATATCATGAGCAATGCATAAAAGACAGTCCTAGTACATCACAATCACATGTCATGGCTGATGGATTTTAAAGGATTCAATAGTTGGATTTTCCTTACATAACTGCATTCCATTGGCTAGATGCTACAATAGTTGGCTTCTCATTAATGTTGCATTCCACCTCATTGGAAACTAAATCACTGCACCAGTTCCCCAAAGATCATTCATCCTGCTCAACATGACCATCCAAGGCAGGATAATACAATCCCCACATGAATGCTACATGAGCCATTCTGCAATGCATATGTTAGTACAAGACAAATCCACCAAACCTGCAATGCAAGCATTATTCAAACCCAAGTTGTTGCAACAAACATCAGAGTAATAATGCTACAAACCAAAACCATAATGGTGAGTGTATCCTACAAGGTCATCATGAGACATCAAGTTGCAGAAGACAAACCATGTTGGATGCACAAGCCAAGACACAAACTGAGCAAGCCTGGACTGCAACATACCCTGCCAAAATGAAAACCACTAGCTACAATCCAATCCTAAGGCATGAGATGGTCTCTGGTATGTTGCACAAGCATTCTTTAAATCGAAAGGCATCACTCTATAATAGAATGTTCCCCAAGGTGTAATGAATGTGGTCTTCTCCATATCTTCAGGTGCCATCTTGATTTGATTATGACCGAAAAATCTGTCCATAATGTCGCATTACGCGAAAAACCGGCGGGAAAAGAAGAAACAACAGAGCCGCCACCGTGCGTTATTTATCCCAAAAGAGGGAAAGGAAACGCTCAGAGTAAACCTAGGAAAGAACATGGTCTCGCGACCAAAGAGAATGGGATCGGGAGTCGGTTATGCGAAGGGAAGGTATTAGCACCCCTACGCATCCGTAGTACTCTACGGGATCCACGCACAAAAGGAAGGATAAATGGTTGCTATAACACTGCTCAAACTCACACACACTGGCTGAAAAGAGACACAAGAAACTGACTGAAACTGACTCGGCAGGATATCGCATCCTGGGCCTACTTAGTCTATCAGGCATAGACATCAGAGTCGAAGTAGTTCGGACTGGGAAGACGACACATGCTCGCTAGGATATCGCATCCTATGCATACGTATCTTCTCGGACGAGAGAAGAATCAGAGCATTCGTAGCTCGGCTGACACGCACACAAACAAACAGACAAAGGCAAACGTGGAGCCCGACTGCCAATCACTGGACTTATGTCAGCATCCGAACCAAGACACACACACACTGGAACCCAAATGCCACTCGATGGACTTACATCGGCTTCCAAGCACACAACAACATAACAAGTTAATAGGGAGTCGGGGACTCGAGCCTATAACTGTCAAGCACACACTCAAACAAACAGACAACGAATTGCTAAGGAGTCAGGCACTCGAGCCTAGCAACTGTCAAACAACACACACAAAAAGAAAAAAGGCGCCCGGAGAGATCAGCTCATCTCCTGCCTACATACTTCATCTGGTATGAAGATCAGGGCGATGTAGTTCCCCTACGCAGGGAAAAGGACTAGCCTAACCAGATAACAGAGGGAGACACAACACTAGGGAGACTACGACTCGAGCCTAGATGTTGTCATGCAAAGTCAACCCTAAGTTAAGGTTTCTAGCTAAATGGCACAAGGGCCAACCTATCCTAGACATGACTTGCACAGGAAGCAAGCCACACCTAACCTAACTTGCACAGGAAGCAAGGGTCTCGATTGCAACTAGGGCAAGAGAAAGGGAAGGTCTCAATCGCAACGCGGGCGAGAGAAAAGAATTAGTGTTAGTTGTTAGTCAAACTCGACAAGACATCGCATCTCGTGCCTACGTATCTCATCTGGACATGAGAATCAGAGTTGCCGTAGTTCGGCTAAACTATTACTGTTGGTTTGTGTTTTTTAAGTGGACAACGTCACTACACAATCTACCTGATGCTCGACCTTTGGAGACTTACTCATCTGTAGTAGAAGGAGTTAACGTATCCTTAAGAGGGGATGATGTTTGTTTGTGTTTTTTAAAAAGGCTCAAGCAAGAAAGGAAGTCCTATACGAAGGAACCGTGCTACCTTAATTGACATGCAAACGAGACTACGCGGAGTCTAACAAACCTAGGGGATACAATCACACCACACAAGCACATACAAGCACATACAGCATAAAATAAACACACCAACAAGGGGCTCAAACATGGGTTAAGTTTTAGTCGAGGGGTCATATCAACCTCAACAAACAAACCTCTGGAATTGGGTAAAGGTTGCTCTTAACCTTGCCATTGAGGGGCTAAGGTGAAGCAGATGAAAGGAGATGAGGGGTGTGCCTCATTGCTCTTATCCCTGGCCAGGGAGAGCATCTGACAAGAATGTGTGGGTTCAGAAAGTGGGAACCCTTCTACACATTTGATACTGACTCAACTGTACAATTGTACAAGATCTTGGGTTTTTATCTGCAATGCATCAACACAGTGGTGTGAGCAAAACAGAAGACACACTGAATAGCAGGGGATAGGTTGCTTATCCCTTGGTTCTGCCAATTGCCTCTTCCCTTAGGAGGTCTTTGACTTTGTACAAGGACAAATTAAACATACACAAACATTGCCTCTTAAGGAGGACTTCAGACAGTTGCCTGGCCAAGTAACAGGCCAGGTCTTCCAGACTACATGAAGAAAAAGGAATTATACCTCAAGCAAGTTGCTATTTAAAGCAAAGCAAAGCAAGTTCAAAGAACTAAGCAACTAAAGGTACCTGAAATGGTCAAGCAAATGTTAGTATGCAACTTCAAAACAAAGCAAAGGGAAACATACATTAACAGCTAATCAGAAGCAAGTGTATGTGCAAGGCACAAGACTTAAGGCTTGAGAGCCAAGCCACCTACAAAACAAACAAGTTAGACAAAGATATTCAAGCAAACTCATATCAAAAGAATTGGCCTCATTGGTCATTTGTTGGTCAACCTGAAAACACAAGCTCAAAAGTGAGTAACAGGACCACTAGGGCAAGCCTAGGGTCAAAAGAGAATGAAAAAGTCAAAACAGCAAAGGGCAAGCATTCCAAATCATGTTTAATCAATCAAGAAACAATCCCAATTGGGTTCATGTTCATATCATGCATCATCATCAATTCATAGGCAAAAGAAGTCAAAGCATGGCAAATGAGAGCTCATAGAAGTCAACAGAAAGACTTGCATCAAAAGTCAACTCAAACATTTCCAAAAATCATCAAATAATTCATGATCAATCCTAACACATATCATGGTAAGCATGTAAAATTTCATCCCATTTGGACAAGTGGAAGGCAGTCAATGAAAATCAGAAAGTCAAAGCAATTTTAAGCATGCTCAAAGAAGTCAACCAAACATGTACCAACTTGAAAAATTCATAACTCAGTGATAACAAATGATAAATGAATGGGACTAAAACCATGGCAAATATGAGGATGTCTAGTTATCTCATGTAAAATTTCATGATCATCCAATAAGGTATGAGAATTTCCCAAATGAAATGGCAAGATGTGTCACACAAAGTCAACAATTGACTAGGAAGGGAAGAAAAATCTCAAATAAATAGGAAATGACTCAAATAATTCCACAAAAAATCACATACCAACTAGACATACAAGAGCTCAATCATGCAAAAAATCAGATTAATTGGAGGTCAAGAAGCATGGATACAAAAATCAGCAATTTGCACATCCATGGTGTGACACAAGTTGTCACACCCTACTTCAAAAATTCACAACTCTCAAACCACATAAGATAAAATCATGATCTTTACATCAAAATAAACATGAATGAGTGTAGATTATGCACAAAAAATTTCAGATCAAATGGATAATGCATCACAATTTCACAAGAGATTTTGGTAAAGGGTACAACATATGCATACATGAGCAAAACCCTAATGCCATTAAAAATCCAGCCATCCAAAATATCATTAAAAATCATGATAAAATATTAGAGATCAAACAGGACATGGTGCAAAAATTTTCATGAAATTTGGAATTGAATTGAAGATGTTATGAATTTTACAAAATTGATGCATCAATTGAAATAAACATTGAACAATTAAACATGAAATAATCATTTAATTGAGCACAATGGCATTTCAGTAATTATTTAGACAAGTTAGTGAAACGCTGCGCTTTGCTTCCAGGAAAGAAATATTCTGATTGGTTGATGGCTTAATGGAACAGTGATTAGGGCATGCAAAACAAATTTACACACAGCAAAACGTGTTCTGGGAAAATTTCTAGGGTTTTACTGTAGCATCAACACACATCATCTTCTTCAATCGAAATCGTGCAAAATTATTTCCAGAAATGGCCAAACAACATATCAATAAAAGCAGCAAACAACAAGCATCCAGAACATGGCATTCATTTTCATGGAAACACATTAAATAACATGAATCAAGCAAGAACATGTTTGAGCATCAAAATTAAAATCCAGATTTCTCATGCATAACTCAACCATTTCATGTGATTCAAGTTGCGTTGTAACCAGCAAGGAGTAATCTATCATAAGCATAGCATGGATTAGAGAAAGAAAGTGGTCGAAACCTTACTTGTTTTTGAAGAAAAGAGTGAAACAGTTGTTATTTTGATGATGTAGGCTCGAACAGATGAAGATTATGGTTGATATTGATGGATACTTGAAGAAACTTAGCTCGAACAACTCAAATCCAACTTGAATCTACACTTGCCATGGCTGTAGCTTGAAGAAAAACAGAACACGAGATGAACTCCCAGCTGGTGTTTTGTTCTTGAAAAGGCTTCCAAATGATGGCTAGGTGATGAATCAATGAAGGGATGCTCGAGTCCTTTGGGAGTTTTGGTCAGGAAATGCAAAGTGAGAAAATGTTGATTTTGAGAGAAAATGAAAAATCTGTGTGTAATGAGGCTGCAGCTAGGGTTCACAATGACAGAAAATATGTTATATATGGTCTGTTTAACATCTCTTAATGCAATGCTAATCAAGTTTTGCTCAATTGACACCATTTGCTAATTTGCCAAGTTTGGTCCAAATGGAGGTATGATGGTAGTATGAGCTCGAAATGGGCCTTGCACAAGTCAGAAATGATGTTCTGAACTAATTCCAATTGGTCACTTGAATGGAAATTACTTATTTCAAAAAAATCAAAATTGCACCTCACTTGAAATTCAAACATGCTAGGTCCAAAAGTGCCATTTTGATTGGCAATGTTTTAGCACATGAAATTTACATTTTTGGAAAGAGGAGGTAAAATGTGGTTTGTAGGAAAAAACCTCACCAATTTTGGCCAAATGGTTTGAGAGATATGGCCTTTTGAAGTTCAAGATTTTGTGAAAATGAATTGATCATATCTTGACAACCATACATGGGAATTGAGAGTTCTTGGACTTTTTGGAAATGGGAGAACAAGATCTTCAACTTTCATGTTGGTCAAAAATTCAATTGAAGCTTGTATGATGATGTAAGTTTGGGATCAAGAAGTTTCCATTTTTGGCAGTTGAAATTACAGGTCCAGTTTCTATTTTTGGAAATTTTCTGTTTGGCTTCAAATTCTTCAATGATATTGTTTGCCATGATATATGAGGCCTATTGGGACATGAATAAGCTCTCTCAAACCAAATCCATCCATCAAAACCATAAAATCAACCACAGTTGACCAAGTTTGACTTTTCTAGGGTTTCTGACTGATTGTGCTTGGACTGATGACCTCTGAGCCTCCAATCTTTGACCTAAACACTTCAAATGGATCCTCAAGTCATGTGAACATGTTGGACCAACCCTAGGGCCTTGGCTCCTTGAGAAACACACTTGCTTGCTTGGTTGACTAATCTCCTGATCAGTTTGACCTAATTCTTCTGACTGGCTTGCACTTGAGGCAAAGGGACAATGCAATGCTATGCAGTGGACCATGTTATGTTATGACCTAATATGAGAATGTATGTACAATGATAGGTGCAAATTTGAGGTGCTACAGCTGCCCCTATTCAATCAGCTGGGAACCCGAACGGATGATAGCAACGGCTGTCAGACTTTCAGGGTAAACAGGGATTGAATACCAAAGAACCGTAGAATTTGCACAATACAGGAATCCATCAATGGAAACGTCCACTGGGATCTGATTTTTATTACTGGGTTTTTTTTTTTTTTTTTTTTTCAAAGGGTACGGCCACATCCAGACATCGCAACGACGATGAATGGGAAAAGAAAACACAACTAGATGCCAACGGACAACTAGGAAAAACTCAACGTTTACCAAGACCAACGGAGAGGTAACCAGACATTAATGAATGACTGGAAGGGGTACAACCATACGTCAGCGGACGTAATGGGAAAAACTCAACGTTTACCAAGACCAACGGAGAGGTAAATCCACAAGGGGACAGGTACAACTAGACGTCATAGGACGAAAGGGAGACTCACGTTTATCGACACCAACGGAGAGGAGGAAAACTCAACCAGACGTCATAGGACGAAAGGGAGACTCACGTTTATCGACACCAACGGAGAGGAGAAAAACTCAACCAGACATCATAGGACGAAAGGGAGACTCACGTTTATCGACACCAACGGAGAGGAGGAAAACTCAACCAGACATCATAGGACGAAAGGGAGACTCACGTTTATCGACACCAACGGAGAGGAGGAATCTTCACTAGGGAAGGGATAGCGACGTCATGAACATCGAAAGAGGATGTTTACCGACATCAAAAGAAAACCAGACACTTACGCATGACTGGAAATCACCGAAGGATGGTGTTTACCGACACCAAAGAAGACCAGACACTTACGCATGACTGGAAATCACCGACGGATGGTGTTTACCGACACCAAAGAAGACCAGACACTTACGCATGACTGGAAATCACCGAAGGATGGTGTTTACCGACACCAAAGAAGACCAGACACTTACGCATGACTGGAAATCACCGAAGGATGGTGTTTACCGACACCAAAAGAAAACCAGACACTTACGTATGACTGGAAATCACCGAAGGATGGTGTTTACCGACACCAAAGAAGACCAGACACTTACGCATGACTGGAAATCACCGAAGGATGGTGTTTACCGACACCAAAGAAGACCAGACACTTACGCATGACTGGAAATCACCGAAGGATGGTGTTTACCGACACCAAAAGAAAACCAGACACTTACGCATGACTGGAAATCACCGAAGGATGGTGTTTACCGACACCAAAGAAGACCAGACACTTACGCATGACTGGAAATCACCGAAGGATGGTGTTTACCGACACCAAAGAAGACCAGACACTTACGCATGACTGGAAATCACCGAAGGATGGTGTTTACCGACACCAAAGAAGACCAGACACTTACGCATGACTGGAAATCACCGAAGGATGGTGTTTACCGACACCAAAGAAACAACACACGCGGGTGCTGACGGGATACTGACATCCACAAGATGACAGGGCAAGGCTGAACACTTGCAGGGGGTTTCACTGGGGATCAAGGTCACGACGGCGAGCAAACAGGAAGGAACACCAAGGATACCGGGTTGTAGGTATGAAACGGGTGACCGACCAAACGTGAATTGGTTTGTGTTCCAAAACACTCAACATCCTGAAGAGGGCTAGAAAAGCAGTCTTGTTAGAGGATGAACATTCGATTCCACAAGGAATACGAATCTTACTCTGCTGGAGATAACAATCGAAAGATTGACCAAAGAGTGCATGAGATATATTATCTATAGCCGTCAAAACGTAGATAATACACTCGCATGGAAGATTATCCATAACCGGGTTGTAGGTTGTTAAATGAATAATCGACCGACAAGAAAGGCATCAGGGTACCAGGCTAGGTATGCAAAAGATGACCAATCAAAAGAGGATAAAGTTGCTAACTCTGAGCAAATATCCAAAAAGAAGGGGAAGACCCAATGGGGACAATACTGCTTGATCAAGGCAAGTATCCAGAGGGGAAAGAATATCAACATCACAGACCGGATACTGATAACTGCAAAGAGGGGATTACATCTACCGGTTTGTAGGCAGAAAACCACGGAAAAGTAACCAGTCATCATCGGGATGAGCACAAAGGGTTAACTCCAACAAGGGGAGGAATGTGGGATTTTACAACTACCAGCTAGTGGGTAGAAAACCACAAAGATAGGACTTACAACTACCGGTTCGTAGGTAGAAGCCCACAAACAGTCTGCTGAGAGACAGAGTGAGAAAAAGGATTTACAACTACCGGGTAGTAGGTAGAAGACCAAAAATCCGCCAATAATCAGAATGAACCACAAAGGTTACCTCTGTTAGGGGATGAAAGTGGGATTTTACAACTACCAGCTAGCGGGTAGAAAACCACAAAGATAGGACTTACAGCTACCGGTTTGTAGGTAGAGGCCAACAAACCATATCCGCCAGGGGATGAAAGTGGGATTTTACAACTACCGGTTTGTAGGTAGAAAACCACAAAGATAGGACTTACAACTACCGGTTTGTAGGTAGAGGCCACCAAATTCCGCTGAGGATAAGATGAATGAGTGCCGGTTAGTGAGCGACTATTCATTTATGCCCCAGGGAAGTACAGGAGACAGCCAACAGGAAGCCAATTTAGGATCGATCCAAAAAGGCAGACTGAAACAAGACTCATCCTAATGAGGAAGGAACTCAATAGGGAAAACCCATCCCAATGTGTGTTGGGAGGGAACGGAAACAACCGTCATCCACGAGGATGTATCTCAGTGGGGAAATGGCAGGAAAGGATAGACATTTTCTGCTTAAGGGGTTGGCTCTACATGGAGAGATCAGACACACCCATATCTGCTAGAGGAAAATCTACTGGAGAGATTCTTATCGCCAAACAGCAGGAGGCAACAATCAACAGATACATGGCAACAGCTGCAACATGAGTATCTGAATGCTATGATTATGCATGTATGCATTATATCTAAAAAAATGTATGATGAATGCTGACAAACAGACATGCTCAAACCACAGGTCCGGGAATCGATCATCCGGAGAGCAAAACCAAAGTCACCAGAGAGCCAAGAAAATCCACTGGAGACTGAGACAATAGGGAACAATCATCATCCTGTAGGGGAGGAAGGCCACCAGAGGCTTCCGGAGGGATCGTCGGTCACAACCGGAGAACAGAGTTCAACATACTGGCGGACGCGCCACAACAACTCGTGCTGGAAATCAGAGATGCCAAGGAGCAACCAGATCTCTGATGAGGATAGATAGGCATTGAGAAAGCTCATCATGCCAACAACTCCGCTCGGGGATCTATCTGAGGACATGACGGAGCACTGGGATGTCAATCCATAAAATACCGAATCTTCCAAAGAAAGGCACCCATGCTGGTGGAGAGGAGAAGAATGCTCTGCTGGAGAGGCGAAAGTTGAAGTCTTCGGTAAAAGCTCTGCTAGGGGAACTGCCCCACAATAGTATTTCAACAGCAACCTTGTTGGGAATGCCCCTCGGTAGGGCTCAAACAAACCTATACTGGAGATGCCCCACAATAGAGCTAACAGGGACTCGGAGGGAGAATGTTGTACTGTCGGGAACGTGAAGATGAACCACTTCAACTAACACTGCACTGAGCGACCTCACCGAGGAGAAACCGTAAGAGGTTCTACAGGAAAAAGATACAGTTATGCTCGAGATACGAACAAAATGTCTTACCTGTTGGTAATCATACCACCCTCGGGAGAGCACTTGCGGATCTCCTAAGTATCCTTCCATCATCGTGAATGTTCACTTTGTTTAAGAACGTTTTTTTTTTGAAAAATTTGTTTATTTTGAAAAACAATGATACTTTATCAATTAAAGCATGCAAAACATTTGTTGAGTTGAAACAAAAAGGAGTGCAAATAATTGGATAAAAGCTCAAATTAATGTGATGGGATGGTAGTCTGCAAAGGGCGAGACTCCATAGATCTGTACAAGTTTGAAATCGGTGATATATATTGGAGAGGGCTACATTGAACATAATGACCTTTCCTCTACCATTCTGAATTTTCGATGTATTCGGAGCTTCAGTCGACGACGAATCGAGAACTCCTGACGGATGACAGATGTACAACACAGTCTTGTCAGGATGCAGTTACTTGTCAAATCCCTAATTTTTGCCTAGATTGCCCCAGTGTGAGGTGATCAATCTAGCGGGATGCAAATTCCTTTTTCAATGTCTCTAACTTTTGCCTGGATCGCCCTTTCGGGTTTTCAATCCACCGAGACGCTCCTTTTTGCCTAAGTCGCCCTTTGGGGTGTTCGACTTAGCGAGCTGTTTGCTTTTTTCTTGTTTAGGCGAAGTATTTCTTGACTGCATCGGGATTCACAGGACGAGTGAACTTTTTCATCCATTGTAGTAAGTGTCAGAACACCGCCTGAAGAGGCTCTCTTGACAACACATGGACTTTCATAGCTTGGAGTCCACTTGCCCCTGGACTTGGGCACGAAAGGCAAGACTTTCTTGAGCACAAGGTCCCTCGGAACACACGAGGCTTGACCTTCTTGTTGAATGCTTTTTCACTCTCTGCTGATACAACTGACCATGACACATGGCAGTTGATCTCTTCCTTTCGATCGAATTCAGCATCAGTCAACGTGGGACTTTGAGGGTGCTATTTCTCTTTTGTTTTTTCTTTTGATTTCTTTTGATTTCCTTTGATTTTGATTGACTTCTCTTTTTTTTTTTTTGATTTTGCACCCTCCTCTTTCTTTTTTTTTCTTTTTCTCTTTTTTTTTTGATAAATGCCCCAGTTGGCTGTTCTGCTGATTCTCGAGATGCAGCTGAGTGTGATCTTCTTTTCTTGCTCAAGAAGTCGGGAAATCTCGTCAGGAATTCCTTCAACATTATCTTCTTCCGCTTCGAATACAGGGAATTCAAAATCGGGAGATGACGTCCGATCATTATGTTCAATGGGTTTGAGAAACAACCTGCATAAAGATTTTGATATGAAAAGCACTTTAAAAATCAAACAAGACAATCGTTATGCAGATGAAAAGATTGCTTTTATTCTTGTTTTTAAGGTTTTTTGTGATCACCAATTTCATGCAAAAAGCGAAAAGGGAAAACAATTGGAAAAACAAATGTTTTAACATGAATTATTTGAATGAAAATATCATTGCACAAAATATTGCCAACAATGTCATCACTTCTCCTTTTGGCATGGGAGAAGGGTTTTTAAACAAAGTGATTATTGCTCTGACTTATGAACAACTGTAGGAAAGCCCACAGTGACCCAATTGTGATAGATCCCTCCAGGGATGACAACTGTCAGTATCTCTTGCATCAGCAGCTTCTGTTTTTGAACAACCCTTCTGAAGAAAAGTCAACGCCAACCCGGGACTTGTGAGCTTCAAGCTTGATTAGCACGGGGACCTAAATCCTCCAAGATCAGAATACCTGACCTCACAAGGTCTTGAACCTTCATCTTCAGTTGGAAACAACTATCCACATCATGACCAGGAGCACCCGAATGATACACACAATGCTGTTCAGGCCTATACCAACACCGAGGGTTGACGGGTATGGGCGGCGGGTCTCTGGGAGTAATCAAGTTCCGCTCTAACAGAGAGGGATATAGTTCGGCGTAGGACATGGGGATTGGATCAAAAATGATCTTCTTCCTCTCATTACTCGTACTGGCTTGCTGGGAAGCCTGCTGCTGAGGACGATGTTGTTGATGCTGATATTGCTGAGTGGGTCTTCTCTGTTGTTGGGGTTGAGTTGCTGGAATAGTCACAGCAGCAGCCTGACGGTTCTGTCCTCTGTTTGCACTCCTCCGACGGTGCACAGCATTTGTTTCACTTTCTCCCCTTTTGGGTGCCCCAGAGGATGGCTTCTTAGAACCGGAAGAACTTGAAGAGCCAGGATGGCGAACCGGAGCGCAGGTTGCTCTGACATTAACAGTCTCGGCAGCAAGAGGCTGTTTACTGATTCTGATCCCCTTCAATTCGTCACTCACGGCACAATCATCAACGAGAACAGTGACCGCAGCATTCTCATGAACGGGTACACCCACTGGTGGAGCACGGTGGACTGGTGGAATCATGGCTTCCAGTCTCTGGGCTAAGGCACGCAGCTCCTCTTGCCCCTGAACGACCCCTTGCATCATGTTCATGAACTGGGCCATGTTTGCCCTCATCTCAGCCAACTCGGCTTGTACTTGATCCATGTTGCGTTGATGGTTGAGCCTCGTTGAGTAGCGGTGTGGTCTTTGATCAGCTATCCTGCCTCAACACAGGAACCCACAGTAAGAAGATGGCACAAGAACACCTGTTATGCAAATGATATGAGTATGATGTTTTATGATATGCATGATGCACATGAGATGCTCATTTCTCAGGCATTCAAAGAGCCTGACCCTTTCTGAAAAGATGGCAACCTGCAGCAACAAGAGAACAACAGATACAGGGAAAAATGAAAGCAACAGAGAAATGCTGACAACCTTATCTATACATAAGGGTAAAAAGGTCATACAACCAAGTCAACAGAATATTCGCATAAACAGAGTACAAAGAAAAGAATCCCATCCAACAAGCCTGGAGGTGATTCTCGATAACAAAGATCCAAAGACGGAGTACAAGCAAATGAATCCCATCCAACAAGCCTGGAGGTGATTCTCAACAAATACAAACAAAGATACAATCTAAGACAGACGGTCTTCCGGAATGAGGGTCTTCAGGTAATGGCACTGGTCTATCAACAGTGAGCATTCTGAACATTCTGGTAGAGGAGTGATCTTCTCTTTCAATTGTCTTCTCAGCTCCAAGACTTCTCCTCCAAGATAGTCCTCTGATTTCTGTCTCAACTCCATCTCTTTCTTCAACTGAATGTCTTTGTCTTTGAGTTGTTTCTCCAAGTCTCTGATCTTCTTCTGATGGTTGATTTCTGCTCTTTGTAGTCTCAAACATTCCCTATGCTCTGTATCTAACATGGACTCCATCTCCTCATATGATCTCTTCCTACTCCTTACTCTGCTAGCATCTTCTCCTTGCACTTCCCTGAGTTGGTGGGCCAAGTGCAGCTTATCAGCTTTAGCTTTGTACAACTCCATCTGAACGTCTTGCTCTTTCTCTCTCAGACGACGACTCTTCATCAAGGCTTGCTTATAGTGCTCAGCAGGCACACTATCAGCAAGAACCAAAGGTGGTTGCTCCTGCAACGGCTCCATCCTATCATAGGGTAGCAGCAAAGTTTCCACTCTCTTCTTTACCCAATCGGTGTAATCGGGCATTGCAATGGCAAACTTCTTCCCTAAGACGGATCCATCCTTCGCTTCAACAAATCTCCAGGCTCTCCCAATCTGCTCCAATCTAACAGGGTCAGTACGCTTCTCAAAATACACACTCTCAACTATCTCAGCTTCAAGTGGCCTTCTACTCATGACAAACCCTAGCTGGCGAAGAGAAAGAACTGGGTTGTAATTGATGCAACCCTTGGTCCCCACGAGTGGCACGTTCCGGAATTTACCACAACTCATAATAACATTCTTCACATCCATCCGGTATGACTGCCATCTGATGTCGTAGGAGGTAAGTGACATGACCCTCTGAGTCCACTTAAGAGTGCTCTGGGTATCCACAAAGGGTCCACTGACAGGCAGGAGTGACATAAACCATCTGAACAGGAGAGGTAAGCAGCACCTGATGGCTCCACCCTTACCATGCCTACTGTGGATGGCATAGTAAGTATCAGCTAGAAGGGTTGGGACTGGATTCCCTCTGATAAAAATGCTGATGGCAGCATGGTCAACAAAATTTGGCATACTGGGAAATAGGATGATTCCATATATCAAGGCGGCAAGCTGCGCGTGAAAAACTTCCCAATTTCCCTTTTCTGCTTCATCTCTGGCTACTCTCAACAGAAATTTCAATGGCAGACCCACTACTTCCCCATAGGGCTTCCAATTCTCACCAACTTCCTTGACACTCATTCGTAGAGCTCTGGCAATCAATCTGAAGTCAACCTCCTTTGGGACGTCCAAGAAGGGAGTCTGATGCTGAACCGGGACGTTCATCAGAATAGAGTACTCCTCGAGAGTAGGTGCTAGCTGATAATCTTGAAATGTGAAGCATCTGAGCTCTGGATCATAGAACTGTAGTAGTGTCTGCAGAGGCACCGGATCCACTACTGTCTTCAGCACTGTCAAGATATCTCCATACTGTCCAACGAAACTCTTCAGACGATCATCTGTCACAAAGCTACCCAACTCAATCAGTGAAGTCAACGGCTCACGATGGAAACTGTAGGAACAGGTCTTCCGCTTCGGCTCTGAGACTGTTGCCATCTCTATCAGTAGACAAGCTCTGGAATGTACCTGAGAAATGATATGCATGCAGAGATTAGTTTTTTTTTCTCTTTTTTTTTGATTGATTTTTTTTGATTTTTTTTTTACTGCGTTTCTTTTGAAAAAATAAATATGCTATGATGCAAATGATGCAGACTGGACTGGCTGGTTGTGCAAACTCTGATCACTAGGTCGAAGCTTCAGTCAAAAATCAGAACCCAAATCCAACTTAAGGTCAACTGAACACACTGTTGTCTGAACTAGAGTCACCAACAGAACCAAGTCACCAACGGTACCTGTAATGATCAACCCTTCCCCACTCACGGGTGTAGTCTAGGCCAGGGTAAAGGCTGAGAGAAACGCAGCATAAATAACCTTTCGCAGAATACCATCATATACACACCTGAAGTATGTAACGACGATACCCCACCAGGGTCTGAACTGCTCGTGATATCAATGTTCCGCTAAGTGGCGCCATACCACCCGCTTCCCATGAATCACTCTATTCCTAGGTTTCCTAGATTTCACTCATGGTCTGGGTATTGGACCTTTTACCTCAACTGACACCCACCCCACGCAGAAAAACAGACAACCAGCCAGGCAGTAATGAATAATGAATATGAATGCAAACATTAATGCACACAATCAATGCAATCAATAAATGAAATGAACAACTAATGAAAGCAATAAATACACACAGCACAAAGCAACCAAAACCCTAATCCTAGAGAGCTCTAGGAGAGACTCGCTTAGGGAAGATGGACCAGTAAGAGGTCAACTTCTCTATGTCCCCAGCAGAGTCGCCAGCTGTCGCATTACGCGAAAAACCGGCGGGAAAAGAAGAAACAACAGAGCCGCCACCGTGCGTTATTTATCCCAAAAGAGGGAAAGGAAACGCTCAGAGTAAACCTAGGAAAGAACATGGTCTCGCGACCAAAGAGAATGGGATCGGGAGTCGGTTATGCGAAGGGAAGGTATTAGCACCCCTACGCATCCGTAGTACTCTACGGGATCCACGCACAAAAGGAAGGATAAATGGTTGCTATAACACTGCTCAAACTCACACACACTGGCTGAAAAGAGACACAAGAAACTGACTGAAACTGACTCGGCAGGATATCGCATCCTGGGCCTACTTAGTCTATCAGGCATAGACATCAGAGTCGAAGTAGTTCGGACTGGGAAGACGACACATGCTCGCTAGGATATCGCATCCTATGCATACGTATCTTCTCGGACGAGAGAAGAATCAGAGCATTCGTAGCTCGGCTGACACGCACACAAACAAACAAACAAAGGCAAACGTGGAGCCCGACTACCAATCACTGGACTTATGTTAGCATCCGAACCAAGACACACACACACTGGAACCCAAATGCCACTCGATGGACTTACATCGGCTTCCAAGCACACAACAACATAACAAGTTAATAGGGAGTCGGGGACTCGAGCCTATAACTGTCAAGCACACACTCAAACAAACAGACAACGAATTGCTAAGGAGTCAGGCACTCGAGCCTAGCAACTGTCAAACAACACACACAAAAAGAAAAAAGGCGCCCGGAGAGATCAGCTCATCTCCTGCCTACATACTTCATCTGGTATGAAGATCAGGGCGATGTAGTTCCCCTACGCAGGGAAAAGGACTAGCCTAACCAGATAACAGAGGGAGACACAACACTAGGGAGACTACGACTCGAGCCTAGATGTTGTCATGCAAAGTCAACCCTAAGTTAAGGTTTCTAGCTAAATGGCACAAGGGCCAACCTATCCTAGACATGACTTGCACAGGAAGCAAGCCACACCTAACCTAACTTGCACAGGAAGCAAGGGTCTCGATTGCAACTAGGGCAAGAGAAAGGGAAGGTCTCAATCGCAACGCGGGCGAGAGAAAAGAATTAGTGTTAGTTGTTAGTCAAACTCGACAAGACATCGCATCTCGTGCCTACGTATCTCATCTGGACATGAGAATCAGAGTTGCCGTAGTTCGGCTAAACTATTACTGTTGGTTTGTGTTTTTTAAGTGGACAACGTCACTACACAATCTACCTGATGCTCGACCTTTGGAGACTTACTCATCTGTAGTAGAAGGAGTTAACGTATCCTTAAGAGGGGATGATGTTTGTTTGTGTTTTTTAAAAAGGCTCAAGCAAGAAAGGAAGTCCTATACGAAGGAACCGTGCTACCTTAATTGACATGCAAACGAGACTACGCGGAGTCTAACAAACCTAGGGGATACAATCACACCACACAAGCACATACAAGCACATACAGCATAAAATAAACACACCAACAAGGGGCTCAAACATGGGTTAAGTTTTAGTCGAGGGGTCATATCAACCTCAACAAACAAACCTCTGGAATTGGGTAAAGGTTGCTCTTAACCTTGCCATTGAGGGGCTAAGGTGAAGCAGATGAAAGGAGATGAGGGGTGTGCCTCATTGCTCTTATCCCTGGCCAGGGAGAGCATCTGACAAGAATGTGTGGGTTCAGAAAGTGGGAACCCTTCTACACATTTGATACTGACTCAACTGTACAATTGTACAAGATCTTGGGTTTTTATCTGCAATGCATCAACACAGTGGTGTGAGCAAAACAGAAGACACACTGAATAGCAGGGGATAGGTTGCTTATCCCTTGGTTCTGCCAATTGCCTCTTCCCTTAGGAGGTCTTTGACTTTGTACAAGGACAAATTAAACATACACAAACATTGCCTCTTAAGGAGGACTTCAGACAGTTGCCTGGCCAAGTAACAGGCCAGGTCTTCCAGACTACATGAAGAAAAAGGAATTATACCTCAAGCAAGTTGCTATTTAAAGCAAAGCAAAGCAAGTTCAAAGAACTAAGCAACTAAAGGTACCTGAAATGGTCAAGCAAATGTTAGTATGCAACTTCAAAACAAAGCAAAGGGAAACATACATTAACAGCTAATCAGAAGCAAGTGTATGTGCAAGGCACAAGACTTAAGGCTTGAGAGCCAAGCCACCTACAAAACAAACAAGTTAGACAAAGATATTCAAGCAAACTCATATCAAAAGAATTGGCCTCATTGGTCATTTGTTGGTCAACCTGAAAACACAAGCTCAAAAGTGAGTAACAGGACCACTAGGGCAAGCCTAGGGTCAAAAGAGAATGAAAAAGTCAAAACAGCAAAGGGCAAGCATTCCAAATCATGTTTAATCAATCAAGAAACAATCCCAATTGGGTTCATGTTCATATCATGCATCATCATCAATTCATAGGCAAAAGAAGTCAAAGCATGGCAAATGAGAGCTCATAGAAGTCAACAGAAAGACTTGCATCAAAAGTCAACTCAAACATTTCCAAAAATCATCAAATAATTCATGATCAATCCTAACACATATCATGGTAAGCATGTAAAATTTCATCCCATTTGGACAAGTGGAAGGCAGTCAATGAAAATCAGAAAGTCAAAGCAATTTTAAGCATGCTCAAAGAAGTCAACCAAACATGTACCAACTTGAAAAATTCATAACTCAGTGATAACAAATGATAAATGAATGGGACTAAAACCATGGCAAATATGAGGATGTCTAGTTATCTCATGTAAAATTTCATGATCATCCAATAAGGTATGAGAATTTCCCAAATGAAATGGCAAGATGTGTCACACAAAGTCAACAATTGACTAGGCAGGGAAGAAAAATCTCAAATAAATAGGAAATGACTCAAATAATTCCACAAAAAATCACATACCAACTAGACATACAAGAGCTCAATCATGAAAAAAATCAGATTAATTGGAGGTCAAGAAGCATGGATACAAAAATCAGCAATTTGCACATCCATGGTGTGACACAAGTTGTCACACCCTACTTCAAAAATTCACAACTCTCAAACCACATAAGATAAAATCATGATCTTTACATCAAAATAAACATGAATGAGTGTAGATTATGCACAAAAAATTTCAGATCAAATGGATAATGCATCACAATTTCACAAGAGATTTTGGTAAAGGGTACAACATATGCATACATGAGCAAAACCCTAATGCCATTAAAAATCCAGCCATCCAAAATATCATTAAAAATCATGATAAAATATTAGAGATCAAACAGGACATGGTGCAAAAATTTTCATGAAATTTGGAATTGAATTGAAGATGTTATGAATTTTACAAAATTGATGCATCAATTGAAATAAACATTGAACAATTAAACATGAAATAATCATTTAATTGAGCACAATGGCATTTCAGTAATTATTTAGACAAGTTAGTGAAACGCTGCGCTTTGCTTCCAGGAAAGAAATATTCTGATTGGTTGATGGCTTAATGGAACAGTGATTAGGGCATGCAAAACAAATTTACACACAGCAAAACGTGTTCTGGGAAAATTTCTAGGGTTTTACTGTAGCATCAACACACATCATCTTCTTCAATCGAAATCGTGCAAAATTATTTCCAGAAATGGCCAAACAACATATCAATAAAAGCAGCAAACAACAAGCATCCAGAACATGGCATTCATTTTCATGGAAACACATTAAATAACATGAATCAAGCAAGAACATGTTTGAGCATCAAAATTAAAATCCAGATTTCTCATGCATAACTCAACCATTTCATGTGATTCAAGTTGCGTTGTAACCAGCAAGGAGTAATCTATCATAAGCATAGCATGGATTAGAGAAAGAAAGTGGTCGAAACCTTACTTGTTTTTGAAGAAAAGAGTGAAACAGTTGTTATTTTGATGATGTAGGCTCGAACAGATGAAGATTATGGTTGATATTGATGGATACTTGAAGAAACTTAGCTCGAACAACTCAAATCCAACTTGAATCTACACTTGCCATGGCTGTAGCTTGAAGAAAAACAGAACACGAGATGAACTCCCAGCTGGTGTTTTGTTCTTGAAAAGGCTTCCAAATGATGGCTAGGTGATGAATCAATGAAGGGATGCTCGAGTCCTTTGGGAGTTTTGGTCAGGAAATGCAAAGTGAGAAAATGTTGATTTTGAGAGAAAATGAAAAATCTGTGTGTAATGAGGCTGCAGCTAGGGTTCACAATGACAGAAAATATGTTATATATGGTCTGTTTAATATCTCTTAATGCAATGCTAATCAAGTTTTGCTCAATTGACACCAGTTGCTAATTTGCCAAGTTTGGTCCAAATGGAGGTATGATGGTAGTATGAGCTCGAAATGGGCCTTGCACAAGTCATAAATGATGTTCTGAACTAATTCCAATTGGTCACTTGAATGGAAATTACTTATTTCAAAAAAAATCAAAATTGCACCTCACTTGAAATTCAAACATGCTAGGTCCAAAAGTGCCATTTTGATTGGCAATGTTTTAGCACATGAAATTTACATTTTTGGAAAGAGGAGGTAAAATGTGGTTTGTAGGAAAAAACCTCACCAATTTTGGCCAAATGGTTTGAGAGATATGGCCTTTTGAAGTTCAAGATTTTGTGAAAATGAATTGATCATATCTTGACAACCATACATGGGAATTGAGAGTTCTTGGACTTTTTGGAAATGGAAGAACAAGATCTTCAACTTTCATGTTAGGCAAAAATTCAATTGAAGCTTGTATGATGATGTAAGTTTGGGATCAAGAAGTTTCCATTTTTGGCAGTTGAAATTACAGGTCCAGTTTCTATTTTTGGAAATTTTCTGTTTGGCTTCAAATTCTTCAATGATATTGTTTGCCATGATATATGAGGCCTATTGGGACATGAATAAGCTCTCTCAAACCAAATCCATCCATCAAAACCATAAAATCAACCACAGTTGACCAAGTTTGACTTTTCTAGGGTTTCTGACTGATTGTGCCTGGACTGATGACCTCTGAGCCTCCAATCTTTGACCTAAACACTTCAAATGGATCCTCAAGTCATGTGAACATGTTGGACCAACCCTAGGGCCTTGGCTCCTTGAGAAACACACTTGCTTGCTTGGTTGACTGATCTCCTGATCAGTTTGACCTAATTCTTCTGACTGGCTTGCACTTGAGGCAAAGGGACAATGCAATGCTATGCAGTGGACCATGTTATGTTATGACCTAATATGAGAATGTATGTACAATGATAGGTGCAAATTTGAGGTGCTACACATAAACGAAAAGAATTTGAATTTAGCTTTATTTTCTACCAACATGTCAATGTGTGGTAGAGGAAAATCATCTTTCGAACCAGCTTTGTTCAAATCTCTATAATCAACACACATGCAAACTTTTCCATCTTTCTTGGGAACATGCACAATATTGGCCACCCACTGCGGATACTCGGAGGTTACGAGAAAACCAACATCAATATGCTTCTGCACTTCTTCTTTGATCTTCACTGCCATATCAGGATGACTCATTCTCAACTTCTGCTTGACCGGCGGGCATTCTGGCTTTAGCGGTGATCTATGCTCCACAATCTCAGAATCCAACCCAGGCATGTCTTGATAGGACCAAGCAAACACATCAGAATATTCTCGAAGAAGATCAATCAACCTCTTCTTAACTTCTAGACACAGTTGATACCCAATCTTGACTTCCTTCACATCATCCTCGGAACCCAAGTTGACTAGTTCAATCTGCTCTTCTAATGGCTGAATTTATTTTTCCACGTGCTCAAGTAAACAGGATAATTCATCAGATACTTCTTCATCACCAGTCTCGTCCTCAGCTTCGAACACATGGAAATCAAAGTTGGGAGAGGCAGTAGGATCATTGCATTCAATGGGTTTGAGAACCAACCTGCATAATGGTTTGATATTTTGATTTTAGAGAAGTGGGGTGCGACCAAATATTATGCAGATGGAAGATTATTATTTATTTATATTTTTTGTGATTACCATTTTCAGAAAAGCAAAAGGTAAAATAAAACATCATAGATGTGGATGAATGAAAATTTTATTTTATTGATGATAATAATAAAGGTGCCCAACAATGTTCACTTCTCCCTTAGGCATAGGAGAAGGATTTTTCTTTAAAAAATGAAAATAAATTACTTAGAGCAATGAATAACCGTAGGAACATCAACAACAACCCAATTGTTGCAAGTTTGGCCATGCGTCACAAAGTTGGCGCAAGCTTCATCTTCATCATCACTATCTTCAATCATGACAGCTGAGTGTTGATCATTCCCATGAATGAACCCTCCACTGTGGAAACTTGGTTGCATAACTTCAGTTCTGATGTTGAACGACCCTGGTTGAAATCCCAATTCATCCCTATTCTTGTTCTCATCAATCTCTATCATACGACCTCGTTGATCAATGATGCCAGCCTCAATAGTCTTTTATGCATCTTTTAAAGAAGACATGGATGTCCCAGTTTTCTTCTCCTCAACAATAGACAAGGCTTAGAACTACGTTCCAACCTCCTCCTCAGCTTTAACATATGTAAAAGATGACTGATGGCTTACCAATAGTGTCTTCTCTCCACTAACAACGACAAGCTTGCCATTCTTTACAAATTTCAGCTTCTGATGTAGAGTAGACGTCACAGCTCCTACTTCATGAATCCATGGTCTTCCCAACAAAAAACTATAGACAGGGTGGATATCCATTACCTGGAAGTTAATTTGGAAATCACTCGGACCTATCTTTACTGGAAGGTCCACTTCACCAATGATAGTTTTTCGAGAACCGTCGAACGCTTTGACAATTACGCCACTGTATCTCATTGGGGCGCATTGATAAGAAAGTCTTGACAAAGTTGATTTCGGAATCACATTCAAAGACGAACCTATGTCAACCAACACATTGGACATAACGTCCTCCTTACAATTCATTGAAATATGCAACGCCAAATTGTGATTTTGGCCTTCCTTAGGAAGTTCTTCATCACAAAAGCTCAGATTATTGCAAGACATAATATTGGCAACAATATGGTCAAACTGATCCACAATCACATTATGCTCAACGTAAGCCTGCTCTAGCACTTTCTGCAATGCCTCCCTATGTGCTTTAGAGTTCATCAACAGTGACAACACATAGATCTTTGACGGAGTTTGGAGTAGCTGCTCCATAACATTGAACTCACTTCTTTTGATCAACTTCAAAACTTCATCATCATCGTTAGCCTTCAGTTTGTTGGATTCACCAGACTGACACATTGAAGTACTAACCAGATTCACCATTGGAGTCTCTGCCTTCTTACTTATTGCAACATCTTCTATTTTTTTCGGAAAAACTGGACCAAACACACGACCACTAAGGGTCACCTTCGCAATATCAGCAATGTTCACCACAGAGTCTGCAACTGGTAGAGGAACCTCTTGACCCTTTTCTATCATTGTGGCATTATGTTGATATGGCACAGCTTTATCGGATGCATACGCAACATAACCTTCTAATCATATAACCAACAACGATACTGATCTATTGACATTGTTATTGTTGCTGCTATCAAACTGGATAACCATCCGCTCAGGGGTCTTGAATACTGGTATATTACATTCACATTATCTTCCAAATGACGGAACTAGCAAACCTGAATAAGTCCTTCATCCATCAACTTTTGGATATCCCTCTTGACAATAACACAACCACGAGGGTTCACACTGCAAATCACACAACCATCATGGTCATGCTCACATTCACTAACCAAATAGATGTCTTTATGAATTGCCACCAAATATTGTCTGATATGGTAAACATCATAAACCTTGAACTCACCTGGACAACCATCTACCATATTGACAGAAGCATTACTATGAGCAGGCAAAGGATTGGCTTTTACATTTGGTGCTCTGTTCTCAAAGGACACCGTTCTAATCTTTACAAGCTTTTGGACTTCATACTTAAATGGATAGCAATTATCTATGTCATGGTCAGGGGCTCCCTGGTGAAAAGCACAATGAAGTTCAGGTTTGAACCACCATGGAAGTGGCTCAGGAATCTGCGGAGGATTTCTTGGTTGAATGAGGTTTTTGAGAACCAAGGACGAGTATAATTTTGCATACGACATAGGAGTAGGGTCAAAGGATACCATCTTCCTCTCAAAGCTTTGTTGGTTATTATTGTTGTTGTTGTTGGTTCTTTGTTGCGGTTGTTGTTGACGTTGTTGTTGCTGAATAGAAACTTATTGATTATTGGAATTGTTGGAAAATATAGGAATTACTGATGAAACTTGATGTTGATGTTGACGGGGTTGAGAACTATTTCTGACATGAGGCCTCCTCTGCCTCCCCACAGACACTGAATTAGTTTCTCCCTCCTTCCTCTTGGAGAAACTCCCACCATATTTCTTGCTAGACGATGCTTCTTCTTTAGACAGGCGTCCTTCACAGACTCCTTCTTCTAGCTTCATCCCCATATTTACCATTTGGGTAAAGTCATTGGGGGCACTTGCAATCATACGCTCGTAGTAAAACCAACTCAACGTCTTCAAGAAGATCTTCGTCATTTCTTTCTCCTCTAGAGGTGGACTAATCTAGGCAGCCAACTCCCTCCATCTTTTGGCATACTATTTGAATGTCTCCTTGTCCTTCTAAGACATAAGCCTCATTTGGTCTCTATCAGGCGCCATGTCCATGTCGTACTTATACTATTTGATAAAGGCCTCGCCTAAGTCGTTGAAAGTACGGACGCTTGCACTGTCCAAACCCATATACCATCTTAAAGCAGCTCCAGTCAAACTGTCTTAGAAATAGTGAATCAGCAACTGATCATTATCAGTTTGAGTAAACATTTTTCTGGCGTACATCACAAGATGGCTCAGCGGACAAGTGTTCCCTTTATACTTTTCAAAGTAGGGGACCTTGAACTTCATCGAGAATTTAACATTGGGGACCACGCAAAGCTCAGCAATACTCTTCCCGAACAAATATTTTCCTCTCAAAGTCTTCATTTCTTTACGCAGCTCGAGGAACTGATCTTTCATTTCGTCCATTTCTCATACACATCTGGACCCTCAAATGGCTCAGAATGGTAGATAGTGTCCTTAACACGAGGAAAAGCGTGAACAACAGGAGATGGCACTGACATGACTGAGCTAGATGCAGACAGAGAAACAAAGGTGGATGCATACCCTTCTGGCATAAAGTTGGATGGCATCCCCCAAGGGAATCCAACAGGCATGGAAGGACCGGATTGACTGAAAGCAACAGGAACAATGGAGGTAGAAACCTCATAAATAATAGTCCTCTGGGGAGAAGTTGCGGGAGTTGGTGAAGACTGTTTATGTGCAGTGTAAGACCCTAATTTTGACCCTAAGATCCCTCATGGCATCATATCATTGCTCAATACATTTGCCTCAAGGATCATAGCATGTGTAGCTCCTTTACCCTTGGGTTGGGACTTGTGTGAGTGGTGTGAGACCACCAAGCATGCTTGAATTGTATATTATTGCTCTTATTATTATTTTTACTAACCAAAAGCATACAAATATGTCACTAACTCTTTTTGTTTTGAAGCTCAAGTGATCATGTGCCACAATGCTCCTAGGAGGTTCCTAAGCTCAATACAATGGCTAGATGAAGATAAAAACTAGCATGAAAATGGTCCACAAAGTTCCTAATCATCATATATGTCTCCCAAGTATCTCAATTTTCCAATTTGATCAAGATAACCCAAAGGGCTTGAGGATTGTTTCCCAAGGAAACCCTAATTCAACTGTGCATTGACTATGCCTTGCTCATGAAACAACCTCAACCTATGATCAAATTCAATTAAGGGAAGTTCTTTCATTCATTATTTTATGCATATATGAACCAATGTGAGTATCCTCAATCATTCATTCATCAAGATTTGAAGTTTGGCCTTGAGAAGTTGACCAGTTAAGTCATCTGACTAAACTGAGGATCACTGAGACACAACTTTTTATGTGTTTGTCAAATGAAGACTACCCCAATAGAAAAAATGTTCTTAATAACCATATGAAAAACTTTCATGTTCATCAAAAATCCATTTTAAACTTGGAAGGTAATCATTCATTTCAAAACATTATAGGTCATTTTGACTGAAACCCTAATTTTGGGTCAACTTCCCAAGGACCTAACTTCCTTAATTTTTATGATTTTTAGGTGAGACCAATTGAATTGGAAAGCTTAAAATGTATAATTCAAATGTTATGTTAGACAAAATTTTATAATCCTAAAAGAAACACATGTGATAATACAAAACATTATAGGTCACTTTGGACCAAAACCATTGAATTTGAAAAATGTCCAACTTTAAGTGCCCATAACTTTCTCATTAAAAATCCAAATTATATAAAATTTAAGTCCAAATTGATCATATTAAAAAGATATACAACTTTTATGTTAAAGGTTGTTCCATTTGAGGCTTGCATCATTGAAATAGAAGGGCTTGAAGTTGCTTGTTTTTGGCAAATTTTTGAAAGACATGTTTTGTACCCCAAACTTCAAAGTCAGTTTTCATAAATTTCCAAACTCCAAATGGATTTTTGTCCAACATTACTTTTGTTCCTTATGTTAAGAGCTTTCCAACCATTACTCACACCACCATGTTTGGATTTTACATGTGGGACTTTCAAAGAGCTCAATGTTTAGGTTCAATTATGCAACTCACATCATAACTTCATGCACAAGCCAATGCAGCTCTAATTACACGTCCAAATCATTTCTACTTGAGCTCAGATTGCATTTCCATTCACTTTTTGGCCTCATATGCGCCTGTACAGGCCCATGCATGGAGGACCCAAAATTCATGCACACGAGCATTGCACCTCATTGCCTCAAGCTCAACTATAAATAGAAGTGTTAGCTAATTCAAATGAAAACCTCAAGGTGATTTGAAACTCTGCAGAATTCAAAACCTAACCTCACTTAAAGGAATTTCAATTTTCATTTCTCAATTTCAAGCTTGAGTTTCAACATCCTTAGTTGATCTTCAAGTCTTAATTCCTTAGCCTTGCATCCTCATCACATCTCCAGATCAAATTGGGATCAAAAGCTTGAAGAGATCGTGTTGTTCAAAGCTACATTTCAGAGGTATATCACTCAACTGTTTTGATCTAGATCTTGCTATACCATGTTAATTGCTTGAGTTTGAACTGTTTTCTGAAGTCCTCGAGCAAGAGGCAGGCCAGTGGTGGTCTTAATTTCATGAATTGTGACATTTCAGATCAAACACCATAATCTTCAAGCTCTTGTTTCTATGTAAATAGAAACATTGAGGAAGATCCAAGGTTACAGGGGTGATGTACATCACCCCAGCTTCATTTTGATGCCTGGCTTGTTTATTTTGGTTAACTTTTGAAACCCTGTGCGTGGTGGCCGGAGTTGGTTCTCTGGCCGGAGAAGATGATGGTTTCCACCAGCATCCCCACGTGGATGCTTCATGTCCCTCAGATCTGACTCAAATGTTATAATCGTGGTCATTGGTTCATTTGACTTATTTTAATTCATCATGTGACGCGCTTGACCAAAGACTATGGTATGACTGCGCCTCTGGACCGTGTGATGATGCCACGTCAATTAATGAAACAGATCCAATGGACGCTGATTTTTGCTATTTTCTATTTTCTGTTTTAATTTCATTAATTCCTTTTATTTTCCAAAATTCATAAATATTTTATTTGAAGTCACAAAAATATGAGACCAACACCAAAAATTTTCTTGAAAAATCTAGTTTCATATTTTGATTTTTAATTATTTTTGTGACTTCATTTAGTATTTTTTGTGAATTATTTGGTTTTTAATAGTTTTTAATTCATTTTAAATACTTTTTTATATCTAAAAAATCAAAAAATATTTTCTTCACACATATGGATCATGATAAGTCAATGAAAAACAGTCTAATCAATTTCTTAATTGATTTGAGATTTATTTGTGATTTTAATCCATTTGTGTTATTTTTCATTGTTTTTAATTATTTTAAAATAGTTTCTGATTTCAAAAATTATTGAGAAAATTTGTCAAACCTTGTTTGACCATGTTAGACCTATGAGAATTTAATTGGACTTGTTTAAGTTTATTTGAATTGAATTTGAGGTTTGACCATATTTTATTCATTTTAATTTTGCATTTATTTTAATTCCAAAAATACCAAAAAAATATGTTTGACTTGTTGTCTTCTAATCTTCATTTCTCTTCTGTTTAACATTGGTTGATGATGATTTGATTCATTTTTGACCAATTGTATTTGACATTTGAATTCTCCTTTTATTCATTTCATCTTCATCTCACTTCTTTTATTTTGGCCAATGAGTTAATGTCTTATGGTTGGTCTTGACATATGAGAGGCTTAACCTTATTTGATCCAAATCAAACTCAACTTGATCCATGATCAAGTGAGTTGCTCTGTGTCCAATATAGGTTGCTTATTGGTCAAGCAAAAAACCTAAAGTCCATACAAGGCTCTCCTCTTTTCTTTTGGCATGGCAAGTTGTAGGAGCTTGACTTACTAGTCATGATCTCTAACTTGTGTTTATTTGCCTATAGTTTTATTGACCGGCCTCAGATAGGTGTGACTACTACATTAGTCCACTTACGATTTCTTAACATAGCGCTAAATTGTCTTATGACACACTAACATTAACTACTAACTACTAACTTTAATTCAAGCATTTAATTTCTTGCAATTTACTTTAATGCAATTTACTTCCTTGCTCATGTATTCATGTTGCTTTTCCCTTTGCTCACTTGAGCACATACTTCATGTTTATTGTCATTTTCTTTTTTGCTCATTTGAGATCATTATTGTATATAAATATATTGTTGCCTTGTGTTTGCTTTGTGTTTGTTTGTGTGTATCCAATGCAAAAAGGAGAAAGGAGTTATAATCAAGACCTTACCTATGTTTAAAGGAGTTCAAGAGCAACTAGGCCTCATGCCTTTAGAATGGTAAATTTGTTGAAGAGCAACTAGGCCTCATGCCTTTAGAATGCTAAATCTTAAAGTTGACTTCAAAGGACTTCCTAATCTAAACTCATTCTTTGTCCATTTCTCTTATTATGTTGTGAACTTTTTGATGTTTTCTCTTGTGATAGGGATTCCATCTTGAGATAGTAAGAAGGACTAATGTCATGAGTAGCCAAGTTAAGAGAGACAAGCCAAATGGAGATCCTAGGAGCTTGAATGTAATATTTGTTTGATTGCTTGAGTGATTGCTAAGTCCAAAGGAAAGGAGCATCTTGAATCATCTTTATGATTTCAAGAAAAGGAATTCCAAGGGTTTTATCTCTTCTCTTCTCTTTGTATGCTTTAGGACTAGCCATTCTCTTCTTCTCTCCACTCTAACCCAAGCCAAACTCATTTATGTGCAAACTTTGACTTTGTTTCAAATTAGAAACCTAGGCCTTATGCCTTTGATTTTTTTCAAAATCTTTTTGTTAATACTCATTGTGAATAAACATTAATTCAACTTTGACTTCATTTTGTAAATAAATCTAACTTGTAAGTATAACTCACTTCAAGTTGATTTTGTGGTTCCAATGGCCACCTTTGTTAAACCTTTTTCATAAACATTAGCCATAGGTTTGAGTTATCATAGTGGTTGATGTAAACCTCACCTTATCCTTAGTGATTGGACTATAAGTCTTCCATACTTATTATAGGTTAACCCCTCAATAGTATGTTGAAGCCCTCCTCACATGGTGGATTATTGGTTTAGGTTGAGTTTTCTCCCTTTGATAACAAAAGACCTTAAGGCTTTTGACAAATCAATTCACCAATCTTTGTGATTTTTACCCCGAACTACGAGGTTTTGATCCTACCTTTGTGATGGTACGTAGGCAATGGGTTCATCCATTCAAACAACAAATTTGTAGATATAATTTATTCTCTTCTCATCCCCCCAATTTTTTGCATATATTTTCACAAATACCAACCTACAACACATGTTTGCAAAAAGAGGTTCCCTTAGAGTACTAAGGATGTTTTGGGTGCTTAAAACCTTCCCATCTCATAACCAACCCCCTTACCTAGATCTCTGACATTTTTATTAGTTTTTGATTTGATAAAACTTCTTACTTGGCTTTTGTTCGCTTTTTAGCCTTTCCTTTGAACAAATAAAAGTGCGGTGGCGACTCGAATTTATGTTTACTTTTGGTTTAGTCAATAAACCATAAGGTAACGAATACCCCGTTAAATACAGCAATGACAGATTCCATCAGCGCCGTTAACTTGGCAATTGCATCCTTTAGCTCTCTGTTCTCTTGCTCTAGATGCTCCATGATCCTTGGTCGATTAGCACGAGTGTTATATTGGTGAGTCAGCTTGGCTGAAGCACAAAAGAATAACTGCTAAGACATCTGGCGGAAGAAAACCTACTATGCAAATGATGCATGAAATGCAATGTTTTTAATTGTTTTTAATTTCAAGGAACATATGAAGTTTTATTTGCAAATATATAATAACCATAAAATCTCTTTTTATTCATAAAATTTGGAAGGATTACACATAGTACAATTTCAGAAACCAAAGTACAAATACAAGAGAAAAGGAAAGTATCATCCTAAGGATCCCTTAGCAACTGTATCAAATGATCTGACTGTGGGTGCATACTTCCTTCGAATGTGTCGAATCTCGGACTCAAAGGATGTCTTCATCTGATCCTTCTCAAGGACAAGCTGATCAACAATATTCTTCCAAGCACTGAAAGGATGAGGCATAATAGAGGAAGATATACCTTCTGGCTCTCTTTGTCTCTTCACTGCTCGGTCTTCAAGAATCTCAATAAGCGCATCTTTGTCTTTTGACTCACGCTGCAACTCCTCATGCTTTTGGCTCAAAGCATGGAACCGCTCTTCCCGCTTATCTCTTTCTTGCTTCATCTTGATGAGTGTGTCTTCCAACTCCTCTACATCTTGGTTGGGGAGAGTTGATGGATCATCCACAACCAAAGACATAGGTCTTTCACAAGCGTACAACATCTTGAGCTCCAAAGCTCTCTTCTTCACCCAAAGTGTGTAAGCTTCCAAAGGTATATAGTTGCGCAAAACAAGCTCGGATCTTTCTTTCCTATTCATATTATGCCAAGTATGCACCATCCTCTGCTTCAAATGTTGTGGATCTTTACCCTCTCAATAGAAAAAACATTCTAACTGAGTGTTATTAGGTTTATCTCTCAAGGGGAACCCAAGTTGACGACGAGCCAAAGAAAGGTTGTAGTTGATTCCTCCTTGTGTACCAATGAGAGGCACATTAGAGAATTCACCATAACCATCAATAATATCCATACTACTCAATGCATAGTCATACCAAACAATATCATCATTAGTGAGAGACATAAGTCTCTGAGACCACCGTAGACATTGCTTGTTCTCCAAGAAAGCAGGCGTTTGAGGCAAGTGAGAAATAAACCACTTGTATAGAAGAGGAACAAAGCAAACAATAGTCCCACCACCTTTAGAGTTCCTCAAATGCAAATAGAAATACATGTCACCCAATAGAGTAGGAACAAGATTCACAATCAAGAAGATTCTAATGGCGTTAACATCAACAAAACTGTCAATGTTAGGGAACAAGGCTAAACGATAGATGAGCAATACAAAGATGGCTTCAAAAGAATCCATACTACCGGCTTGAGCAAAGACAGTAGCTTTACCAATGAGGAACTCAGAAGTCAACCCAAGAATACCTTGTTTCTTCACCAAATGAGCATCAGTCTCAGATTTCTTTAGATGAAGAACTTCAGCTATGATATGAGCTATGGGAATCTCCTCCAATCCGCTAAAAGGTATTTTTCTAGATACATGTATACCCAAGAGATGGGCATACTCCTCTAACGTAGGCACAAATTGATAGTCAGGGAAAGTGAAGCATCGGTAGAGAGGATCATAGAACTGAACCAAAACACTCAGAAGTCCTTCAACCACATCAGTAGATAATACAGATAAAAGCTTCCCATAACGTTGCTTGAAGTCAAGGGATCTAATACAAAGGATGGCAACTTCCTTAGCTCTTTCGAATCAGTACATCTGAAATCGTACTTCTTAGTTTTCCTTCGTCCACAATCCATGGTCTGAAAATATTTGTAAATAAGACCTCAATTCCTTGAAATTTATTTTTCTGTGATGAATGTTATGATGCGCATGTATGCATGAAGGCAACAATCACAGAAAGGGATCACACACAAGGCAAACATAAACAAAGGTCAAGGGATGGATCAAGTCATCATCAAGATTAATCATCCATTCTGGTGGATTATGGTTTTCACCTTATCAACACCTAAGTTCCATTGATATTGACGAGACTTGATCGGAACAACCGAGAATCAAAGGGTTTGTTGTGAGTCACGAGCATGGAGTCAGGTTAAGAACCATCCCAAAGGAGTGTACTAAGGCTAAAACCTATAGATCATGTTCTAAAAGAGTTCCCAGAGTCTTAATCCCATCTATCGGATATTACAGGTTAGGATGATTGACTTATTAAACCCATAATATTCTCAAGAGAAACTTGTCTGAGTGTAGTATCATGTAACAACTGTTTTCAGGTCTACACCTGAACAGTATCCGTACTACATCCTAAATAGGCCAAGTTGGGTTAAATGTTCTACGGTCCTCAGCTTCTCGGACCCCAAATCAGAGAAAGTAATGCCTAACCACAAATAATTTGTGTGACATTAGTAACTCCAAAAGGGTCTCCACTAAGTGGATAGGTCTCAAGCCAACTTGTTAAGGACTACTCCACACAAGTTGAACATGACTATACCATTCTCATATCTTAATTGCACTCAAGAGATCACCAAGAACAACAAACATATTATATCATACAAACAAATATACAAACATCAAATATACAAACATCAAATATACAAATATACACACATAAAAAAGTAGGATAAACCCATTGAGGACTACTCCCCAGCAAAGTCGCCACTTAATTTCTGTAGCGGTAAATTCATCACCATCAAGCTATGGATAAGCTTAATATCAATAAAACCAGAGTCACCACCACACTTTTATTGTTTCCAAAGGAAAATGGAAAAGTACGAACAAAACCCAAAGATAAGAAGTTTTCAAATCAAAACTAATAAAATTCCAGAGATTACAGGTAAGGGGGTTGGTTACACAGAGGGAAGGTGTTAGCACCCAAAGTGTCCTAGGTACTCTTAGGGAGCCCTTTTTTATGTGTGCATATGTGTTTGGTATAAAAGATGTTTGAGAAAAAAAATAGAGTATAGGGGTGTGAAAAGAATTCATTGATTATATTTTGTGTTTGACAAGACCTTCGGACTTGTGCCTATGTACCAACATAAAAACGAGGGATCAAAACCTCGTAGTTCGTGGTAACAATTTCAAAGTTGGTGAGTTGCTTTTAACAAAAGGTTAATAAGAAAGGCACAAAAGAGCCAAAAGTTTGAATGAAGTTGTTAATTCCTCTTTGTCTTTTTGAAATGTTAAGTCAATATGATTAAGTTTATTTACAAATTTGATTTAAGAAAAAGTTTTAAAATCCATTGGCATAAGGACAAAGTTTCTACTTAAAATAAGGTCTAAGTTTGAAATCACAAGCAAATATTTTTTTTTAAAAGGGGGATAGATTTTGAAATTTAAGAAGTGGGAGAAGATGAAGAGACTATCATAAGCATAAATTAAAAGTTAAGAGTTGAAAAGATCTAACCAATGGGATACAATCCAATAGACAAGAATGTCATATAGAAAACCCACTTTCCCTTTGGACTTTGAATCAAGCAATAATCAAGGAACAAGTAGCAATATCCAGACATCATGAAGATCGAGGCATCAAATAAAGATAGCCACATCCAAACAAGCAACTCCAATAGCTACCAATCTTCGTTGTCTTCCAATGTATCAGATGAAATATTCCTTGATCAACTCACAGTAAAGCATCAAACACAAGGTCAAAATAACAATTAGCACAAAGACAGAGTAGCAGATGAATACAAATAAGATCTAAGGCTTGCATCAGATGAATGCTTAGTTCACAATAACCCAGTCTCAGAATGTTGGCATTGGCCAAGTCCTTTTTGCACAGGGAATGTTGCCTAATCCTAAGTCCAATAGTTCAGATCAAGATCAACAGTCCACCAGACATTTTTTTAGGGTTTTTGTTGTTATTAAGTTATTTAAGGTCCTAACACCACAAACAAAACCAAAATGCATAAACAATATATACAATCAGAAGACATGGCTTAAATGAGCAAAGTGAAAATGACATAAACATAAACAAGTTAAATGCAATGTAAATGGCAATGAATGATAAATAATTGAAATTTAAATTGCATAAGGTAAATGACTTGAAAGTAAACCAATATTAATAAGAGTTAGTCAAATGTTATTCAAAAGTTAGTCAAGTGTTAGTGGTGTGTTTTATTTGATTAAGTCATTCTTTAGAGAACACTCAGCCATTCTTTCACAAGTATGAATCTTTAAACCAAGACATCTTCCATGAGAAGGGCTCCAACTTGGATAATTCAATAAGTATGCCACTATCTCTCATGAAAGGAAAAATGTCAAGTTTCCACACAATACCATGAAGAATGAGAGACTTACAGTCCCACTTACTAGAATGTTTTGCCTTTAGGGTCAAATTTAGCTCTACGTTAAGCAATCGTAATTGGACTTATGTAGAAGTCACAACTATATGAGACCGGTGTAAGACCCCAATTTTGACCCTAAGATCCCTCATGCAATCTCATCATATGCATTAGCATTGGGATCATACCTTGGCATTCTCCTTACCCCTCTTTCATTAGGTTTATTTTGAGAGAGATCACCAAGCACCATGTGATTGTATCATACTTTTATATTATCATTTTACTAACCAAAATACTAAACATATGTCTTTGCATTTGCCTAACTCTTTTGTAGGTAGGGCATGATCACCTTTGATCTATCAAGTTCATATCTAGGGTTTAAGACCCTCATTGCTAAGAGAATAACTAAGGAATGATCCAAAATGGCTATAAGCATCATATATGAGTGTAGCACCTCAAATTTTCACCTTACATTTTGTACATACATTTTCATATTAGGTCATAACATAACATGGTCCGCTGCATAGCATTGCATTGTCCTTTTGCCCAAGTGCAAGCCAGTCAGAAGAATTAGGTCAAACTGGTCAGGAGATCAGTCAGTCAAGCAAGCAAGTGCAATTTTCATTGAAACAAGGCCCTAGGGTTGGTCCAACATGTTCACATGACTTGGGGATCCATTTGAAGTGTTTTGGTCAAGGATTGGATGTTCAGAAGTCATCAGTCAATGCACAGTTTGCCAGAAACCCTAAAAAGTCAAACTTGGTCAACTGTGTCTGATTTTATGGTTTTGATGGTTGGATTTGGTTTGAGAGAGCTCATTCATGTCCAAATAGGCCTCATGTATCATGTCAAAGACCATTATTGAAGAATTGGAAGCCAGACAAGAAATTTCCAAAAATAGAAACTGGACCTGTAATTGAAACTTGCCAAAAATGGAAACTTCTTGAGCCTAAACTTACATCATGATACAAGCTTCAAATGAATTTTTTCCCAACATGAAAGTTGAAGATCTTGTTCTCCCATTTCCAAAAAGTCCAAGAACTCTCAATTCCCATGTATGGTTGGCAAGATATGATCAATTCATTTTCAAAAATTCTTGAACTTCAAAAGGCCATATCTCTCAAACCATTTGGCCAAATTTGGTGAGGTTTTTTCCAACAAGTCACATTTGACCTCCTCTTTCCAAAAATGTAACCCTCATGCACCAAAACCTCTTGGATCAAAATGGCATTTTTTGAACCTACTTGAATTAATTTTAAGTGAGGTGAAAAAGTGAAGTTTCAAATTAACCATTCCCAACCAATTTTGCCATTAAAATAGGTTCAGATACATTGTTTATGACTTGTTGCAAGCCCAATTTCGTGGCCTTTGCTTATGCACCATCCCTTTAAGCCAAATGGTCCAAATTAGCAATTCTTATTAAAAAAAAACAAAATGTGATTAGCACCTTGCTTATGCAACCTAAAACAGAGGATATAAAGATCATTTTTCTGCCAATCTAAACCCTAGCAGCCACCATTTTACAAACAGAACATCTCATTTTCTCTAAAACACCATTTTTCTCATTCTTGTATTTTCTGACCAAAACCTCAAAGGAACTCGAGCCTTGGTTAGCCTTGCATCCTTCATCATCATTATTGAACCATTTGCCAACCTCATTCCACAACTGTAAAGCTTCCTTCATGGAGTGCATTAAAGGAGCTCATCAATGGCAAATTTCGAGTTAAGCCATTTCAAGGGTTGCTGAGCTAAACTTTCTTCACCATTCACCTTGTGGAAGCTAGTGGAGCATCTGTTTTGAGCCAATACATCCAAACAACACCTGTTTCATCATTTTCTTCAAGATCAAGTAAGTTTTCGAGTTTCTCTATTTACAAAGCTATGCTATGCTTATGATAGAGTGTGTTGTGCTGGTCATTTTGAAACTTGAATCATTGAAAACGGTTGGCTATTATGAAAGTTATGATGATTTAAAGTTTGTTGCTCCAATATGTTTTTGCTCGATTCATGATGCTGGGCTTGATTCATAGAAAATGGCTTTTGGAATATTGATGTGTGTGGTTTGCTGGTAATGATGATGCCTTCATTTCGAATTTCTGGAAAATAATTTTTTTTCGAATTTGATTGATGAAGATGAAGCTCACTGTAGCGTACGAGCCCTAGTTCCCTGCCCAGAACACGTTTCGCTTGCACATTGCATGTTCCTCCACACTTCTGGGCCATGAAACCAATCAGCGTGTGACACGCAGGATAACAGCACGCACCGTTTCACTTAAATTTCCAAATATTTACCACAATGCCACTGCGTGTTTATTTAATCATTAATTCATTTTATTTATTCAATAATCATTTCATTTTGTATATCAATCTTACAAAAATCATTGCGCATCCAATTTTAATCCAAAATTCATGGGGTTTTTTGTGGAATGTTCATCTCCATCTCTAGTTTTTTATCATATTTTTTCCAGATTTTTTTGATGAGTGGATTTTAATTGGTATTAGGGTTTATGACATGTGCTCATACTTTGTACACTTTGCCAAAACATTTGTGAAATGATGATGCTTTATCCAATGGCTCCCAAATTTTTTGTGCTTAAACTAGACACATTCATGGTGATTTTGGTTTAGAGTTTGTGAATTTATCTTATCTGGTTGTTGAGTTATGATTTTTTTAATTAGGGTGTGACAATTTGTGTCACACCAATGATGTGCAACTTCTTGATTTTCTTTACCATGCCTCTTGACCTCAAATTGGATTGAATTTTTGCATGAAAGTACTTGAGTATGTCTAGTTTACATGTGATTTTTCTTGGAATTATTTGTGGCATTTCCTAATTGTTTGAGATTTTTCTCCCCTGTTTGGTCATATGTTGACTTTTTGTGATACATGTTCCCATTTCATTTGTGAAATTCTCATACTTTATTAGATGGACATGAAATTTGACATGTGATTAGTAGACATCTTAAGGTTTATCATGGTGTTGATCCCATTCATTTCTCATATGCTATCACTGAGTTATGATTTTTTGAAGTTGATACATGTTTGGTTGACTTCTTTGAGCATGTTTGAACTTGCCTTGCCTTTCTGATTTTCATTGACCTACTTACCATGATCCAATTGAGTTGAAATTTGGTGTGCTTACCATGCTATGGATTATGTTTGATCATGATTTATTTGATGATTTTTGGGATTGTTTATGATTGGTTTTGAGTTGAGTCTTGCTGTTGACTTCTATGGGCTTCTAAATGCCATGCTTTGACCTAATCTGTTCATGAAATGATGATGATGGTTGATATGAACATGAAACCAATTGAGTTTGCTTCTTGATTGCTTGAACTTGATTTTGATTGAAATTCATTTGCTGTTTTGACTTTCTTATCTCTTTTTGACCCTAGGCTTGTCCTAGTGGTCATGTTGCTCATGTTTAAGTTTGTTGTTTCAGGTTAAGCAACAAATACCCAAAGAGATCAATACAAATTGATTGAGCTTGATTGAATATCATGACTAACTTGTTTTGTCTTGTAGGTTGCTTGGCTCACATGCCTTGAGCCTTGTGCATTGCACATTTATCTGACTATGTTGTCTGTTGACTTATGCTGTTTTGTTTTAACTTTGTGTCTGGCATACTAACTTTGCTTGACTGATTTCAAGTACTTTAGTTGTTTTTAGTTCCTTGTGAACTTTGCTTTGCTTTGCTTGATAAGCAATTTGCATTGAGGTATAACTTCTTTACTTCATGTAGTCTGGAAGACCTGGCCTGTTACTCGGCCAGGCAACTGTCTGAAGTCCTCCTTAAGAGGCAATGTTTGTGATTGTTTACAATTTGTCCTTGTACATATTTAAAGACCTCCTAAGTGAAGAGGCATTGGCAGACACAAGGGATGTGTAATCCATCCCCTGCTATTCTGTGTGTCATCTGCTTTGCTCACACCACTGTGTTGATGCATTGCAGGTACCAACCCAAGATCTTGTACAGTTGTATAGTTGAGTCAGTTTCAAATGTGTAGAAGGGTTCCTACTTTCTGAACCCACACATTCTTGTCTTAAGCTCTCCCAGGCCAGGGATAAGAGCTGTGAAGTCCTATCTTCACTCACCTTTCATCTGCTTCACCTTAGCCCCTTCAATGGCAAGGTTAAGAGCTAACACTACCCAGTTCCAGTGGTTTGTTTGTTGAGGTTGATATGACCCCTCGACTAAAACCTGACCTTGTTTGAGCCCATTGCTTGCATATAGTGTGTGCTACTTGTGCTTGTATGTTTGCTTTAGCTTGCTTCCTGTGCAAGTTAGGTTTAGTTTGACTTGCTTCCTGTGCAAGTTAGGTGTGGCTTGCTTCCTGTGCAAGTCATGATTAGGATAGGCTTGCTTCCAGTGCAAGTTAGCTAGAAACCTTGACTTAGGGATGACTTTGTATGATAACAGCTAGGCTCGAGTCGTAGTCTCCCTAGTTGTGTTTCCCTCTGTTATCTGGTTAGGCTAGCCTTGTGTCCCTTCGTAGGGGAACTACGTCGCCCTGATCCTCATACCAGATGAGGTACGTAGGCAGGAGATGAGCTGATCTCTCCGGGCGCCCTTTTTTCTTTTTCAACCTTTTTGTCTTCAACCCCTCTGTGTGTGTTGTTGTGTGCTTGGAAGTTGATGTAAGTCCCTCGAGTGGCATTCGGGTTCCAGTGTGGGTGTGTTTTGGTTCGGATGCTGATGTAAGTCCAGTGATTGGCATTCGGGCTCCACGTTTGCCTTTGCCTGTGTTTGTTTGTGTGCGTGTCAGCCGAGCTACGAGTGCTCTGATTCTCCTCTCGTCCGAGAAGATACGTATGCATAGGGTGCGATACCCTAGCGAGCATGTGTCGTTTCCCCAGTCCGAACTACTTCGACTCTGATGTCTATGCCTGATAGACTAAGTAGGCCCAGGATGCGATATCCTGCCGAGTCAGTCTTGTCTGTTTTCTTGTGTCTCCTTCAGCCAGTGTGTGTGTGTGTGTGAGCAGTGTTTAGCAACCATTTTCCTTCCTATTGTGCGTGGATCCCGTCGAGTACGACAGATGCGTAGGGGTGCTAATACCTTCCCTTCGCATAACCGACTCCCGATCCCATTCTCTTTGGTCGCGAGACCTTTCCTTTCCCAGGTTTACTCTAAGCGTTTCCTTTCCCTCTTTTGGGATAAATAACGCACGGTGGCGGCTCTGTTGTTCTTGTTTTCCGGCCGGTTTTTCGCGTGATGCGACAATGAGTCCTAATGATCTTTACATGTTATTTTGATCAAGCATTCTTCAAGAGTTTGGAGTTGGTTTGCCTTGGAAACCCTAGTTCATCTGGGTATCTTGAGTAACTTCTTTAACAAGCTTCGTCACCAATTGATCAAATTTCTCAAGAGACACTTCAAAATTCATTATCTTATGCATATGTGATCTACAATGAGCCTAAAAAGTCAAGATAATTTCCAGTTAGCAAGTTGGTTGATGGTGGTTGGCCAGATGGATTCATCTGATCAAAACTGGGTCTCCCTAGACCCTATATCCTACAATTTTCATCATATGAAAATGGTTCCAAGAGAAACGTTATTCTAAATGACATTCCAAACAACTTTAATATTGAAGTCTAGAGCTAAGTTTTCTTGGAAAGTCATTTTATATGTTGAAACATTATAGGTCATTTTGTCTAAACCCTAATTTGAAAGTCAACTTCCCAAGGCCATAACTTGCTCAACTTTTATGAGATGAAATATTTCTAAGTTTCACAATCAAATTCAAGGTGTCTACTTCAACTTTGATGTTTTGAGTGAGAGTTAAATCAACTTTTATGAGCATGTGATATGAGGATACATTATAGGTCATTTTGGACCAATACCATTGAATAAGTGATTTTCCTCAACTTCAAAAATGCATAACTCACTCATCCTAAATCCAAATGATGTCAAATTGGTGACCATTTTAAAGATTTTTGAAATAGATACAACTTTGATGAATACATTTTTCTCATTTGGAGCTCACATAAAACGTTAGGCAAGGTGGAATAATTGAATATGTGACTTGACACTTAGAAAATATTTTGACATGTTGAAATTTCCAAACTTCCACCTCAAAATTAACCATGATACAAGTTCCAAATGGAAAAATTTTCAACATAAGAGTGTTCCTCTTGATCTAAGCTTTCCAAAGAGTCCTAATTCACTCATTTTGGACAAAGTTTGATGGGTTTGCGCATGGATTAAACATGCCTGCATCAGTTGGCAAGATTCATGATTCAAATGTTCAAACAACTTTGCCTTGCCATCCAAGCTTCATGCATACCTCATTTCAGTTGATTGTGGACCTAATTGGATTGCTTCATGGGCCTGCACACGCCCATGCAAGCATGTGGATTGCATTGCCATTTTTGGAGAATTTTTCAAGGGTGCAAATATTTGGAGTTAGTTAAAATTCAACTCCACGTATCTCTATATACATTTGGAGTTAGTTAAAATTGAGGTGATATTTATGATCTACGCCATTTTTTCTTTAAGATCATGTCCTTTTTTTTTCATTTATGATTTGGTGATGATTGAATCAGTCCGACCAGAGTCATCAGAGAAGATGACCGGTCTTTAGCTCCGGCGATGCGCTGGAAGTGTTTAGAGCCATTAGATGAGTTTAAAATGTTTTAATCAGGAGCGTATATTGTGATTACCCAACGTGTGATCAGTTGACTCAATCGCATCATGGAACGTGGGCTCTCCACCACTCGATCTGCCACCTCATTTAATGAGGGATATCAAGTGGTCCACGTTTTTTTGATTATCTGATTTTTATTTTTATTCCTTTGATTTTCATTAATTCATATTAATTTTAACATTGATCCAAAAAATATGAGAGTTTCACCAAAATAATTTAAATAAAATCCTCTTTCATTTTCTGAATTAAAATTATTTTTTTGATCATTCTTAATATTTTTCATGATTAAATTGATTTTGTGATTATTTTTTATTGTTTAAAAATACTTTTAAGTTTCCAAAAATTCTTAAATTTTTTCTCCAAGGTCCTTTGACCTTGTTTGATCTATGATAAATCTCATGGCCATTTCTTGGGTGTTTTGATGAGGTTTTAGGAATTTGACCAACCATATTTAATTTAATGCATTATTTTTAATATTTTTAATTGTTTAAATGCCAAATTAATTGTGTTGATCCATTTTAATTGACTTTGTGAGTTTAACTTGTGATGTTGGGCCTTGGTCAAGGTTCGCTTGACTTTGTTAGGTTAAGATCATCGGATTTAGGGGATTGATGGAATGTACATTCCATCTCCTAAAATGAATGAATGATCTTAACTTGATAAAAGTCCTCCTTTGTCCAATTTGAGTTTGATCCATTTCCCCTCCCTCTTCATCTCATTCCCCTTCTTTATGCATTCATGTCATGGACCTATAAGATCTCTATATACTAAGGCTAGTTGATTAAAAAATCAAGATAAGTATGGATGAGATTAGGTCCCCCACTTTGCATATTCTTTTTGTTGTGGTATGTTTCATGAGCATAGTTCATCATATTATGTCCCTAACATGCATTAACACCAAAATTCTATTGCCCAGCCTCAAACAGTTGTGACTTCTACATAAGTCCAATTACGATTGCTTAACATAATGCTACATTTTGACCCAAAAGGCATAGCATTCTAGTTAGTGAGATTGTAAGTGTCCCCTCTTTCATGGTATTGTGTGGAAACTTGGCCTTTTTTCCTTCCTTTGGAAGATATCTTGGTTCAAGGATCCATGCTTGTGATAAATGGGTTGAGTGTTCTCCAAAGAATAACTTAAACAAAGGCAAAAGCAAAATCAATACTAACTTCTAACTCATTCCCTATGCAAAGGACTTGGCCAATGTCAACTTTCATGTAACCAAGTGCTTGTAATTTGAAACTTCATCTGATACATCAATGAAGATCCATTTGAGTTCATCTGCAACAAGATCATTGTGAAGCTGTTGTTTTGAACCTGTGATTTATGCATTATGGAATTCATCTGCTACATGGGCAAATTTGAAGAAGATCATGAAGTTGCTAAGCTTGGATGTGGCTATCTTTTTGATGCCTTTCTCTTCATGTTGATATTTTGTGCATTGTTTGTTGCTTGATTCTAAAAGTCCAAGGGAATTTGTGTTTCTATATGACATTCTTATCTATTGGATTGCAACCCATTTGTCAGATCTTTTCAACTCTTAACTTTTAATTTTGTGCTTAGGGTTAGTATCTTCATCTCCTCCCCGCTTTTTTAATTTCAAAATCTCTTTCTCCTTTCAAAAATCTTCTTTGCTTGTGTTTGTTGATTTTTAAACTTTGACCACTTTTGCAAATTAGAAACTTTGGCCTTATGCCATTGCATTTTCAAACTCATTTTCTTAATCAAACTTGTAAATAAACTTAACCATACTTGACTTAAAATTTCAAAAGCCAAAAAGAACTAACTCATTCAAACCATTTTTAGGCCTTTGTGCCTTTCAAACTTAAATTTTTGTTAAAAACAATGCATCCACTTTGAAATTGATACCACAAACTATGAGGTTTTGATCCCTCATTTTTATGTTGGTACGTAGGCACAAGTCTGAAGGTCTTGTCAAACACAAAAATATAATTAATGAATTCTTTTCTCATCCCCCCATTCAATTTTGTTTGCAAACATCATTTGTACAAGAACACTTATGCACACAAAAAAGGGCTCCCTAAGAGTACCTAGGACACTTTGGGTGCTAACACCTTCCCTCTGTGTAACCAACCCCGTTACCTGTAATCTCTGACATTTTATTAGTTTTGATTTGAAAACTTCTTATTTTTGGGTTTTGTTCGTACTTTTCCCTCTTCCCTTGGAAACAATAAAAGCGCGGTGGCGACTCTAGTTTATTTAATGTCTAGCTTATCCTCAGCTTGATGATCATGAATTTACCGGTACATAAATTAAGTGGCGACTCTGCTGGGGAGTAGTCTCCAATGGGTTTAGCCTACTTTTGTGTGTGTATATAACTGTATATCTGATGTATGTATATTTGTTTGTGTGATATAATCTGCTTGTTGTGCTTGGTGGTCTCTGAGTGGTGAGATAAGTTCTAATCCGAACTTGAGTGCAATTAAGTTTGGAGGATTGTATAGTCATGTTCGACTTGTGTGGAGTAGTCCTTAACAAGTTGGCTTGAGACCCATCTGCTCAGTGGAGACCCTTTTGGATTTGGAAATGTCACACAAGTATTTGTGGTTAGGCATTAGTATCTCTTGATTTGGGGTTCGAGAAGCTAAGGACCGTAGAACATTTAACTCCTCTTGGCCTATTTAGGACGTAATGTGGAGATTGTTCAAGTGTAGACTTGATAACAGTTGTTACGCAATACTACACTCGGATGAGTTTCTCTTGAGAATATTATGGGTTGATGAGTCAGTCATCCTAACCTGTAATATCCGATAGATGGAATGAAGACTCTGGGAACTTTTTACAACATGATCTACAGGTTTTTATCCTTAGTTCACTCTTTTGGGATGGTTCTTACCTAGACTCCATGCTCGTGACTTACAACAAACCCTTGATTCTTGATTGATCCAATCAAGTCTTGTCAATATCAATGGAACTTGGGTGTTGATAAGGTGAAAACCATAATCCACCAAAATGGATGATTGATCTTGACAATGACTTGATTCATCCCTTGACCTTTGTTTGTTTGCCTTGTGTGTGATCCCTTATTTGGGATTGTTGCATTCATGCGCATCATAACATTCATCACACCAAATTTTTTTCTACAAGAAACTTAGGTTTTATTTGCAAATATTTTCAGACCATGGATTGTGGACGAAGGAACATTAAGAAGTACAGTTTCAGATGTCCTGACTTGAAAGAGTTAAGGAAACTAGCATCTTTTGTATTAGATCCCTTGGACTTCAAACAACGCCATGGAAAGCTTATGTCTTTCTTGTCTACTGATGTGGTTGAAGGACTCTTGAGTGTATTGGTGCAATTCTATGACCCTCTCTACCGTTGCTTCACTTTTCTGGATTATCAGCTTGTGCCTACATTAGAGGAGTATGCCCATCTTTTGGGAATACCTGGCTACTTGAAGATCGAGTGACAAAGAGACAGAGAGAGCCGGAGGTTTCATCTTCCTCTAGTATGCCTCAGTCTTCCGTTGTTTGGAAGAAGATTGTTGATCAGCTTGCCTCGAGAAGGCTCAGATGAAGGCTTCTTTGCCAGATCTTCTGACGTTGTTGTTAGGGATCCTTAGGATGACTAGTCTCCTTTTCTCTTGTATTTTTCATTTGGTTTCTGAAATTGTACTCAGCGTAATCCTTCCAATTATATAAATAAAAGATATTTTTATTGTCATATCAAATTGTTGCAATTATTGTTGAATATATATATATATATATATATATATATATATATATATATATATATATATATATATATATATATATATATATATATATATATAATATAGTAAGTTCCTTGAAAATAAAAACAATTAAACATTGCATTTTATGCATCATTTGCATAAGCCGGTTTCTCTTTCGCCCGATGTCTCATTGGTATTTCTTCCGTGCTTCAGCCAAGCTGACTCATCGATACAATACTTGCGCTAATCACTCCAGAATCATGGAACATCTTGAGTAAGAGAATAGAGACTTGAAAGAGGAGATCGCCCGCCTGACTTCCATGATGGAGTCAGTGTTAGCTGCTCAGATCCAGTCTTCTCCAATGCCTGCAACTCCTCCTCCCCAGAGGACCGTTATTTCAGAGGTGGCTACCTCTACCATTCCCGCAACTGTTGCTCACTTTGCACCCAACATGCCTACCGGATTCCCATGGGGAATGCCGCCAAACATTATGCCCGAAGGTTTTGCGCCTACATTTGCTTCTATGCCAACATCTAGCCCGGTCATGTCAGTGTCGCCGCCTATTGTGCATACCCATACTTGTGTAGAAGACACCATCTATCATTCCAGCCGTTTGAGGGCCCGGATGTGTATGAGAAGATGGATGAGATGAATGACCAATTTCTTGAGTTGCGTAAGGAATTGAAAACTTTGAGGGGTAAGGACTTATTCGGGAAGAGTGTTGCGGAGCTGTGTTTGGTTCCAAATGTGAAGATTCCAGTGAAATTCAAAGTACCTGACTTTGAAAAATACAAGGGGAATACATGTCCACTCAGTTATTTGGTGATGTACGCCAAAAAGATGTCTACTCAAACGGATAATGATCAGTTGTTGATCCATTATTTTCAAGATAGTCTTATCGGTGCCGCTTTTAGGTGGTACATGGGGTTGGATAGTGCGAGCATCCGCATGTTCAATGATTTGGGTGAAGCATTTGTGAAGCAGTATAAATATAATGTTGATATGGCTCCCGATAGATATCAGTTGAGATCGTTAATCTCAGAAGGACAAGGAGACATTCAAGAAGTATGCGCAGAGGTGAAGAGAACTTGTTGCTCAGATTACCCCTCCTTTAGAGGAAAAGGAGATGACCAAGATTTTTCAGAAGACCCTGAGCTCATTTTACTATGAGCGGGTGATTTCCAGTGCCCCTAGTGACTTTATCAAAATGGTAAACATGGGGATGAGGCTCGAAGAAGGTGTCCGATAGGGACGGTTATCTAGAGAGAAGGTGTCATCCAGCAAGAGGTATTGCAACAGTTTTAGCAAGAAGAAGGACAGTGAAGCTAATGCAGTTTCCATTGGGAGGCAAAAGAGGCCTCAGATTAGAAGAAATCAACCACCCCGTCAACATCATCATCAAGTATCTTCAGTTATTCATGTGTTTTCTGCAAATCAATCAGCACCAGTTCAGCAACAACAACGTGAACAACAACAATCTCAACAACGAGCAAACACCTACAACAACAACAATACCAATAATCATCAGCAACAAAATTTTGAGACGAAGAAGGTTTCTTTCGACCCTATTCCGATGACATATGCAGAACTATATCCCTCTTTGGTTCTCAAGAACCTGTTACAACCAAGAAATCCTCTGCAAATTCCCGAACCACTTCCATGGTGGTACAAATTGGAACTCCACTATGATTTCCATCAAGGAGCTCCAAGACATGATATAGAGAACTGTTACCCACTCAAATATGAAGTTCAGAAGCTGGTTAAGATTGGAATGGTGTCCTTTGAGGACCGAGCGCCGAATGTTAAAGCTAATCCACTGTCTGCCCATGGAAATTCTTATGTTAATATGATGGACGGTTGTCCAGACGAGTTCTAGGTATTCGACATACGTTTCATAAGAAGATCCTTGGTGAGGATGCACAAGGATATTTGCTTGGTTATTGATTGTGAGCATGACCATGGTGGTTATGCAATCTGTAGTGTCAATCCTAGAGGTTGTATGATTATGAAGAGAGACATCTAGCGGTTGATGGATGAAGGCTTGATTCAGATTGTTCAGTCTCTTCACATGGATGACGATATCAATGTTATTGTACCAGTTTTCAAGAGTACTGAAAGAGTGGTTATTCAGTAGGATAGCAGCAGCAGTAACAATGTCAGCAAGAGATCAGTATCGTCATTGGTTATACAGTTAGCGGGTCCAGTCCCGTATGCATCCGATAAAGTTGTTCCTTATCAGTAAAATGCGACTATGTTGAAAGATGGTCAAGAGGTTCCGTTACCTACGACCAGTTCAGTTGTAAGCATTGTTGATGTTACTAAGGTGACCCGTAGTGGTCGTGTGTTTGGGTCGGTGTTCCCAAAGAACGTAGAAGATTCGACTGTCAGTAAGAAGGTGGACGTATCTGTTGTAGAATCAGTTAGTGCTCCAAGGTGTCAGTCTGGTGAATCCAATGGCTTAAAGCCTAATGACAATGATGAGGTACTCAGACTAATAAAGAAGAGTGAGTTAATATGGTGGAGCAGCTGCTCCAAACCCCCTCAAAGATTTCAGTACTATCTCTATTGATGAACTCGGAAGCGCACAGAGAAGTACTGCAAAGATTTCTAGAGCAAGCGTTTGTGGAACATGATGTTACGGTGGATCAGTTTGATCATATTGTAGCTAACATCACTTCCTATAATAATCTCAGTTTCTGTGATGAAGAACTCCCCAAGGAGGGTAGGAATCATAACTTGGCTTTGCATATCTCCATGAATTGCAAAGATGATACTTTGTCAAATGTGCTAGTTGACATTGGATCTTTGTTGAATGTGCTGTAGAAGTCAACAGTGTCAAAGTTGTCATATCAAGGAGTGCCTATGAGATATAATGGTGTGATCGTCAAAGCTTTTGACGGTTCACGCAAAACTATGATTGGTGAAGTGGACCTTCCGGTGAAGATAGGTCTGAGTGACTTCCAAATTACTTTTCAAGTAATGGATATCCACCCGACCTACAGTTGTCTGTTGGGAAGGACATGGATCCACGAGGCGGGAACTGTTACCTCCATGTTGCATCAGAAGCTCAAGTTTGTCAAGAATGGGAAGTTAGTCATTGTTGGTGGGGAGAAGGCGTTGTTAGTCAGCCACTTGTCATCTTTCTCTTATGTTGAAGCTGAGGATGAGGTTGGAACTCCGTTCCATGCCTTATCTATTGCTTTTGAAAAGAGAGTTGGGGCACCCATGTCCTCATTCAAAGATGCAAGGAAGATTATTGAAGATGGAAATGTTGATCAGTGGGGACAGATGGTAGAGGTCTCCGACAACAAGAATAAAACCAGTTTGAGTTTCCAGCAAGGTTCGTAAAACTATCAGATCTGATGATGTGCAACTCAGCTTTCGTAGCGGAGGGTTCATTCATGACAATGAACAACACTTAGCTGTTGTGCTAGAGGATGACGAAGAGGAAGACTGCACCAATTTTTTTACGCATGGAAAAGCTTGCAACAATTTGACTTCTGTTGATATTCCTGTTATTATGCATCGATCTAAGTAATTTCTTTTATTTGTTTTTTGAAAATCCTTCTCCTATGCCTAAGGGAGAAGTGAACATTGTCTAGGCATTTTTGATTTGATCATTAATAAAATATAATTTTATTCATTCACATCTATGATGTTTTGTTTTTACTTTTTGCTTTATTCTGAAAATGGTAATAAAAAAACATAAAATAAATAATATAATTGTCTGTCTGCATAATATTTGGTCACAAATTCACTTCTCTAAAATCAAAATATCAAATCATTATGTAGGTTAGTTTCTAACCTCATTGATTACAATGATCCTACTTCTTCTCCAAATTTTGAATTCCCTGTGTTTGAGGCTGAGGAGGAAAGTGATGAAGAAGTGAGTGATGAATTGTCTCCTCTTCTTGAGCGTGAAGGAAAAGTCATTCAACCATTTGAAGAGCAGATTGAGCTAGTCAACTTGGGTTCCAATGATAATGTGAAGGAAGTCAAGGTTGGGTCTCAATTATGTCTAGAAGCTAAGAAGGGGTTGATTGATCTTCTTCGAGAGTATTCAAATGTGTTTGCTTGGTCCTATCAAGACATGGCTGGTTTGGATTCTGAGATAGTGGAACATAGATTGCCGTTGAAGCCAGAATGCCCGCCAGTCAAGCAGAAGTTGAGAAGAGCTCATCCTAATATGGCAGTGAAGATCAAAGAAGAAGTGCAAAAGCATATTGATGTCGGTTTCCTGGTGACTGCTGAGTATCCGCAATGGATGGCCAATATTGTGCCTGTTTCGAAGAAGGATGGAAAAGTCCGTATATGCGTCGATTATAGAGATTTGAACAAAGCCAGTCCAAAAGATGATTTCCCTCTTCCACACATTGATATGTTGGTAGATAATACAACTAAATTCAAAGTCTTTTCGTTTATGGACGGATTTTCCGGATATAATCAGATCAAGATGGCACCCAAAGATATGGAGAAGACCATATTCATTACACCTTCGGGAACATTCTGTTATAGAGTGATGCCTTTCGGTTTGAAGAATACTGGTGCAACTTACCAAAGAGTAATGACTACTCTTTTTCATGATATGATGCATAAAGAGATTGAAGTTTATGTCGATGACATGATTGCTAAATCTATTGATGAAGAGGAACATGTTAAACATTTTTTTAAACTATTCCAGCGTTTGAGGAAGTATAAACTCCGCTTGAATCCCAATAAATATACTTTTGGTGTTCGTTCTGGTAAGTTGTTGGGCTTTATTGTCAGCAAGAAGGGTATTGAAGTTGATCCTGCCAGGGTCAAGGAAATACAAGAGATGCCTGCGCCTAAAACTGAGAAGCAAGTCAGAGGTTTTCTTGTCCGCTTGAATTATATCTCAAGATTCATTTCCCACATGACTGCCACATATGCGCCTATATTCAAGCTTCTTCGGAAAGATCAGTCTTGTGATTAGACCGAAGACTGCTAGAAAGCTTTTGACAGTATCAAGGAATATTTGCTTGAGCCTCCGATTTTGTCTCCACATGTTGAAGGAAGACCATTGATCATGTATTTAACTATGCTTGAAGAGAGTATGGGTTGTGTTCTTGGTCAGCAAGACGAGACTGGAAAGAAAGAATTTGAAATATACTACCTCGGTAAGAAGTTCATCGACTGTGAGACTCGGTATATTATGCTAGAGAAGACTTATTGTGCACTGGCTTGGGCTGTTAAGCGTCTGCGTCAATATATATTGAATCATACCACTTGGTTGATATCCAAAATGAATCCAATCTAGTATGTATTTGAGAAGCCTGCTTTAATTGGGAGGATTTCTCGTTGGTAAATGTTATTGTCAGAGTATGATATCGAATACCGATCTCAGAAAGCTATTAAAGGTAGTGTCTTGGCTGACCATTCGGCTCACCAACCGATTGAAGATTACCAGTCAGTGTAGTATGATTTTCCTGACGAAGAGATCTTATACTTAAAAATGAAAGATTATGATGAACCATTGCTTGGAGAAGGGCCAGAACCTAGTTCCCATTGGGGCATGGTATTTGATGAAGCTGTTAATCAGTATGGTAATGGCATTGGAGCAGTAATCATTACTCCTCAAGGCAGGCATTTTCCATTTACAACTAGATTGACTTTCAAGTGTACAAACAATATTGCAGAATATGAAGCTTGCATTATGGGGCTTGAAGAGGCCATTGATCTCAGAATCAAGTACTTGGATATCTATGGAGATTCAACTTTGGTGGTGAATTAAATCAAAGGTGAATGGGAGACGAATCAACCCGGTTTGATACCATATAAAGATTATGCGAGGAGGATTTCAAATTTCTTTACAAAGGTTGAGTTTCATCATATCCCTCGAGATGAAAACCGGATGGCAGATGCACTTGCAACGTTGGAATCAATAATTGTAGTGAAATATTGGAATGAAGTTCCCAATTTTATTGTGATGCGTCTTGATAGGCCAGCTCATGTGTTTGCTGTTTAAGAGGTCAAAGACGAAAAGCCGTGGTATTATGACATCAAATGTTTCCTCCAAAGTCAGATTTACCCGTCTGGGGCATCATTGAAAGACAAGAATGTGAGAAAATTCTTTACTTTGAATAGCTTTTGATTGATAGCAACTTGTGTGATCATCATCCAAATGATGGTTGTGCATTACCATACATGACACATGAGTGTTTTTAGTGTGTTTTATCCCATTCTATTGTTGCCTGTCTGTACATAAAGATCTACATTGATACATCTCTTAAAATAACTCATAAAATTCATTTTGTGTCAGTATGCATCAACACATAAGCCTATGCATCGATCCATACAGCATGTTGCAATTTTCAAATAATTTTTGTTCAGTATGCATCGATGCACACGAGTCATGTATCGACACATGAAAGGCAAAATGCTCTATGGATCGATCCATACGATCCTTGCATCGATGCATGATCAGTTGAAACAGCCTATGTATCAATGCATATGTATTAGGCATCGATACATGTTAGTGGAAATGTCATATGCATCAATACATACGAATTATGCATCGATCCATGCTTAATTCAATTCACCAAAAACTCACTTATCTTACAGTATGCATCGATGCATACTCTCATGTATCAATGCATAAGTCTGTTTTATGCTCTAACAGTTTCTGTTTTTCAGCATATATAAGAGATGTTGTGACAGCAGTGCAAAACACGAATTCTTAGAGAGAAAAACAATTGTACACAAGATCAAAGCAGTGTAGTAGCAGTTGTTTGAGAGCAAATAGAAACCTGAAAGAGACTTCATCTTCTTCATCTTCTCAATCACTTTTCTTCAAGAACATCAAAACATAATCATTCTTGTTCTTCGGATTAAAGGATCAAAGAGATAACGTTCAGCGGTACGATCAAGGATCTAGCTGAGGTTTTCAGTGGAACGATCGAGGATCTAGCTGAGTTGAAGATTGAAGGGGGTTTCGAGGAAAAACCTACTGGTTTGTCCTTCAAGAACTGGAGTGTTCTTGCGGGTTTGTTAGTCACATTTGCATAACAGATTCAGCCACAGCGTTGCGTTTGGAGATCGGGGGATTTCGCAAGCAGGTCGTGGAACCGGTGAATTGTTTGCAATTTCGTGCAGGAAATTCTTGATTGTGCTCAGATCAAGTGGAGGTTTCATAAAAGAAGAAGTTCTTGGAATTTAGAATTCTGTCTTTGTATCATAACCTTGTATCAACGAATTCGACAATAATTGATAATCAAAGTTCTCAATTTCACTTGAAATTGAGAGGGAGACGTACCCACACGCGAGGACGACGTGGGGAACTTCCTTACCAAATCTCTGCGTATTGTATTCTTACCTTACTCCTCTTTACGTTTCAAACAGTTTTCGCAATTTCAGTTAGTGTGTTGTGATTGTACCTTTTGCAAGACAGCAGTGGCAAGAAAACTTCTTTAACTAAACTCCACTGCTGTTTATCATTGATCACATACACACCAACTGTTTGACAAAATTGTTAGCTAGGTTTTATTCATTGGAAATAGACTTTAATGATAAGTGCATTCAATTAGCTAAAATTATGGTGTTGATAGTTTCTGTCATTCTTATTCAAATCCAACATTAAACTCGTGTGTCCGGTTTTCTAGTAGCGGTTCAGAATAGACGGAAGTCGATTCGGGACTGATATTTTCCGCCAACTTTAAAAACTCTGATAAAACTTTAAATCCGTTAAATTTTAAAGAGGTGATCTATTCACCCCCCCCCTCTCGATCACTAGCCACACCGTCTAACAAGTGGTATCAGAGTGCCGGTTCGCTGGTGCTCTGTGGCTGCCTGTAACAATATGGATTCTGAACCAAAGGGGGCGTATAATAGAGCGCCTATTTTCAACGGTGAAAATTACGGCTATTGGAAAGACTGCATGCGAGTTCATATAAATTCTGTGGATAGGCTAGTATGGGCTGCCATTGAAAATGGTCCGTTTCAAATTACTATGACAAATGCGGCTGGCGCCATAGTACCTAAACTAGAAGATGATTGGAATGAGAAAGATGAGAAAAAGTGTTCGTGTGATTGGAGAGCTCGAAACATGCTAATTTCAGCACTTGGTGTTGATGAGTATTATCGAGTATCCCATTGCACGACAGCTAAAGAAATGTGGGATGCTTTAGAAGTTGCCCATGAGGGTACTACTGAAGTAAAACAGTCCCGGATTAACACACTCAATCAAGAGTTTGAGCTCTTTCGCATGAAACAAGGAGAATCTATCTCCGACATGCAAAAGAGATTCACTCATCTAACTAACCGATTGAATGCGCTTGGAAAACCTATTTCCAATGAAATTGCTACTAATAAAATTCTCAGGTGTCTTAGCAGGGAATGGCAACCTAAAGTAACAGCAATTAAGGAAGCCAACGATCTAACGAGACTTACGATTACAACTTTGTTTGGAAAGCTGGAAGAACATCAGCAAGCATTGGAAAGTCTTGAAAAATATGAGAACAAAAGTAAGAAGGAAAAGGAGAAGAAAAGAGACAAAGAGGGAGAGAAGAAGCCAATAGCTCTTGTGGCCTCTAGCTCTAAGTCCTCACGAAAAGAGCAAAGTGAAAATGATTCTAGTAGTGACAATGATTCGGATGATGAGGAAATGGGACTGTTTGTAAGAAGATATAATAGATTCATTCGAAAGAATGGAGTCAAGCATTCCGACAAAAATCTCATGAAGTTTCGAAGACAATCTACAGATTCGAAACAAGAAGAGAACAAGAAGAGTAGAGGAAGAGGATCTTGTTTTAATTGCGGTAAATCTGGACATTATAAAACGGACTGCCCTATGAAGTATAAGGATCAAAGAAAAGCTTCACCAAAAGGGTACAACAAACAAAGAAGAGCGTACATTGCATGGGAAAGTGATAGTGATTCATCAAGCACACAAAGCTCAAGTGATGGTGATGAAGCCGCAAATCTGTGCCTTATGGCTCACACAAAAAATCTGTCCTACCACAAGAAGAAAAACAATGACAAAAAGGTAAAACAAGCCTATTACAATAATTTCTCTTCTATGTCTTTTTCCGAACTAAAAATAGCTTTTGAAAAACTGCATAATGAAGTTGTAGATGCTTTTAAAAGACTATCTTCCGACAAACATATTTTTTCATTTTTGGAAGGTAAAGTATACAAAGCTCAAAATGATTTAGAAGCGTTGAAAGATAGTATTGCAGAAAATTCAAAAGATATTGACATTGATGGATGTAGTAGAGTTAGGTATTGTGACGCTTGTCATATTTGGCAAAAAGAGGTAAACACTCTTAAGGTCAAATTAGAAAAAGTGTTGCAACCTAAGGTCACTTATGACGTTGACTCTAGGTTGTTTAAGAAGTCGTTAAATCCACCATATGCAAAATACTCTTTCATTCCAAAGGATTTAATGAACAAGAATAAACAACCACATCATCATGGTTTATGTCATTATTGTTGTCGTGCTGGCCATACCATTGAGAAATGCAAGTTTAGGAGATTTCTTGTTCCTAAAGGTATTTATCAATGGAAGCCAAAAGGCAACCATGTTAGCACTTACCCACTTGGACCCAATGAAAATTGGGTACCAACTTCTCTCTTTTGATATTGTAGGATGAGTGCCTTGCTTCCGCAGATAGAAGGTGGTTTCTTCACAGCGGCTGCTCAAGGCACATGACCGGTGACATATCGCTTTTTATAGACTTCAAGGCAAAGAAGAAGGGATATGTTACTTATGGAGACAATAACAAAGGAGCTATACTCGACAAAGGTAGTGTAGGTAATCCCTCCACCACTACTATTTCTAATGTCCATCTAGTAGAGGGACTTAAACACAATTTGTTAAGCATAAGTCAATTATGTGACATGGGCTATAAAGTTTCTTTTACAAAAACTTGCTGCATAATTGAACATGCTGAACAGGACGTTGTGTTTAAGGGTGTAAGAGTAAACAATATCTATATGCTTGACCTTTTTGATGTACCTTTAACAAGTACTAAATGTCTAGTCACCTTGAATGATGATTCTTGGCTTTGGCATAGACGTTTAGCGCATGTTAATTTCGATTTGCTTAATAAGGTTGTATCTAAGGATCTAGTAGTCGGTCTACCAAAAATAAAATTTTCAAAAGACCACCTATGTGATGCGTGCCAAATGGGAAAGCAAACGAGGGTCTCTTTTAAATCTAAAAATGTAATTTCAACTTCACGACCCCTTGAGCTTCTCCATATGGATCTCTTTGGACCTTCTAGGACAAAGAGCCTAGGTGGAAATTACTATGGTTTTGTAATCGTTGACGACTATTCTAGATTTACTTGGACTATATTCCTTCATAGCAAAGATGAAACTTTTTCTGCTTTTAAGAATTTTGCAAATCTGTCCCAAAACAAAATGAATTCCAAAATAGTTACAATTCGTAGCGATCATGGTGGTGAGTTTCAAAATTATCACTTTGAGAAGTACTGTGACAAGTATGGTATTGAGCATAATTTTTCAGCTCCTCGAACTCCACAACAAAATGGCGTTGTGGAGCGTAAAAATCGTGTTTTAGAGGAGTTGGCAAGAACAATGCTCAATGAGGGTGGATTACCAAAATACTTTTGGGCTGATGCTGTCAGCACAGCCTGTTATGTTTTAAACAGAATCTTAATTCGCCCTATTTTAAATAAAACTCCTTATGAACTTTTGAAAGGAAGTAAACCAAACTTGTCACATCTTCACGTATTCGGTTGTAAGTGTTTTGTTTTGAATAACGGTAAGGAAAATATTGGGAAGTTTGATGCAAAAGCGGATGAAGGTATCTTTCTTGGTTACTCACTGTCAAGTAAAGCATATAGAGTGTATAATAAGCGTTTACTTACTGTTGAAGAATCTGTTCATGTTTCTTTTGATGAGTCTTATCCGAAAAATGTCGGAAAAGGTATTTCTTTTGATGACGCAGGGGTATCTACAGAAGACATACTCAAGGAAGCTGTTGAGGAAACTGATCAGTCCAAAACAGCTGCCCATGAGAAGGAGGAAGATACTAGTCATGAAGAAAATGAGGAAGAAAAGACAGCTGAAGTGAATGATCTTCCAACAGCTTGGAAATCCTCAAAAGACCATCCCATTGACAACATCTTGGGAGACATTTCAAAGGGAGTAATGACCCGTTCTAAGATAAGTAATTTTTGTTCTCACTTCGCGTTTGTTTCACAAGTAGAACCTAAAAATGCCAAAGAGGCCTTGATTGATGAATTTTGGCTAATGGCCATGCAAGAAGAGCTTAATCAATTTAAAAGAAATGACGTTTGGGAACTTGTCCCTCGTCCGCGAGATCATTATATCATAGGCACTAAGTGGGTTTTTAGAAATAAGCTTGATGAAAACGGAGTGATTACTAGGAACAAGGCACGTTTAGTAGCACAAGGGTATAACCAAGAGGAGGGCATAGACTATGAGGAAACTTATGCTCCAGTTGCTCGCCTTGAAGCTATACGTCTTTTGCTTGCCTATGCGTGTTCTAATGATTTTAAGCTTTACCAAATGGACGTAAAGAGTGCTTTTCTTAATGGTGTCATAAATGAAGAGGTATATGTTTCACAACCTCCTGGTTTTGAAAATGCTGAAAATCCAGATCATGTTTACAAATTAAAACGAGCCTTGTATGGTCTTAAACAAGCCCCTCGGGTTTGGTATGAAAGGCTTAGCAAATTTCTAATTGATCATGGATATTCAAGAGGTAAAGTGGATAATACTCTCTTTATTAAACACAAAGGAAAGCACATTCTTTTAGTTCAAGTTTATGTAGACGATATAATTTTTGGTTCAACTAACATACACTTGGTCGAAGAATTTTCTAAGGTTATGCAGGGTGAATTTGAGATGAGTCTAATGGGGGAGCTGAATTACTTCCTAGGACTGCAAATTAAGCAACTTGATGAGGGTACAGCAGTATGTCAAACAAAATACTGCAGAGAACTACTCAAGCGCTTTGGAATGAATGACTCAAAATCAATTGACACTCCAATGCCTACCAACGGAAATCTAGATAAGGATGAGCATGGTAAGTGTGTAGATGTCAAAAAGTTCAGAGGTATGATCGGATCTCTCTTGTATCTTTCTGCTTCTAGACCTGACATCATGTTTAGTGTTTGTATGTGTGCACGCTATCAATCAAATCCTAAGGAATCACACCTAAAAGCTGTTAAACGCATATTTAGATATCTTCACGGAACACCTAAATATGGGCTTTGGTATTCCAAAGGAAGTGATTGTAGTTTAGTAGGGTACTCCGATTCTGATTTTGCTGGCTGCAAATTAGATAGGAAAAGCACAAGTGGTACATGTCACCTGTTTTCAAATTCCTTGGTAAGTTGGCATAGCAAAAAGCAGGTTTCTGTAGCTTTGTCAACTGCAGAGGCAGAATACGTTGCAGCCGGTAGTTGTTGCGCTCAGATTTTATGGCTGAAGTAGCAACTACAAGATTTTAACATTCAACTCAAACGTATTCCTATAAAATGTGACAACACTAGTGCCATAAACCTTACTAAAAACCCTGTTTTACACTCACGCACTAAACACATAGAGATTAGACATCACTTTCTTCGCGACCATGTTGAAAAAGAAGACGTTGTATTTGAGCACGTTGACTCCAAAAATCAGCTTGCTGATATATTCACTAAACCTTTGGCAACGGAACCTTTCTTCAACATTCGTCGTGAATTAGGGATCTTAGATCTTTCTTATTTGATGTCTTAAGCATGTTGGCTCTTAATTATATTATGCCTCACCTTGGTTGATAAGATTCGTTCTAGATGTCAATTATCCATCACAAGATTACGCCAACAGAGGTAATATCACTCCTTTCTACAATTCTCTTACTGCTAAGTGGTTGTGTATGTTAGAACAAATGTTCTTACTCTCGTTGATATAAATTTGGTTGCATATATTGTCTGCCTATATTGTTTGCACATTAAAAATCTGACTTATGAATCATTCTTGGGCATAACCATCGTGACATGGTGCATAATGCATATCCATACTGCATCAAAATTCATTAAAATCTGGTTTGGCATCAGTATGCATCGACATAAAACATGTATGCATCGATCCATATACTCTGGCTTTCAACTTCTTTTAAAATAGCTGGTTCAGGATGCATCGATGCATCCATCGCATGTATCGATACACAGACCTGTTATAAACAAAAATGAATGATAGGCATCGATCCATGGCCATTTGCATCGACACATACTGATGCTATTTGAATTAAATGTTTTTTTTCTCTCTCATGCATCGACACATCAGCCAACCCTATCACTTCCTATCTCAAGACCTCATATCATCTGTCCTCAAAAACCCCAAAACCAGTGGCTAACCCTAATCTTCCTCATCTTCACTCTCTCTAAAACCCTAAATCTCACATTTCCATGCCTCCACGCACTATTCCAGCCAGAGCAAAAGGAAAAGGAAAAGGAAAGGAAACAGCCGGTACTTCTCAGCAACCACCAGATGTTCCTCCAAATGCCTTAGACTTACTTCATCCTGCTATTGCTGTTGAATTTGAGAAATCCTTCAAGACAAGGTTAGTTATGAAACCCCATGTCTTTGATAAAACAGATGCTATTCACCTGCATCTAAATGAGGTGGTTGAACTCCTACATGCACAAAGACTTGGGTCATTTCTGTCTATAAAGGATGATTACCATGAGGATTTCATCCGGGCCTTTTATGATGGCTTATAAACTGGTAGAGGCTATATGTTCCGGTGTTCTATCGGTGTCAGAACATATACCTTTGAAGCCTCTGATTGGGAAACGGTGTTTCAAATTCCGCCTCCGTCGCTGAATTTCAAGTCCTGGCATGACCTGCATTTTGATACTGAATTTGACATGAAGGACTTTACTCCGTCTATCCTAAATATAGACAGACCGCTGAGTGAGGATGAACACGTCACGTCTGGTATGATTAAGCAAACTCCGCGTATTCTTCACTGGATTATCACACATATTCTGCGTCCAACAAACAGTGGATATTCTCGGTTGGATAGGCCAAGCATACATCTTCTCTACATTCTGCAAAATAAGGTTCTCTTAAATTGGGCAAACTACTTTGTAAAACGTCTATTTTTCGTGCGAGACAGCTCCAAGAATGTGGCTCTAGGTTATGCTTCTCAAATAATGAAAATTCTTAAGTTTTGGAAAGTTGCAATACCTATTGTTCCTCTCCTATCTCCATCTGCTACTCAAGAGTTTGACTCTTCCACTCTATCGCATATGGGATATCGGTGGGACAAGGACCGTAAATGTTTCTACTTCTTTGAAAGAAAATCCAAAACCAGAATCTACAACTTTGACGTGCCTTCGGAACGAATCCATGTTGCTGAAGATCAGCCTGATGAAGAAATGCAGGATGCGCCTGAAACAGATGTGCCTCCAGCTGAGGCCAATGCCGGTTGGGGTGATTGGGTGCCACGAAGGTGGTCTCCAACCAACTATGTGCCTGAACCTACGGCTCCTCCGTTCTCAGGTGGCACTTCAACCTCAACACCTTCTGCGGATATCACTCATATGCTTCAACAAATGGAACTTGCCAACAAAGAGCGTCATGAAGAGGCACGGTATTGGCATGCACAACAAAATGAGTGGCATCAGGAGCATCGTGACTGGCATGATGAGCATACACGGATGTATCAGAATCAACACTCTTGGCACCAAGGCTTGGTTAAGTGGCACCAAGTTTTCTACAATGAAATGTCTGGCTTTATGGACGACTGCCGCGAAAATCCTGGTATTATGGACAAATTTAGAAGCATTGAAGTTCAAGACCGATTTAGGCAATACTCCTTCATGGGCCAAAATCCAGACACAATGCCTCCTCCTCCGCCTCCGCCAAGCTACAGAGATCCTGCCAGAGATGATGAGGAATCCTGTGGTGGCCACAATCCCAATTAACCCACCATCATTTCATCTCACTGCATTTCATCTCATATTGCTCAAGTTTTTATTTTGTTGCACACTATATGGTTTAGCTTATGTAATTCTTAAACTCGTTCGAATCCTTAAATGCTTTTCACTTTCTGTTTATCTCGATTGTTATTGCCCTTATTCGTCATTCTTTGTGAATGATTCTTTACTTTGAAGCTTCCTTCTTTGTGATTGATATCTTTTTATCAATTTTCTGCCATGTCCTGCTACTACATGCTACCTTGATAAACCTGTTTCTTCCTCTTTTTGATGTTGACAAAGGGGGAGAAAATGCAGATATGCACAAACTCAGGGGGAGCATCACACATCTTGCCAAGAATTTGCCATCATCAAAAAGGGGGAGTTTGTGAGAAAATTCTTTACTTTGAATAGCTTTTGATTGATAGCAAATTGTGTGATCATCATCCAAATGATGGCTGTGCATTACCATACATGACACATGAGTGTTTTTAGTGTGTTTTATCCCATTCTATTGTTGCATGTCTGTACATAAAGATCTACATTGATACATCTCTTAAAATAACTCATAAAATTCATTTTGTGTCAGTATGCATCAACACATAAGCCTATGCATCGATCCATACAGCATGTTGCAATTTTCAAATAATTTTTGTTCAGTATGCATCGATGCACACGAGTCATGTATCGACACATGAAAGGCAAAATGCTCTATGGATCGATCCATACGATCCTTGCATCGATGCATGATCAGTTGAAATAGCCTATGTATCAATGCATACGTATTAGGCATCGATACATGTTAGTGGAAATGTCATATGCATCAATACATACGAATTATGCATCGATCCATGCTTAATTCAATTCACCAAAAATTCACTTATCTTACAGTATGCATCGATGCATACTCTCATGTATCAATGCATAAGTCTGTTTTATGCTCTAACAGTTTCTGTTTTTCAGCATATATAAGAGATGTTGTGACAGCAGTGCAAAACACGAATTCTTAGAGAGAAAAACAATTGTACACAAGATCAAAGCAGTGTAGTAGCAGTTGTTTGAGAGCAAATAGAAACCTGAAAGAGACTTCATCTTCTTCATCTTCTCAATCACTTTTCTTCAAGAACATCAAAACATAATCATTCTTGTTCTTCGGATTAAAGGATCAAAGAGATAACGTTCAGCGGTACGATCAAGGATCTAGCTGAGGTTTTCAGTGGAACGATCGAGGATCTAGCTGAGTTGAAGATTGAAGGGGGTTTCGAGGAAAAACCTACTGGTTTGTCCTTCAAGAACTGGAGTGTTCTTGCGGGTTTGTTAGTCACGTTTGCAGAACAGATTCAACCGCAGCGTTGCGTTTGGAGATCGGGGGATTTCGCAAGCAGGTCGTGGAACCGGTGAATTGTTTGCAATTTCGTGCAGGAAATTCTTGATTGTGCTCAGATCAAGTGGAGGTTTCATACAAGAAGAAGTTCTTGGAATTTAGAATTTTGTCTTTGTATCATAACCTTGTATCAACGAATTCGGCAATAATTGATAATCAAAGTTCTTAATTTCACTTGAAATTGAGAGGGAGACGTACCCACACGCGAGGACGACGTGGGGAACTTCCTTACCAAATCTCTGTGTATTGTATTCTTACCTTACTCCTCTTTACGTTTCAAACAGTTTTCGCAATTTCAGTTAGTGTGTTGTGATTGTACCTTTTGCAAGACAGCAGTGGCAAGAAAACTTCTTTAACTAAACTCCATTGTTGTTTATCATTGATCACATACACACCAACTGTTTGACAAAATTGTTAGCTAGGTTTTATTCATTGGAAATAGACTTTAATGATAAGTGCATTCAATTAGCTAAAATTCTGGTGTTGATAGTTTCTGTCATTCTTATTCAAATCCAGCATTAAACTCGTGTGTCCGGTTTTCTAGTAGCGGTTCAGAATAGACGGAAGTCGATTCGGGACTGATATTTTCCGCCAACTTTAAAAACTCTGATAAAACTTTAAATCCGTTAAATTTTAAAGAGGTGATCTATTCACCCCCCCCCCCCCTCTCGATCACTAGCCACACCGTCTAACAAGTGGTATCAGAGTGCCGGTTCGCTGGTGCTCTGTGGCTGCCTGTAACAGTATGGATTCTGAACCAAAGGGGGCGTATAATAGAGCGCCTATTTTCAACGGTGAAAATTACGGCTACTGGAAAGACTGCATGCGAGTTCATATAAATTCTGTGGATAGGCTAGTATGGGCTGCCATTGAAAATGGTTCGTTTCAAATTACTATGACAAATGCGGCTGGCGTCATAGTACCTAAACCAGAAGATGATTGGAATGAGAAAGATGAGAAAAAGTGGTCGTGTGATTGGAGAGCTCGAAACATGCTAATTTCAGCACTTGGTGTTGATGAGTATTATCGAGTATCCCATTGCACGACAGCTAAAGAAATGTGGGATGCTTTAGAAGTTGCCCATGAGGGTACTACTGAAGTAAAACAGTCCCGGATTAACACACTCAATCAAGAGTTTGAGCTCTTTCGCATGAAACAAGGAGAATCTATCTCCGACATGCAAAAGAGATTCACTCATCTAACTAACCGATTGAATGCGCTTGGAAAACCTATTTCCAATGAAATTGCTACTAATAAAATTCTCAGGTGTCTTAGCAGGGAATGGCAACCTAAAGTAACAGCAATTAAGGAAGCCAACGATCTAACGAGACTTACGATTACAACTTTGTTTGGAAAGCTGGAAGAACATCAGCAAGCATTGGAAAGTCTTGAAAAATATGAGAACAAAAGTAAGAAGGAAAAGGAGAAGAAAAGAGACAAAGAGGGAGAGAAGAAGCCAATAGCTCTTGTGGCCTCTAGCTCTAAGTCCTCACGAAAAGAGCAAAGTGAAAATGATTCTAGTAGTGACAAAGATTCGGATGATGAGGAAATGGGATTGTTTGTAAGAAGATATAATAGATTCATTCAAAAGAATGGAGTCAAGCATTCCGACAAAAATCTCATGAAGTTTCGAAGACAATCTACAGATTCGAAACAAGAAGAGAACAAGAAGAGTAGAGGAAGAGGATCTTGTTTTAATTGCAGTAAATCTGGACATTATAAAACGGACTGCCCTATGAAGTATAAGGATCAAAGAAAAGCTTCACCAAAAGGGTATAGCAAACAAAGAAGAGCGTACATTGCATGGGAAAGTGATAGTGATTCATCAAGCACACAAAGCTCAAGTGATGGTGATGAAGCCGCAAATCTGTGCCTTATGGCTCACACAAAAAATCTGTCCTACCACAAGAAGAAAAACAATGACAAAAAGGTAAAACAAGCCTATTACAATAATTTCTCTTCTATGTCTTTTTCCGAAATAAAAATAGCTTTTGAAAAACTGCATAATTAAGTTGTAGATGCTTTTAAAAGACTATCTTCCGACAAACATATTTTTTCATTTTTGGAAGGTAAAGTATACAAAGCTCAAAATAATTTAGAAGCGTTGAAAGATAGTATTGCAGAAAATTCAAAAGATATTGACATTGATGGATGTAGTAGAGTTAGGTATTGTGACGCTTGTCATATTTGGCAAAAAGAGGTAAACACTCTTAAGGTCAAATTAGAAAAAGCGTTGCAACCTAAGGTCACTTATGCCGTTGACTCTAGGTTGTTTAAGAAGTCGTTAAATCCACCATATGCAAAATACTCTTTCATTCCAAAGGATTTAATGAACAAGAATAAACAACCACATCATCATGGTTTATGTCATTATTGTTGTCGTGTTGGCCATACCATTGAGAAATGCAAGTTTAGGAGATTTCTTGTTCCTAAAGGTATTTATCAATGGAAGCCAAAAGGCAACCATGTTAGCACTTACCCACTTGGACCCAATGAAAATTGGGTACCAACTTCTCTCTTTTGATATTGTAGGATGAGTGCCTTGCTTCCGCAGATAGAAGGTGGTTTCTTGACAGCGGCTGCTCAAGGCACATGACCGGTGACATATCGCTTTTTATAGACTTCAAGGCAAAGAAGAAGGGATATGTTACTTATGGAGACAATAACAAAGGAGCTATACTCGGCAAAGGTAGTGTAGGTAATCCCTCCACCACTACTATTTCTAATGTCCATCTAGTAGAGGGACTTAAACACAATTTGTTAAGCATAAGTCAATTATGTGACATGGGCTATAAAGTTTCTTTTACAAAAACTTGCTGCATAATTGAACATGCTGAACAGGACGTTGTGTTTAAGGGTGTAAGAGTAAACAATATCTATATGCTTGACCTTTTTGATGTACCTTTAACAAGTACTAAATGTCTAGTCACCTTGAATGATGATTCTTGGCTTTGGCATAGACGTTTAGCGCATGTTAATTTCGATTTGCTTAATAAGGTTGTATCTAAGGATCTAGTAGTCGGTCTACCAAAAATAAAATTTTCAAAAGACCACCTATGTGACGCGTGCCAAATGGGAAAGCAAACGAGGGTCTCTTTTAAATCTAAAAATGTAATTTCAACTTCACGACCCCTTGAGCTTCTCCATATGGATCTCTTTGGACCTTCTAGGACAAAGAGCCTAGGTGGAAATTACTATGGTTTTGTAATCGTTGACGACTATTCTAGATTTACTTGGACTATATTCCTTCATAGCAAAGATGAAACTTTTTCTGCTTTTAAGAATTTTGCAAATCTGTCCCAAAACAAAATGAATTCCAAAATAGTTACAATTCGTAGCGATCATGGTGGTGAGTTTCAAAATTATCACTTTGAGAAGTATTGTGACAAGTATGGTATTGAGCATAATTTTTCAGCTCCTCGAACTCCACAACAAAATGGCGTTGTGGAGCGTAAAAATCGTGTTTTAGAGGAGTTGGCAAGAACAATGCTCAATGAGGGTGGATTACCAAAATACTTTTGGGCTGATGCTGTCAGCACAGCCTGTTATGTTTTAAACAGAATCTTAATTCGCCCTATTTTAAATAAAACTCCTTATGAACTTTTGAAAGGAAGAAAACCAAACTTGTCACATCTTCACGTATTCGGTTGTAAGTGTTTTGTTTTGAATAACGGTAAGGAAAATATTGGGAAGTTTGATGCAAAAGCGGATGAAGGTATCTTTCTTGGTTACTCACTGTCAAGTAAAGCATATAGAGTGTATAATAAGCGTTTACTTACTGTTGAAGAATCTGTTCATGTTTCTTTTGATGAGTCTTATCCGAAAAATGTCGGAAAAGTTATTTCTTTTGATGACGCAGGGGTATCTATAGAAGACATACTCAAGGAAGCTGTTGAGGAAACTGATCAGTCCAAAACAGCTGCCCATGAGAAGGAGGAAGATACTAGTCATGAAGAAAATGAGGAAGGAAAGACAGCTGAAGTGAATGATCTTCCAACAGCTGAAGTGTACTCATTCCAATGGACATGCAATGGCAAAGAAGATGTTGCGAGCAGGTTACTATTGGCTGACAATGGAATCTGATTGTTGCAAGTTTGTGAAGAAATGCCACAAGTGTCAAATATATGCGGATAAGATTCATGTTCCTCTGACACTATTGAACGTCATTTCCTCCCCACGGCCCTTCTCCATGTGGGGAATTGATATGATTGGCATGATTGAGCCCAAAGCTTCGAGCGAACATCGTTTCATTTTGGTGGCAATAGATTACTTCACAAAGTGGGTTGAAGCGACACCATATGCGAATGTAACCAAGCAAGTTGTTGTACGGTTTGTCAAGAATCATATCATATGTCGTTATGGTGTGCCAAGTAAGATCATCATTGATAATGGATCAAAATTGAATAATAATATGATGGAAGCTCTTTGCAAAAACTTCAAGATTGTACATCATAATTCTTCTCCCTACAGACCTAAGATGAATGAGGTTGTTGAAGCTGCAAACAAGTGTAAGAACAAAAATAGTTCTACAATAGATTCCATGATTTTGATGATAACAAAGGATGAAACCAAAAGTGGTACCCTAACGAAAAGTTTCTAAGTGTGCAGGGTTCTAAAGAAAGAAGAAACAAATCTGATGATGTCATCAGATGCAAAACAAGATCAGATGCAAAATCTCAAGTATCAGAAGCATCTAAAGAGGAATCTCATTCAAGAAGCTCTGACTCTGGACAAAACTGCAAGTATCAGAAGCATCTGAACATGAAGTAAAGTCTAGAAGCTCTGACTCTGAACAAATGCCTTCTGTAAATTCTGAAGTTATCAGCGCCATCTGAACATTCAAGAAATAACATCAGAAGCAAGTTTCTCCAGATACACGAAGACTCTAATCAGAATTGTTAATCATGATGAAGTAACGTTTAAGCCAAGTTAAAGTTCTGCAAATGGATTTCCTCAATTAGAAAGAGACGTTAATCTCCACTTCCAAGAGAGAAGATACTAATTGTGGTAAGTAGTCACTTCTAAGTGAAAAAGTCTACTGCAGAAGCTATTAATGGAATGGCGTAATTACATCTCAATATCCAACAGATTCAACGCTACTTCAACTCTACTTCAACTCCTATAAATAAGAGAAGAAATCTCATTCAGTATACACGAAGAAATCACTAGCCAAAACTATACTGAAATCATATCACGCTCAAGAAAAACATCTTTGTTCTTCAAAGATTTTCACTAAGCTGTTGCTTATCAAGTGAAAAATTTGTTCTTAAGTTTGTAATATTTGCTTTCTTAGAAGCACTCTAGATTACACATCTTGTATCTATTTTTATTTGATTTCCTCAAGTGACTCTTTGTAGTCTGTAGACTTGAGAGGACTAAGAGATTTTCTTCTCTCTTAGGGGTTGTTTGTAATCTTTCAAGATTAGTGGATTAAGTCCTTGTTGAAGGCGAAATCACCTTGGCCGGGTGGACTGGAGTAGCTTTGTGTTATAAGCGAACCAGTATAAAATCATTGTGTGATTTTCATTATTGCAAAAGCGCTTATTTTTCAAACAATTCAAACCCCCCTTTCTTGTTTTTCTCACCTTCAATTGGTATCAGAGCTCCGGCTCTGTTATTGATTTTCAAATCAAACACTTAACCGTGTAGAGAGATCCAGTGCGAGAAAAACAAATGGCCCACTCAAATGAGAAAGATTCTTACAATGCTAAACCTCCTGTTTTTGATGGAGAAAAATTTGATTACTGGAAAGACAGAATTGAAAGTTTCTTTCTGGGTTATGATGCTGACCTCTGGGACATTGTCACAGATGGATACAAACCTCCAGTCTCAAATGGAGCTGAAATTCCCAGAAGCAAAATGTCAGAAGATCAGAAACGTGAGTTCAAAAATCATCACAAGGCCAGAACAATACTTCTAAATGCTATATCATACAACGAATACGAAAAGATCACCAACAGAGAGACGGCTAAAGATATACTTGACTCTCTGAAGATGACCCATGAAGGAAACTCCCAAGTCAAGGAGACGAAGGCTCTGGCGTTGATCCAGAAATATGAAGCCTTCAAGATGGAAGATGACGAAGCTATAGAAGCTATGTTTTCCAGATTCCAAACTCTTATTGCAGGTCTTAAAGTGCTAGACAAGGGATATACAACTGCAGATCATGTTAAGAAGATTGTCAGAAGTCTGCCAAAGAAATGGAGACCAATGGTTACTGCTCTGAAGTTATCAAAGGATCTGAACAACATCAGCCTTGAAGAACTTGTTAGCTCTCTCAGAAGTCATGAGATAGAACTAGAGGAGGATGAGCCTCAGAAAAGAAACAAGTCAGTGGCGCTGAAGTCCAGATCTGAAAGACGGAAGTCAGACAGAACCAAAGCTCTCCAGGCAGAAACTGCAGATACTGACGACTCTGAACCTGAAGACTCTGATGATGAAGAAGAACTGTCCTTACTAACCAGAAGAGTTAAGCAACTCTGGAAAAGAAGGAACAACAACAACTTCAGAAGATCAAGACCCAGAAGGGATAGATCAGAGTCAACTTCAAAAGGTAAACCTAATAAAGATATTACCTGTTTTGAATGTAAAGAAACAGGTCATTACAGAAATGAATGCCCCAAGCTGAAGAAAGATGACTCTAAGAAAGAAAGCTTCAAGAAAAATACCTTCAGAACAAAGAAGGGATTAATGGCCACCTGGGACGATAGTGAATCCGAATCATCAGAATCTGACTCTGATGAACAGGCCAACGTAGCTCTTATGGCTACCACATCCAGCAGCTCAGATGAAGAATCTGAAGAGGTATTTTCTGAACTTTCTAGATCTGACTTAGAATCATGTTTATCAGAAACTCTTACCTCTCTTCAGAAATTAAAACAAAAAGTTAAAAACATTAAAGGCCTTCTTAAAGCAAAATCTGAAGAATGTAGTGAACTTGAGACAACAATTCTAGCACATGAAGATACAATCAAATCTTTAACGTTAGAAAGAGATGGAGCTAAAACAAAAAGCTTAAAATTAGAAGAAGCGTTGTCTCAAGCACCACAAACTTCAAATGAAATTATTTATAAATATGAAGAAGCCTTTCAGAAGTTTCTGAAGAGTGGAATAGATAGGAGTATTATGGCATCCATGATTTATGGAGTAAGTCAGAATAATAAAAGGGGAATTGGGTATGATTCTGATTCTGATAAAACTTCTACCAGTAACCAGCTTAAATCTCCTTTTTCATATCATTACACACACACACAAGAACAAAAATTTAAGAATGCTAGAAGACCCAAAGTTGTAAGAAACTCTGGGAAAACTAATCTAAAAGGACCCAAGAGATTCTGGGTACCGAAAGATAAGATTATCTATGTTGCAGATATCCTATGCAGCAAAGTTCAGACACCAGTCATGGTACCTGGACTCTGGATGCTCGCGACATATGACGGGAAGAAAGTCTATGTTCCAAAGCCTGGAACTTAAAGACGCTGGCTTCGTAGGCTTCGGAGGAGATCAGAAAGGAAGGATCAGAGGCTCCGGAACTATTGGTAACGGTACTCTTCCCTCTATATCTGATGTTCTTTATGTAGAAGGATTAATGCATAACTTGTTATCCATAAGTCAATTAAGTGATAACGGTTATGATGTAATCTTTAATCAAAAAACGTGTAAAGCCATTAATCAGAACGATGGCTCTGTCCTTTTCACAGGCAAGAGGAAAAACAACATTTATAAAATAAATCTTTCTGATTTAAAAGATCAAAATGTTAAATGTTTAATGTCAGTTCACGAAGAGCAATGGGTATGGCATAGACGCTTAGGCCACATTAGCATGAGGAAACTTTCTCAGCTAACTAAACTTGAGTTAGTCAGAGGCCTACCTAAACTGAAGTTTTCTTCAGATGCTCTGTGTGAAGCTTGTCAGAAAGGAAAGTTTTCAAAAACATCTTTTAAAAAGAAAAATGTTGTTTCTACCTCCAAGCCTCTGGAGCTTCTTCACATTGACTTATTTGGTCCTGTGAAAACAGCATCAGTCAATGGAAAGAAGTATGGACTAGTAATCGTTGATGATTACAGCCGCTGGACATGGGTAAAATTCCTAAAGCACAAGAGTGAGTCTCACTCTGTATTCACCAGTTTCTGTTCTAAAGTGCAAAAAGAATTTGACTCTAAAATTGTTAGAATCAGAAGTGATCATGGTGGAGAATTTGAAAATAGAGATTTTGAAGAACTATTTGATTCTAATGGAATATCCCATGATTTCTCCTGCCCTAGAACTCCACAACAAAATGGAGTTGTAGAGAGGAAGAATAGGACACTCCAAGAAATGGCCAGAACCATGATCAATGAAACAAATGTAGCAAAGCACTTTTGGGCAGAAGCTGTAAATACAGCGTGTTACATTCAGAATAGAATCTCTATTAGACCTATTCTGGAAAAGACTCCCTATGAACTGTGTAAGGGAAGAAAACCCAACATTTCATATTTTCATCCTTTTGGATGCATTTGTTTTATATTAAATACTAAAGAACATCTGAACAAGTTTGATTCCAAAGCACAGAAAGGTATTATGTTAGGATACTCAGAACGCTCTAAAGGATACAGAGTATACAACACAGAAACCAAAATTGTGGAGGAATCAATTCATGTTAGATTTGATGATAAGCTTGACCCTGAAAAGTCAAAGCTAGTTGAAAAGTTTGCAGATTTAGAGATCACTCTGGTAGAATCTGAGAAAACTCCAGAAGCAACTGTCACTCCAGACTCTGAAGAAATTAAATCTCCAGAAATTCCAAGGAAAGTCAAGAGCCGTAGCAACGTATCTGAAGATTTGATTTTGGGAAACAAAGATGAACCTGTTAGAACCAGATCTACCTTCAGAACTTCTGAAGATATTCCTCTGGGACTAGTGTCTCTGATTGAGCCTACGTCCTGTGATGAAGCTCTTCAAGATAATGATTGGGTGGCAGCTATGCAAGAAGAGTTAGATCAATTCTCCAAGAATGATGTCTGGGATCTCGTTCCTAAACCCAGAGGCACTCATGTCATTGGAACCAGATGGGTTTTCAGAAACAAACTGAACGAGAAAGGAGAAGTTGTCAGAAACAAAGCACGACTGGTAGCTCAAGGTTATAGTCAACAAGAAGGTATTGATTATAATGAAACTTTTGCTCCAGTCGCAAGGTTAGAGTCTATTCGTCTTCTTGTATCATTTGCTATTAATCACTCTATAAAATTATACCAAATGGATGTCAAGAGTGCATTTCTAAATGGTTATATTTCAGAAGAAGTGTATGTTAATCAACCTCCTGGTTTTGAAAACTCAAATTTTCCAGAACATGTTTTCAAACTTAAGAAATCCTTATATGGACTTAAACAAGCTCCCAGAGCTTGGTATGAACGCTTAAGTAATTTTCTTCTGGAACAAAATTTTATCAGAGGGAAAGTTGATTCTACACTCTTCTGTAAAAACCATAAAAATGATCTCGTGATATGCCAGATTTATGTTGATAACATTATTTTTGGTTCTGCTAATATCTCTGTTTGCCAAGAATTTTCTAAGTTAATGCAGGCAGAATTTGAAATGAGTCTAATGCAAGAACTAAAGTTCTTTCTGGGAATTCAAATAAATCAAACTCCAGAAGTCACGTACATTCATCAAAGCAAGTACATTAAAGATGTTCTGAAGAAGTTTGACATGACTGAATGCAACTCTGCAAAGACTCCTATGCACCCAACTTGCATTCTGGAGAAGGAAGAGGTAAGCAACAAGGTTTGTCAGAAGCTCTATCGAGGTATGATAGGCTCTCTTCTCTATCTGACTGCTACTCGTCCTGATATTCTCTTTAGCGTTTGTCTTTGTGCCAGATTCCAATCAGATCCTAGAGAATCTCATTTAACAGCTGTTAAGAGAATTCTTAAGTATCTGAAAGGAACTCCTAACCTGGGCCTGATGTATGAGAAAACATCAGAGTATAGGCTTTCTGGTTATTGTGATGCAGATTATGCAGGAGATAGAATAGAACGTAAAAGCACATCTGGAAATTGCCAGCTTCTGGGAAACAACTTAATCTCCTGGGCTAGCAAAAGACAGTCAACAATTGCTCTATCAACTGCAGAAGCAGAATACATCTCAGCATCACTGTGCACAACTCAGATGCTCTGGATGAAGCATCAGCTTGAAGATCTCCAGATATTTGAGAGTAACATTCCTATCTTTTGTGATAATACTGCTGCTATTTGTTTAAGTAAGAATCCTATTCTACATTCCAGAGCCAAACACATAGAAATTAAACATCATTTTATTAGAGACTATGTTCAGAAAGGAATAGTAACGCTGAAGTTCATTGATTCAGAACATCAATGGGCAGATATCTTTACTAAGCCTCTAGCTGAAGATAGATTTCTTTTCATCTTAGAAAATCTGAACATTAAAAACTGTCCTGAGTAAAATTTGGCTCTGAACATGTAAAATGAGAATCTGATAAAAACAAATACACTTCTGCCTCTGACTCTGATACTTCTACCAAGTTAAGAAGATATCTGAGTTAGAAATCTTCAGAAATCCTTTGGTATTCCTGAAGATCAGATACATCAACACGTGGGGAACATGCGTCTAACCCTAGAACTTCTAGACAGCTGTCAAAAGAAATCAAAGGTCAGAACGCTTGAAATCTCCTCGAGCAGTGTGCTTACTGTTGGGATTAGACATTCATTAATGAGCTGTAATCATTTTTCCCCAAACGTGCTATTTTGGTTTTTGTGCTAACGCTGGTATGTGTGTCGTTTTGCATGTGTTTTTACCCTTAGTATATAAACACTTTTCTCACATTTCACACACTTATCACTCTCACTCACTCTTAAACCCTAAACCCTCTCTCGAAGTTTTCTCTGCAACCTTCTCAGTTCTTCATCTTCTTCATCAATCTTCGTCATGAATCCTCAAGAGCAAGAAGTTTTTAACTTCTCCCAACAAATGGAAGCCGCTTCTAACCCCCAAACCTCAAACACTCAAACACCCATGGTTGTAGACGTTACCACGACCCCAGTTTACAAAGAACCTCACATTTTGGAACGTGAACAACACATTCATCTTTCAACTCCCTTTGAAGGTTTGGATGTACTGTGTGAATCGCTGGTGGATTTTGAGAATTTGAGAAGAAATGGCGTTGATTTAACAGAAGATCTTCGCAAGCAAGGTTGGGAAACCTACTTCAACAGGCTTTATGGTCCAATCTATCCTCTTCTGGTGAAGGAATTCTGGAGATGTGCAGATGCTGATGATGAGTTCATTGTTTCTTTTGTTCTGGGAGTGAAGATCATTATCACAGAAGCGTCTATTGCTTCTTTGCTGAATATGGAGAAAGCTGGAGGTAAAAGGATTTACAACATTCCTCCAAGGTCCAAGCGCATCACAGAAGTCATTAACCCTACAATCTTCAAAGCAAATGTTGAAGGAAACCCCTCTAAGAACAAGGAGCTTCATCAGAACCTCCGAGTTTGGCTGAAGATTATCCTGGGAACAATCCATCATCGTCCAGCCTCCAACTCTTCAGATTATATTAATGCTGATCAGAAATGCATCCTCTACTGTATTCAGAAGGGTATTCCTATCAACCTCCCTGTTCTCCTCTTCAGATATCTGAGGGATTCAGTCAGAGAAACCAGGAATAACATGAAGCCCAGATCCTACATTCCTCTGGGAAGATTGCTCTCTGACATCTTCATTGAGCATGGGCTGGTAGATGCTCTGGAGAAGACCAGATGTATGGATGATCTGGCAATTGACGTTGGAAAGCCTCTGAATGCCAAAAATCTGAGGAGTATGGGAATCATCAAAGACATCAGAGTCAAGCCCACTATGAATGTGACCTGGGAAGCTCTGAAGGATCAGAGGAAGATGCCTCATGGCCTTGAAAGGTTCTTCAAGAATGAACCCAGAGATGCCATTGCCATCTACCTTCAGGATCGTCTGGATGAAGGCATTGATATTTCTGATTTCCGCCTTGAAGACTGTCTGGACTCTGTAGAAGATTTGGTCAGATACAAAAGAGGCCTTTCTGAGAAGAAGATAGCTGAGGAAGCAAGGAAGGCAAAGAAAGCCAGACTTGGAGAAACCTCTGGAACCAAATCTCCAGCTCCTCTACAAACTTCTTTTTCTGGTAAGTCCATTCCTCCTGTTACTTCTGTACCTGTAATGGCTTCTTCTACTCCTCTCCCAACACCTCCCATATTTACAACCTCAGAAATACCACCTTCAATCACCAGAACCTCTCAACCTCCACCTGTTCTAAAAATTGCTCGTACTTTTACAACAACCTCTGACCCTAATCAACTATATCACCACAGCTCTTCCTCATCCTCTGATTATGAATCACCCCCTTACCATTCACCTTCCTCTGACCAAGAGTCCTCTGACCAAGAGTCCTCTGACCAAGAACACTCTGACCCAAACTCCCCAACAATAGCTGAAATTTATGCTAAAAATTTCGCCCCACAAACTCAAACACAATCTCAAGTAACCTCTCCCCTCCGAACTTCTCTTCCCCAACAAACAACCACCATCTCCTCTGAAAATCAAACTTCCCTTCCACCACAAACAACCACCACACCCTCTGAAGCTCAACCATCTGTGATTCAACCATCTGAACCTTATATCACTCCACCATTTATTCCCGCTGTACCTGGACCAGACTCTGACCCTTTAGACCTAAATCCACTATATGCTTCATCCCCTAGTCTTCAACCAGACGCAGATTCTGAACTTCAAGCAGAATCTGAACCTCATCAAACTGAACCTCAACCTCTAAATCTCAGCCCTCAAAACTCTCCACCTCATTCACCTGAACCTGAACCTAAAATTATCATACCTACCCTTGAGGAGGCCATTATACAGGTTGCAGAAGCTTCAGTCCAGAAGGTCAAGTCTCTGGCTAAAAATTCTGAAGTCAGTGATGATCCTAAATCTGTTAGGACACACTGGAACAGAGTTATTAGTTGGATGACCTCTGAGTCTTATAGGCTGAAGAGTATCTCTGAACAAGTCAGAAATGGCTACATCAGAGACTCTGAGGAAAGACTCCAAGAAAGACTGGCTAGAGAAGCTGAGGCCAAAAGATTAGAAGAAGAGAGACTGGCTAGAGAAGCTGAGGCCAAGAGATTAGAGGAAGAAAGGTTGGCTAAGGAAGCTGAAGAAGAAGCTAAGAGGTTGGAAGAAGAACGCCTGGCAAAGGAAGCAGAACTTCTAAGGATTCAGGAAGCTGAAGCCAAGGCTAAGGCAGATGCAGAAGCCCAAGCTGCTGCTGAAGCTGAAGCTCAGCAGGCTCTGATTCAGGGGGAGTCTTCCTCTGCGATCCCTCTGATTCTTAACACTCTGAAGGAGATCAAGCAAGATCAGAAAGAGATCAAGCAAGATCAGAGTGAGCTCCGGGCAAGGATGGACAAGCAAGACGCTCTGAATGAAAACCTCCAGAATATGTTTGCTATGCTACTACAGAGACTTCCTCCTCCTCCAAACCCTTAGGCACTTAGGATTTATTTTGGTTGCCTAGTGTTTTTGCTTCTGTCTTTTCTTTTTTAGCTCTGATATTCTCTTGAATCTGATGTTTTGACTGCTGCTTGCCTTTGTGCTTTTGTTTAATGAAGTGTTTTTCTCTCTATTATTCTTTTTCTGTTTTATGCCTTTTTGATTATGCCAAAAGGGGGAGAAATTATTAAATAGCTCTGATGAAAACTATGTCTAAAACCTTAAGCATTCTGCAACAATTGTAGAAATAGTTCTGATAAAATTAGCTCTGATTAAATAATAGCTCTGATTAAATAGTTCTAACATTAAATTAAGAAATTGCAGAAAGTTTTCAGAAATCTTATTGCTTGGAAAGCTCTGGTAAGAACTTCTGAACTCCCTAGTACTAACTCAGGGGGAGCTTTTGTCTATCTGATCTAATATTTTTCATGTTTCATCTGATAATTTTATTTGTTTTGTCATCATCAAAAAGGGGGAGATTGTAAGAACAAAATAGTTCTACAATAGATTCCATGATTTTGATGATAACAAAGGATGAAACCAAAAGTGGTACCCTAACGAAAAGTTTCTAAGTGTGCAGGGTTCTAAAGAAAGAAGAAACAAATCTGATGATGTCATCAGATGCAAAACAAGATCAGATGCAAAATCTCAAGTATCAGAAGCATCTAAAGAGGAATCTCATTCAAGAAGCTCTGACTCTGGACAAAACTGCAAGTATCAGAAGCATCTGAACATGAAGTAAAGTCTAGAAGCTCTGACTCTGAACAAATGCCTTCTATAAATTCTGAAGTTATCAGCGCCATCTGAACATTCAAGAAATAACATCAGAAGCAAGTTTCTCCAGATACACGAAGACTCTAATCAGAATTGTTAATCATGATGAAGTAACGTTTAAGCCAAGTTAAAGTTCTGCAAATGGATTTCCTCAATTAGAAAGAGACGTTAATCTCCACTTCCAAGAGAGAAGATACTAATTGTGGTAAGTAGTCACTTCTAAGTGAAAAAGTCTACTGCAGAAGCTATTAATGGAATGGCGTAATTACATCTCAATATCCAACAGATTCAACGCTACTTCAACTCTACTTCAACTCCTATAAATAAGAGAAGAAATCTCATTCAGTATACACGAAGAAATCACTAGCCAAAACTATACTGAAATCATATCACGCTCAAGAAAAACATCTTTGTTCTTCAAAGATTTTCACTAAGCTGTTGCTTATCAAGTGAAAAATTTGTTCTTAAGTTTGTAATATTTGCTTTCTTAGAAGCACTCTAGATTACACATCTTGTATCTATTTTTATTTGATTTCCTCAAGTGACTCTTTGTAGTCTGTAGACTTGAGAGGACTAAGAGATTTTCTTCTCTCTTAGGGGTTGTTTGTAATCTTTCAAGATTAGTGGATTAAGTCCTTGTTGAAGGCGAAATCACCTTGGCCGGGTGGACTGGAGTAGCTTTGTGTTATAAGCGAACCAGTATAAAATCATTGTGTGATTTTCATTATTGCAAAAGCGCTTATTTTTCAAACAATTCAAACCCCCCTTTCTTGTTTTTCTCACCTTCAACAAGAACATCAAGAAGATTATCCAGAAGATGTTTGTAACGTATAAAGATTGGCATGAGATGCTACCATTTGCTTTGCATGGGTACTGTACATTCGTTCGCACTTCAACAGGGGCAACCCCTTTCTCTCTTGTATATGGTATGGCAGCAGTGCTCCCCGTAGAGGTTGAGATCCCATCACTGTGTGTGTTGATGGAAGCCAAGTTGACTGCGGCTGAATGGTGTCAGACCATGTATGATCAATTGAATTTGATTGAAGAGAAGATATTGACAGCCATGTGTCATGGTCAGTTATATCAGTAGAGGATGAAAAAGGCTTTTGATAAGAAGGTCATACCTCGCGTATTCAGAGAAGGTGACCTTGTGCTCAAAAAGATTTTATCTTTCAAACCAGATTCTATGGGCAAATGGACTCCTAATTATGAAGGCCCATATGTTGTTAAGAGAGCATTTTCAGGCGGTGCTTTGATTCTTACAACTATGGATGGTGAAGAGTTCACTCGTCCTGTGAACGCAAATGCAGTCAAGAAATACTTTGCCTAAAAAGAAAAGAACAACTCGCTAAGTTGAAAACACGAAAGGGCGGCTTAGGCAAAAAAGAGCGTCTTGGTGGATTGAAACCCGAAAGGGCAATCCAGGAAAAAATTAGAGACATAAAACAGAAAGAATTATCCCTATAAATTGAGTACTCCATCTTGGGGCAATTTATGCAAAAATTAGGGATTCTGGCAAGTAACTGCATCCCACTAATCTTCAATTTTGGAGACATTTTTTAGCATAACAGTTGATGTTGATTCATTATCCCCAGTGGCAGCGGTCAAGAGCACAGTAGATATCAAGAGTTGGTAGAAGGATTAGTGATCATTGTATTCAATGTAACCCTTTTCCATGTAAATTACCATTTTCAGCTTTGTAAAGATCTATGGAGTCTTGTCATTTACAGACTACCATTCCATTAAATAAAGTTGAGCTTTTATCCAATTGTTTCTACTCTTATTTATTTCAGCTCAAATAGTTTTAAATTTTATTATGATCATTTTTTGAAAATTAATTTTTAAATCAAAATCATTTTTCTTAAACATATAAAAGCATGAATTTTTAAGCAATCGATTTCATTTAAAAGGAATATCAACAGTGATTCGAAAGCAGTAATCTCTAAGTGTGGAGCATTATTGGTTCTCCCCAAGCAGTAGGCGCATTTTCTCTTTCATCCCGACAGCATTGTTCAGCACTTGGTGTTTGTTGATTTCTCCAAACAATTATTGTTCGCCATTTCCTCGGTGAAGTCGCCAGCTGAGTTGGTTTATTGATCCACTACGGAGTTTAGTATTTATTCCCCAACTGATTTTATATTTGGTTTCCTGCAGACTTCGGTTTCCCCACCAATCGCCATCAGATTCGCTCCCAGTCAGAGTTTCCTCCTAGTTTTAGAGCAACTATTTGGGTTTATCCCCTGCATGGTTGTCTCCCATTTGATATGGTGTTAACCTAAAAGGACCTTAGACAAAAAAATTTATGATTTTTAAAAAGTCAGAAGTATTTTTAAATAATTAAAAATATGCATAAAAACATTTAATTCATGAAAAATATCGAAATTAATCCAATAAATAATTTTAATTCAGAATATGAAAGAGAAAAATATTTAAAGATTTTTGCTGAAAAGTCCCATATTTTTTGGATTAAAAAATGAAATTAATATGAATTAAACAAAATAAAAGGATTAAACAGAAAATCAGAAATTAAAATTAAAATAGAAAAAACAAGGGCCATCAGATCTCCCTCATTAATTGAGGTGGCAGATCTGATGGCCACACGCGCGTGTTCCACGGTGGACTCAAGTCAACTTGCTATACGCGTGGTAATCAAATGCAACGGTACAGATTATAAGATCCAATCATGATCAGATGGCCAGGAGGTGTGCCAACACACCATCGAAGCTAGGACTCCGGTCATCTTCTCCATTGACCTCCACCGGACTGGTCCAACTTCATCTCAATGGAAAATGAAAAACAAGGACACTATTTCGAAGAAAAAATGCTCAGGATCACGAATCTGGCCTCAATTTTCTCCAATTCCAAGCATATAAAAAGATACAGGGATTTGAATTTTGAGGATCATGAACTGAGTTGCTTCGATTTGACCTTAAACCAACTCAATCTTGTTGCCTACATTGGTAGGACTTCAGCCAACCAAAAATCATAAAGAATGGTGAATAATTGAGAGAGAATCGAAGAGATGAAAATTTTGGAAAATCACCTTCGAGTGAACTTCAAACTTGTTTGATCTTGCTTCCAATTGGCCTTGGCTTGAATTCAGAAGCTTGTAGGAGTTGAATTGGCTCAAGGAAAATCTTGGACTCTTGGAGTTTCAATCTCAAAACAGAAGAAGATTTGAAACTCGATTTTTAAATGAAAACCTTCAAGATTATCCTCTAATGGTGAGGGTTTGGATTGCAGGTTCAAAGCTTGGGCAAGGTGTCCCTAATTCTGAGCAATGAGGGTCTTATTTATAGGCAAGGCAATTGCTTTCTACACATTTCCAAAATTGACCAAAAATAGCAATTCACTTGTATGCTTACATGGGCGTGTGATAGGCCCATCAAATGATGCTATCAGGTCCAAAATCCTTCATGTGCAATGCTGAAATCATGTCATCATGCAATGGAGATTGAAATGTGAATGTGAATTTCATCCAAACGAACCCTTGAAAGGAACCCATGCGCAAGTCCTCCAATTCTTGGCCAATGAGATGATCTTAGACTTTTGGGAAAGGTGAGATCAAGGGGAAAAACTTTCATGTTGGACACTTTTACATTTGAATCTTAGATCATGATGAATTTTGAGGTGGAAGTTTGGAGAATCAAACATATTTGAAAATTTTCTGAGTAGCAAGTCAAATGTTCACTTCTTCCACCTTGAATAACTTTTGCTATGGGATTCAAATGGAAACAGTTCCTTCATCAAAGTTGTAAATATTTCAAACCTATTAAATTTGGTCACACATTATACTTCATTTGGATTTTTCATGAAGGAGTTATGCATTTTAGAATTTGAGGAAAATCACTTGTTCAATCGTAATGGCCCAAAATGACCTATAATGTTTCCTCTTGGCACATGCATTTTCAAGTTGAATTTGAATTTCTTAAAATAATAAAAGTTGAAGGAGACATCTTAAACTTGTTCATAAAACTTGAATGGCTTTCATCTTAAAAAATGGACCAAGTTATGGTCCTTGGAAGTTGACCTTCTAACTAGGGTTAAGACAAAATGACCTATAATCTTTCACCATAATAAATGACTTTGCAAGCAAAACTAGATCTTGACTTCAACATGAAAGTTTCTTTTAATGTAATAAATAGTAACTTTTATTTTGGAATAATTTTCATATGATAAATATTATAGGAGATAGGGTCTATGGAACCCCAGTTTGTACTAGTTGACTTTCTCTCGTTAACCACCATGAACCAACTTGCAAACTTGAAATTATCTTGATCTCTTGGACTCATGGAGGAACATATATGTATAAGATGATGTAGTATGAAGTAATCCTTTGAAATATTCGATCAAATGGTGAAGAAACTTGCTGAGGAAGTCACACAAGATACCCATATGAATTAGGGCTTCCAAGGCAAACAAGCTTCAAACTCTTGATGAATTCTTGATCAAAATGATAAATAAAGATCATAGGGATCCATATATGATGTCTAGAGTCAATGTGAACTATATCTTGATTAGTATCCTTGCATTGAGGGTCTCAAATCCAAGACGTGAGCTTGATAAGGCATAAGTGAACACACACACTACCTACAAAAGAAGTAAAATATACATTGACATATTTTTTGTATTTTGGTTAGTAAATAATAAAAAACAAATTATTATACAACCAAATGTGCTTGGTGACCTCTCCTAATGAAAACCCAATGAATGAGGGGTAAGGAGGATGCCAAGGTGTGATCCCAAAGCCAATGCAAATGATGAGATAGCATGAGGGACCTTAGGGTCAAAATTGGAGTCTTACAATGATAAATGTAATTTTAAAAGAATGAATGCAACTAATTTTACCACTTCCTCCCAAATATGTATGGCAGTATGGTCTGGGTACAAAGTCAATATTCATAACTCTACAGGGCCTCCTCCAAATGCCTGAGGTGGCGTTGACTCATCATCCTCGCCAGTCTCAACAGTCAAAGGTGGCACTGACGCATCAGCATGAGGTCCCTCTAGAACCCGGGGTGACCCTAGTGCCTCAGGTACCACTAGTGACTCGGGTACATTTAACATTTGAATAGGCGAAACATGACCCCTGTAAGAGGATGGAGGAAATGAAGCATCAGTAGGTGACACCCTGTAAGACCCTAATTTTTACCCTAAGATCCCTCATGCAATTCCATCATAAGCATTAGCATTGGGATCATATCTTGGAATCCTCCTTACCCCTCTTTCATTGGGTTTATTTTGGGAGAGACCACCAAGCACTTTGTTATTGTATCACACTTTTATTTTTATCATTTCACTAACCAAAATACCAAAAATATGTCTTTGCATTTGTCTAACTCTTTTGTAGGAAGGGCATGATTCCATTGATTCATCAAGTTCACATCTAGGGTTTGAGGCCCTCATGAATAAAGAGCACAACCAAGAATTGATCCAAGAATGGTTATGAGCATTGTATATGAGTCTCAATGATCTCTACATGTTATATTGATCAAGTTCTCTTCAAGAGTTTGAGGATGATTTGCCTTGAAAACCCTAGTTTGACTGGGTATCTTGAGTAACTTCTCCAATAAGCTATCTCACCAATTGATCAAATTTTTCAAGGGACACTTCAAAATTCATCATTTTATGAATATATTATCTACCATGAGCCAATAAAGTCAATAGAATTGGAAGTTAGCAAGTTGTTTGATGGTGATTGACCAGATGGATTCATCTGATAAAAACTGGGTCTCCCTAGACCCTATCTCCTACAATTTTCACCATATGAAAATGATTCAAAGAGAAAACTTACTCTAAATGACATTACAAACAACTTTCATGTTTAGACCTAGAGCTAGTTTTGCTTGGAAAATCATTTTCGATGTTGAAACATTATAGGTCATTTTGTCTAAACCCTAATTTGAAAGTCAACTTCCCAAGGCCATAACTTGCTCAATTTGTATGAGATGAAAGATTTCCAAGTTGAACAATCAAATGCAATGTGTCTAATTCAACTTATATGTTTGTAGTGGGAGCTAATTCAACTTTTTTGAGCATGTGATATGAGGTTAAATTATAGGTCACTTTTGACCTACACCATTGATCAAGTGATTTTTCCAAACTTCAAAAATGCATAACTCTATCATTTCAAATCCAAATGACATGAAACTGGTGACCATTTTTAAGGTATTTGAGAGAGATACAACTTTTATGAAGACACTTTTCTCATTTGAAGCTCATATAAAAAGTTAAGCAAGGTGGAATATTGAGACATAGGGCTTGACACTTAGAAAAAATTTGATATGTCAAAAATTTCCAAACTTCCACCTCAAATTTCTTCAAGTTCCAAGCTCCAAATGAAAAAGTGTTGAACATGAAAGTTGATCCTCTTGATCTCACCTTTCCTAAGAGCTCAAATTCATTCATTTTGGACAAGGACTGTATAGGTTGCGCATGGCATGAACATGGTGACATCATTTGGCAAGGATCAAACTTCAAATCCAAATGTACACTTGCCTTGAAATCCAGGCTGAATTCAGACTATCCAACATTCATTTGTGGACTTATGGCAATGATTTTATGGGCCTATGCGTGCCCATGCACTCATGCATCATCAATGACCAAATTTGGAAAGTGATTTCAAGTGTGCAAATATCAATTGTTTCAGCTATAAATAGAGCCTCACATGCTCAGCAATCAGACACATTCGCGCCAACTTTGATCACCCATCTCAAACCCTCACTTTGAAAAGGATAAACCTGAGAAATTCATTTGAATTTGAGATTGAATTTCCACTGTTTTGAAATTCAAATCTCCAGGAATCCACAGCCTTTTTAGCATCCAATCCTTCTTCTGCAAGCAAGTGGAGTGAGATCAAGCACAAGCAAGATCAAGATCAGTTGAATCCATACCTGCATTGAAGGTATTTTCCAAAAAAATTGATCTCTTCGATTCTCTCAAATTCTTGCTCAATTCTATTGATTCTTTGGTTGTCTGAAGTCCTACCAATGTAGGCAAGAAGATTGAGTTGCTTTAAGGCCAAATCGAAGTAACTCGGTTCATGTACCTCAAATTTCAACTCCATGTATCTCTCAATATACTTTGAGTTAGAGTGAATTGAGGCCAGATTCGAGCTTAGTGTCATTTTTACTTTGAAATCATGTCCTTGTTTTTAATTTTTGTGATGGTTGATGGTGGACCAGTCCGGTGAGGTCCACCGGAGAAGAAGACCGGAGCTACAGCTCCGGCCATGCGCTGGCATGTCTCACAGCCACATGATCCTCTTGATTTGTTTTAATCTGGTTCGTTCCTTTGGAATACCATGCCTATTGCACGCTGACTCATGTGCACGGTGGAACGTGTGTTTCTGGCCACTTGATATGCCACCTCAATTAATGAGGGAGATCAAGTGGTCCACGTTTTTTCTGATATTTTAATTTTCATTTTAATTGCATTATTTTCATTAATTCATATTAAATTCAATATTGATCCAAAAAATATGGGACTTTCACCGAAATTTTTTAAATATTTTTCTCTTTCATATTCTGAAATAAAATTATTTTTTGGATCATTATTAATATTTTTCATGAATTAATTGATTTTGCATTTGTTTTTAATTGTTTAAAAATATTTTTAAATATCCAAAAATTATGAAAAAATTTCTCCAAGGTCCTTTGACCTTGTTTGACCTATGATAAATATCATGGCCATTTCATTGGTGTTTTGATAAGATTTTAGGAATTGAACAAACCATATTTAATTTAAATGCACTATTTTAGTATTTTTAATTTGAATAAATGCAAAATAAATTTGTTGACCAATTATGATGACTTGTTTATGTTTGACTCTTGTTGTTGGGCCTTGGTCAAGGTTGATTTTACTTTGTCAAATTAATATCATTGGATTTAGGGGATTGATGGAATGTACACTCCATCTTCCAAAATGAATGGATGATATTAATTTGGTAATAGTCCTGCTTTGACCAATTTGTATTTTGATCCATTCCCCTCCCACTTCATCTTATTCCCTTTCTTCATTCATTCATTCCATTTGGCCTATGATATCTCAAAGTCCTAATGCTAGTTGATTGAAAAATTGACATGAGTATGGATGAGATTAGGCCACACCTTTTGCATATTCTTTTTGTGTGTGGTATGTTTCATCAGCATAGTCCATTATATTATGTCTCTAACATGCATTAACACCAAAATTCTATTGCCCGACCTCAAATAATTGTGACTTCTACATAAGTCCAATTACGATTGCTTAACATAGCGTTAAATTTGTGACATAAAAGGCATAAGCATTCTAGTTAGTGAGATTGTAAGTCTCCCCTCTTTCATGGTATTGTGTGGAAACTTGGTCTTCTTTCCTTCCTTTGGAAGATGTTTTGGCTCAAGGATTCATGCTTGTGATAAGTGGGTTGAGTGTTCTCCAAAGAATGTCTTGAAAATGAAAAGCAAAAGCAAAACAATACTAACTTCTGACCAATTAACTACTAACTTTTAATTTCAAGCTTTTACTTTAATGCAATTTACTTTTAGCACTCTATTTCATTTGCCATTGTTCATATCATTCTAATTTTTTATGTTAATGCAATTTTTACTTTGTCTATTTGGACTATATTGGGTGATATATTTTGTTTGTGTATACTTTGCTTGTTTGTGTGGTCTTTGACCATTAATGTACATAATAACAACAAAAAACCTAAAAAAACCTTTTGAGTGGACTGTTGGCTTGATCTTGGACAAATGGACTTAGAATCTAGGCAACCTTCTTATGCTAAAGGACTTGGCCAATGCCAACTTGTTGAAGAACCAAGTGCTTGTAATTTGAAATTCATCTGATACATCTTTGAAGACCTCTCTAAGTTCATCAGCAACATGATCATTGTGAAGCTATTATTTTGAACCTATGACTTGTGGAATTCATCTGTTGCATCGGCTATTTTGGAGAAGATCATGGAATGGATAAGCTTGGATGTGGCCATCTTTATTTGATGCCTTGCTCTTCAAGATAATATAATTGTGCATTTGTATGTTGATTGATTCTAAAAGTCCAAGGGAATTCTGGGTTTCAATTGACATTCTTGTCTATTGGATTGCTACCCATTTGGTCAGATCTTTTCAACTCTAAACTTGTAATTTTGTACATAAAATAGCCTCTTCATCTTCTCCCCATTTCTTTAATTTCAAAATCTCTCCCTCCATTTTTCAAAATCTTCTTTGTGTGAACTATTTTTGTTCTAAACTTTGACCACTTTTGCAAAAAAGATAGAAACTTTGCCTTATGCCATTGCATTTTCAAACTTCTTTTCTTAAATCAAACTTGTAAATAGACTTAACTATACTGGACTTAAATTTTCAAAAAGCCAAAAAGAACTAACTCATTCAAACCATTTTTAGGCCTTTGTGCCTTTCTAACTTAATTTTGTTAAAAACAATGCATCCACTTTGAAATTTGTATCACGAACTACGAGGTTTTGATCCCTCATTTTTATATTGGTACGTAGGCACAAGACCGAAGGTCTTGTCAAACACAAAAATATAATTAATAAATTCTTTTCTCATCCCCCATTCGATTTGTTTGTAAACATCACTTTATACCAAGTACATATGTGTAGCGGTGTATTCGTCACTTTATGATTTATTGATTAAACCAAAAGCAAAGCATACAAAGAAATCGAGTCGCCACCGCACTTTTATTTATCCAAAGGATTGGCTAAAAAGAGAACAAAAGCCTAAGAAGTTTTACACATTGAAAACTAATGAAAAGATCAGAGAATCTGGGTAAGGGGTTAATTACGCAATGGAAAGGTGTTAGGCACCCAAAACGTCCTAGGTACTCCTAGGGAGCCCTTTTCACACTTGTTGTATAAAAAGTTTATTTATTTATGACATATTGTGCAAACAATGATGGAAGGGATGAGAAAAGAATATACAATTTTTATTGTTTTTGTGTTTGAACGGATGAACCCGTTGCCTACGTACCTTCCATGAAAGGTAAGGATCAAAACGCCGTAGTTCGGCTAAAAAATTTCCAAAATATGAGTGGGTTCATTTTAAAACAAGAGCACTAAGGCTTTTCATTATCAACGGGAGAAAACTCAACCAAGACCAACAATCCACCATGCGAGGATGGCTTCAACATACTAGTGAGGGGTTAACCCTATAATAAGTATGGAAGACTTACAATCAACTCACTAAGGACAAGGTAAGATTTACATCAACCACTATGATAATTGAAACCTATGACTAATGTGTGAAAAACTTAACAAGAATGGACAAAGCCATCAAAACAATTGAATGGGTGAAGTTAATTGATTATGAATATTCACAAAATATGGTCAAGGTATGATTAAGATTCAATTCAGAAAGGAGTGTTATCAAAAATGGAATTTGAAAAATCAAGGACTTAAGGTCCAGGTTTCTAATTTGAAAAGACATGAAGATGTTTGCACAATATTTATTTCAAGTTTGAAAGCAACAAGTGCAAAGAGGTTTAAAAGAAACAAAAAATGAGGGGTGAGGGAGTGTAAAACTTCTTAGATGTTCACCTCTTGAAATCATATGGAAAATGATTCAAGTGTGTCCTTAGGAATAGGCAAATGAGCAATAACAAATAAGATAAACAAATGATATCGGATGCCAATTGCTGGACTTACACCAATCTCACAAACAAAGGTGGATACCGGATACCAATCAATGGACTTACACCAGTCTCCTAAAACAAACAAGGATATCAGATGCCAATAAATGGACTTATTCCAACCTCCTAAAGCAAAACAAAACAAAAGAGTGGATACCGGATGCCAATCAACTGGACTTATACCAATCTCCAAAGAACCAAACAGACAAGGATACCAGATGCCAATATATGGGCTTACTCCAATCTCCCCAATGCAAAACAAAACATGGATGTCAGATGCCAATCTATCTGGGCTTACTCTAATCTCCAACAGATGATCATGGGAAAACAAAGGCCAACAACATGGACTTACAATTGCATCCTCACATACAACAAACAAACAAGAGTAATAAGCAAAGGGGATACTAGTGGCCAATGAAATGGTCTTACACTCAATCCCTTCCAAATCATAGGAACAATGGCCAATGAATGGACTTACAGTTAGTTCCTCAGTGGACAATCAAAGATGTGTCACAAAGATATGAAATGATGATCATGCAATAATGAACAATTAATGATGATAAATGCACAAAGGCAAACAAGCAAACATGTACAGATGAACCAATAAGCAATCAATGATTCAGTTAGCACACACTATATACAAGCAATTAGGCTCAAGCAAGGGTTAGACTTTAAAGTCAACTGGAATGGGGTAAGTGTGCTCTTAACCTTAACATTGAGAGTTAAGGTGAAGCAGATGAAAATGATATGAGGGGTGTGCCTCATAGCTCTTATCCCTGGTCAGGGAGAGCTTTGAATGATAGAAGGTGTGGGAGTTCAGAGAGTTGGAACTCTCTCCACAAGTGAATGACTCTATAGATCTTGGGTTAATATCCACAATTCTACAACATGTAATGTGAACAAAGGGATGACACACTGAATAGTAGGAGATGGACTACACATCGCTTTTATCTACCAATTGCCTTATCAAAGGACTTTTCCTGCTTGGGGACAAAAATAAACAATCACAAGCATTGCCTCTTAAGGAGGACTTCAGACAGGTGCCTGGCCACATAACAAGCCAGGTCTTCCAGACTACATGAAGAAGAGAAATTATACCTAATTGGTTAAGCAACCAAGCAAAAGCAAGTTCAAAATGAACTTAAGCAACTAATGTACCTGAAAACAATCCAACTCAATCAGTATACAACTCAAAAAGTCAAACAGATAATCCAACAGTCAACAGACAATACACAATCAAACAAGCAAGGCTACAAAGTGCAAGGCACAAGCTCAACTCAAATGAGCTAAAAGCATCCTACAAAACAAGTCAAGGTTAGTCAATATCAATCAAATAAACCAACTCAAGCAATGTGAATTAATCTCCTTATGGCCATGTACTTCTTAACCTGAAAACAAGCTCAGACATGAGAAGTAAACCACTAGGACAAGGCCTAGGGTCAAAGGAGGAGAAATAATCCAAAACAGAACATGAAAATTGATAAGAATCAAGCTCAATCAATTAAGAACATCATCCAAAAGGTCTCAGGTCAATAGCATCAACCAATTCATTTCATAAAGCAATCATGTCAAAGTATGCAAGTTGAAAGCTCAATGAGGCAAACAGAATGAACAAAGGCATATTAATTCCAAAATAGCTCAACAAATCTCAAGAAAAATCATGGCTAAACAGGACACATCAAATGATCACCATACCAAAAATCAAAGCATTTGGACAAATATAAGCATGTCAAAGAAATTCCTCAAGTCAAGGTAAGCATAAACAAGCTCAAAGGAAGCACAAATTGATACATCAACTTAAGGCAATCCTAAAACAGAGATGACAAATGATAAATGACCCAAACCAAAGCCAAGACAAACTTCAAAGTGTCTAGAAACATTGTGCAAAATTTCAAGTTCATATAATAAGGCATAAGCATTTCACAAATCATGAAAGTTCAACACTCATCAAAAGTCCAAACATGACCAACCAGCAAAGAAAATCTCAAACAAATGGGAAATGGATCCAAAACCTCTATAAAGTTTCATGATCAATCCTAACATCCAGAAGAAGCATCATGCAAAAGTCCAGATCATTTGGCATTTATTTGGCATGGTAAAGAAAATCAACAAATCAAGCAAGCAACGGTGTGACATACATTGTCACACCTGCATTAATCAAATCACATCTCAACAACCAAAAATGAGAAAAATGCAAACTCTATACCAAAATGACCAGAAAGGTGTCTAGTTTAAGAATGTCAATTTTCATATTCATTGGATCAACCATCATCATTTCACAAATGGAAAAGCAAGCAAAGTGCAAGATAGCATATGCATGAACAATCCCTAGGCAAATTTAAAATCCAACCGAGCAAAAATTCTGGAAAAATAACCAAAAAATAGTACACATCATGAGGAGAACAATGGAAAAAACCACACATTAATTGGATGCATATTTATGGAGTTATGGATTTTTAAGTGAAGAGAAAAATAAAAATCACATGAATGAAGCATATGAACATGAATGAAGGAAATGGAAATAAAATGCAAGGCAATTATATGGAAATGTCATGAAGCAGGATCGAACCATGCGCCAATTCAAATGGAAAAGCGCGCGCTACCAAAACACGGTCGTTTAGACCAAACCCTGGCGTAACATGCATGCATGCAAAAGCCAGATCCGCAGGTAAAGCTCATGAATCCGCAGGAAAATTCGCAGCAAAGGCGATGAAGGTCATAAGAAAATCGCAGGTAATTTCCAGCAAGTGAAGAACACGATGAAGATCTTCATGATCTTCATCATCCAATTTCCAGAAAATTTCAACATCTCCAGAAACACAAATTAAGCAATGCATCATGTAGATCTAACATCAGGCATCTATAATCAATAACAATTCCATCAAACAACATCATAACATGCATGAATCGAGTGGAAGAACGAATCATCATGAAACTTTAATCTATCGAATCTCAGTGAATATGGCATGGTTTTTTATGAAATAAAGCTCAGAATCATCACACAAACGAGATCTACAACATTCATACAACAAAATTAAGAAAGGAGAGAGTCGAATTCCACACCTCTTGAAGAGCAACTTTCAAAATCGTGTGTTCCTGGCCTTGTAATGCTTGGATCTTTCTCTTGCACGCTTGTGTAGTGTACTGGAGAAGTTCTTGATGCTTAATTGAGCTTGAATCAACAGAATGAGGATTTCACCATTGTTGATGTTCTTGCTTGGAGCAGCTTCAATATGCACGGATTCAAATGATTCTTGCTTGAATGTTGCTCATTGATGATGCTAGATGAAGAATCAAGCACGAATTTATGGAATTGCTTTGAAGAAATGAGAGAAAAAATTGAGAGAAAAATGAGAGCAAAAATTTTAGATCTAAAAAAATGAATTGTGGTTAGGGTTTTTCTGTTATGATTTCACTTATATACTCCTAATTAACCAAACTTAATCATGATTAATCAATTGGTAATGAAAAATTAGTGAAAACAAGGTGTTTTGACAAATTGGCAAAATCACCCTTATGCATGTGCATGGCAATGAACAGTGCACGTGATGCTGATCCAATTCACTTAAAAATCATTTTGGAGCTATTGGCAATTGTAGAATGTTCAAATGAATTACCAATTTTAAACTTTGAAAATTCCCTCCAAAATTCAAGATTTTTGCAAATGTTCATGAAATGAGAATTGATGCAATGTTATGCAAGAATATGAAATTATAGGTCATGACATGAAATTAGCAAAAAGAGCCATGTGATTTGGAGCAATGGTTGAGAAGTTATTCCCTTTTGAAGTTTAATCCACACTTGGCCATCTTTTGATCATATCTCTCCAACCACAAATGAGAAATTGATGTTCTTGGACATTTTGGAAATGGGAGAGAAAGATCTACAACTTTCATGTTCAACAAAATTTGATTTGAAGAATTTTTGGTCATGTAATCTTGAGGAGAAAACCTTTCCATTTTTGGCAAATCCAAATTATGGGTCACTTTCTATTTTTGGAAAGTTTTCATCTGACTTCAAATTCCTCAATGTTGATGTTTGAAATGTCAAATGAGACTTGTTTGAACATGAATGAAGTATTTCTAAGCTCTTCCCACCTCCAAATTCAACAGTTGACTGACAGTTGACTGAAGAATGCCTTGATGAGATTCAAGCCTCTACCACTTGTGATCTTGATTCAAAATGATGTCATAACTCACATGAACTCTTATGAATAATCATGGTGCCCAAATTCTCAAGAATGGCCACCATCTATTGCTCAATGAATTGCCCTAGACTGGCTTGACCTGTAATTGCTTCATCTGCAAGTAACAAGGTTAGATGACATATTTTTGTACTTTTGGTTAGTAAACAAATGAAAAGCAATGATATACATATGCAAAACATGCTTGGTGATCAAAAACCACTCTCAAAAGATAACCCACCCACGGGGAAGGAGGCAAGGTGTCCAATGATCCTTGAGGCAATGAATGATATGATATGATGCCATGAGGGATCTTAGGGAAAAAATTGGGGTCTTACAGATGCCCCTATTTAAGGTCATTCGAGCCGGAGAAATGAAGTTTAGAAATCTTCATCTCGACGCGGTAGAATGGGCTTAAATAACAGTAATGAGACAAATTTGGTCCCTAAGAGACCTCATGATGCAAATGTATGCATGTAAAAGACACAAACTCTGTGGGGAATATAGGTCACACAGAAGAAAAGACAATCCATCGGTGTAATACACTCACTAGGAACGGAGACTCTAACAAGACTCTCACGGGGACTCTTATTGGGGATAGAAAGAAAAAGAATGCGTAAGCAGGACACGACTCTGAATTTGGGAAAAACAAAACTGACACAGCGTGAATGAGACACGACTGGACTGGAGACCTCACTGGCATGAAGGACTCACACTGGGGAAAAGAAGAATTCCAAAGGAAAACACATCCATCAAAAAGACACAAGCTGACTCAAACTATCCACAAAGGATACTTCGGATAAAAATCCGGACTCGGACCAAGAAAAGATTCACAAAGAACCTCCCTGCCGGGGAAAATTGCATATGTTGGGGAAAACGCCAATACAGCAAAAAGGGTAAAATCACAACAGGAAACTCCACTGGAGAAGGTCTAACAAAGAGACTCTCCTGGGGAAAAGCAACAAGGCAATGAGGAGTTACCGGTATAAGGGTAACAAGCTCAGGAAGAATGAATATCTAAGACCGGTATAAGGGTGAGAGATATCAATCAACCAACATCTGAGAAAGACCTGCAAAAGGTACATCGACTTAGGAAAATCTGACTCCACAGGGGACCAAGGCCATAATAGGGAGCAGAAAGGAAGGAACACCAGGGATACCGAGGTATATAATAGGTGACCGACCAAAGCGTGAATTGGTATATATGCCAAAACACTCATCATCCTGAAGAAAGCTAGAAAAGCAGACTTGTTTATAGGATGGATATTCGATTCCGCAAAGAATACGAGTCTTACTCTATTGAGAAAACAATCAAAAGATTGACCCAAGAGTGCATGAGACATATTATTCATTATCGTCAGAACGTGAATAATATACTCGAAAAGGAAGAGACACCAGAGATACCGGTTACTGGGTATATAATAGGTGACCTACCAAAGCGTGAATTGGTATATATGCCAAAACACTCATCATCCGAAAGGAGGGCTTGAAAAAGCAAATCGACTTACAGGATGGACATTCGAATCCACAACGGGAAAACGAATCTTACTCAACTGGGGACACAAACCCAAAGAGTGCATGAGATATAATATCCATTACCGTCAGAACGTGGATAGAATACTCGCATGAGATATATTATCTATTACCGTCAAAACGTAGATAATATACTCGCATGGAAGGAAACACCAGGGATACCAGGGTATATAATAGGTGACCTACCGAAAACGTGAATTGGTATATATGCCAAAACACTCATCATCCAAAACAAAAACTTGTTAAAGGATGGATATTCGATTCTACAAAGAATACGAATCTTACTCAACTAGGGAAGATCAACAAAGGATTCCAACCAAAGAGTGCAAGAGACATATTATTCATTACCGTCAGAACGTGAATAATACACTCGAAAAGGAAGAGACACCAGAGATACCGGTTAGGGCATATAATAGGTGACTGACCAAAAAAGAGAGACAATCGATACCAAGCATACGGGTAAACGAAAGATAACTCAAAGGGATAAATTGCAAGCATCCGGCAATTATCCAAGAAACAACAAATATTCGATTCCACAAAGGAAATACGAATCTTACTCGACTGGGAAACACAAAAGGCTTCGACTGAAGAGTGCATGAGATATATTATCCATTACCGTCAGAACGTGGATAACATACTCGCATGGAAGATTATCCACAACCGGTTACTGGGTTAATAAAGGATAAATCGACCGAAAAGAAAGGCATCGAGATACCAAAACTAGGCATATAAAGATGACCAATCAAAGGGAGCAACAATCATTACCAAGCAAACGGGTAAATGAAAGGCGATCCGCTGGGGATGAATTGCATAAACAACAATTATCCGCAAGGACTTGCTGGAGACTTCAAAGGGATAACATTGCAAGCATACGGCAATGATCCAGAAGACTTGATGGGGATACAATTGCGAGCATACGGAAATTGCCCACAATCAAGGGAGGAATATCAACATTGAACAACGAATGAAGATAACCACAAAGAGTAACCATCATAAAAAAGGATGAACAACAAGGTTAACTCTGCAAAGGGGAGGAATTAGGGTTTACATCTACCGAATACGGGGCAGAATACCAAAACTCTGGCTGGGATAAAATTGCTAGCATCCGGCAATTATCCACAAGAAAGCACAGACTCCGTTGGGGAAACCACAACAACAAATCCACCATCAACCAGAACGAACCACAAAGGTTACCTCTACTAGGGGAAAAGAGATAGGACTTACGACTACCGAATACGGGATAGTAGCCAACAACTCTGATGAGGATAAAAAGGTAGGGTTTACATCTACCAAATACGGGGCAGAAAACCACAACTCCACGTGGGAATGAAAGAATCACAAAACCACACGGGAAACAAAATAGGGTTTATAACAAACCACAAACTGCTGGAGAGCAGAAAAACTAGGATTTACAACTACCGAAAATTGGGTAGAAAACCAAATCGACTCTTGCCGAGGAATAAAAGGTATATAACCACAAATTCCGCCAAAAAGAGGGAACATAGGACTTACAACTACCGGTATAAGGGTAGAGGCCCAAAAAGATTCCGCTGGGGATAAAAAGAATTTTTGCCGGTTACTGGGCAATTCATTCGTTTATTTCCACAGGGAAGCACGAGAAACAGTTGACAAATGGCCAATTCGGGATCAAACCGAAAAGACAGACTGAATCAAGACACGTCCTAATGAGGATATAACTCAACAGGAAAATCCATCCCAATATATATGTTGGGAGGAAACGGAAGAAACCGTCATCCACGAGGATATATCTCAGTGGGGAACTGTAGAAGGAAAGACAGACGCTTTCTGCTTATGGGGCTGACTCTATATGGAGAGATTTAACACCCGACGTCTGCTTGGGAGATCTATTAGAGATCTATATCACCACAGCAGGGAACAACAAACAAAAGATATATGGCAAAAGAATGCATCATGAATATCTAAATGTTTATGAACATGCATGAATATGCGTGATTTATGTTTGATGAATGCTGACAAAACAGACATATCTAACACAAACAGGGTCCAGGAATCAAACGCCTGGTACTATACTTCCAGGGGAAGAACCAACTGGAAAGCCAATCTGCTGGAGATCTTCAATGCTGAAAAGCAAAGATCTGCAGGGAGGCAAAAGAGGTCAGAGATATCACGAAATCACAAAATCTCTGAGTGATGGATCAACAATCAACCCAACTGGGGTACAGAAAGTCACAACAGGCATGAACAGCCACATCGACCAATCTGTTGGGGAAAAGAGGAAGTCCCAAAATATCTGCAGGGGATCCTCAGTATCAACTGGGAAACAAGAGTTCACTGCACAGGCAAAAACTGCTATGAAAGCAACTCCACAATAACTCCACTGGGGAACAACCCACAAAGGGAGAACAGATCATCCATGTAGAATCTAACTGCATAAGCAAATCTACCTGGGGAAACAAGTAGCCACCCCATCGGGGATACACCCACCGAAGGAAAAACAGATCACACAAGTAGATTCTGCAATAAGCCACTCTACTGAGGATCAAAAGCAATCAGGGAATCAACCAAATCTCTGGATGATAGACCACCAACCAACCCTATTGGGGAAACAGAGGTTTCAACAAGAAGAAACTGCCACAAAAGTAACTTTGTCGAGGATACCAACTCTGGCGGAGGCTCTGAGGGGATACCCACTCTTTCGGGGATTTCGCATAAATACAATCCACCAAACCACAAATCTACTGACGGCCAGGGAATCCACTGAGGAACCCACTGGGGATATGGAGGAGAGCTGGGGAATTAACCACTAAATGCTACACCTTCTGAGGAGGACACCCACAACTGCTGAGGAGGAAAATAACCACTGCCCTGCTGAAGGGATAAGCGCACTAATGGGGAGATATAGCAACAATGCAGTATATCATATCAACAACCTTGGTGACAGTGCTGAGGAAGGAAGCAACGACTCCTCTGGCGACTGCACTGGGGAGAGTGATGGGGTACCGGGGTCTCAAACCACCCACTAACGAAACTTCCAAACGGAAAACACCCATGCTGGGGAGAGGAAACTGCTGGAGAAGAAAACGAAGTCTTCAACAACACTCTGCTTGGGGAACAACCCCAACAAAAACTCTGCTTGGGGAACAACCCTATCAACAAAGCAGGAGAAAGAGGATACAACCATGCCAGGAATATGAACAAATGTCTTACCTGTTGGAAGTCGTGCCACCCTTGGGAGAGCACTGAGAAATTCTTGAGTATCCTTTCATCATTGTGAATGTTCACTTTGTTTAAAACAACAATTTGAAAATTTTATTTATTTAAAACAATGACATTTTATCAATTAAAACATACAAAACATTTGTTGAATTGAAACAAATAAGAATGCAAATAATTGGATAAAAAGCTCAAATTGATTTGATGGAATGGTAGCCTGCAAATGGCAAGACTCCATAGATTTGTACAAATTTGAAATCAGTGATATATATTGGAAGAGGGCTACATTGAACATAATGATCCTTTCTCTACCAATTTGAATCTCGATGTATTCGAAGCTTCAGTCGACGACGAATCGAGAACCTCTGACGAAAAGACGGTTGCGGAACAGAAAGTCTTGTCAGGATGCAGTTACTTGCCAAATCCCTAATTTTTGCCTAGATTTCCCCAGGGTGAGGTACTCAATATAGCGGGATGCAAATATCTTTTTTTTCATGTCTCTAACTTTTGCCTGGATTACCCTTGCGGGTTCTCCACCGAGACGCTCATTTTTGCCTAAGCCGCCCTTTCGGGTTTTCAACTTAGCGAGCTATTCTGTTTTTCATTTGCATATACTTTTTTTTAGGCAAAGTATTTCTTGACTGCATCTGAATTCACAGGACGAGTGAAATCCTCCCCATCCATTGTTGTAAGCATCAAAGCTCCGCCTGAAAAGGCTCTCTTAACAACATATGGACCCTCGTAGTTTGGAGTCCACTTGCCCTTGGAATCGGGCGCGAAAGACAAAACTTTCTTGAGCACAAGGTCACCTTCTCAGAACACACGAGGCTTGACCTTCTTATCGAATGCTTTCTTCATTCTCTGCTGATATAACTGACCATGGCACATGGCAGTCAATCGCTTCTCTTCAATCAAATTCAGTTGGTCATAACGACTCTGAATCCATTCAGCACCAGTCAACTAGGGCTTTGAGGGTATACTTTCTTTTATTTTTCTAAAAAAAAAAAATTGATTTTTGATTTTTTCTTTTATTTCTTTTATTTTTCATCCCCTCTTTTTTTTTATTACATTTGTAATGCCCCAGTTTGACTGTTTTGCTGATTCTCAAGATACAGTTGAATGAGCCTCTTTTCGTGCTCAAGAAGACGGGTAATCTCATTAGGAATCCCCTTCAACATCATCTTCCTCTGCTTCGAATACAAGGAATTCAAGATTGGGAGATGGCGTTGGATCATTATGTTCAATGGGTTTAGAAATCCCTGCATAATGATTTTGGATAATGAAAAGCTTTTGAATTTAAACAAACAAATCATTATGCAGATGAAAAAGATTGCTTTCTTGTTTTTCAGGGTTTTTTGTGATCACTGATTTCATGCAAAAAGCAAAAAGTGAAAACAATTGGAAAAACAAATGTTTAACATGAATTTATTGAATGAAAACATCATTGTTTTAAATGTTGCCAACAATGTCATCACTTCTCCTTTTGGCGTGGGAGAAGGGTTTTGAACAAAGTGAACCATTACTCTGATCTATGAATTACTGTAGGAACATCTACAGCGACCCAATTATGGCAGACACCACCAGGTATGATGAAGTTGCTCAAGTCCTCTGCATCCTCTTCCAAGATAGCAGCAACTTCTTCAGCTTGATCAGCATGGATGAAACCTCCACTCTTGAACAAACCTTGCTCGTTGAATGCCCCAGAAGAATAGCCAATGCCAGCCCGGGATTTATTGTCTTCAAGCTCAATCATCTTCCCAAAACCAGCAACTGCACCACATTCAATGGCCAGTTTCGCATCACGGTAGGAAGCAAATGAAGGAGACTTCTTCTCAATCGGCTCAGCTATAGATAAAGCTTGGAAAGGCGTTCCAACTTCATCCTCAGCATCAATGTATGAGAAAGAAGACAAGTGGATAACCAGGAATAAATCCATCAAAAGCACCTAGTTTGGCAAATTCCTCCTTGAGTTCACAACTCTCTTGCTCAAAATGATCCATCAATCTAGCAGAGATAACCCAGTGTAGTACCGGCGAAGTGCGTCTTCAAAATAAATGAAGAGCACGGGGATCAGACCACAAGACGGGAGACCGGAACAAAACACCTGCTTATGCATATGATGCATGAAATGTTTGTGCATATGCTTTGTTTTTATTTCAAAGGAACTCGAGGGTTTTATTTGCAAACTTTGAAAATATTAAGCACTTATCGCATCTGGAAATTATTTCATTGAATAATTCTTTGTCTTTCCATATCTGAAATTTTTTTGCAAAGAAACCCCTTAAGTTCCTTGAAAAAAAAATTCTCATTTTTTGATGATATGGATGCAGATGAATGCATGAATGTATGAATGCAACAATCACACTCAAGGATCAGGCAAATCATACCAGACAAAGGTCATGGGAAAGCTCATTGTATCCCTAATATCAATCATCCATTTTGGTGGATTATGGTTTTCACCTTATCAACACCCAAGTTCCATTGATATTAACGATACATGAACCGGCTCGAACATCCTTAATATCAACCATCCATTTTGGAGGATTATGGTTTACACCTTATCAACACCCAGGTTCCATTGATATTAAGGATGTCTGAACAACTCAACCACGAATCACGGGTTTGCTGATAATCACGAGCATGGAGTCTCGGTTAAGAACCACCCAAAGGGAGTGTACTAGGGTTTAAACCTGCTAGACATGTTCTACCAGAGGTTCCCATAATCATCGTCCCATCTTTCGAATATTATCGGAGGAACGAATACTCATATTCCAAGAATATTCTCAAGAGAGACTCTTATGAGTGTAGTATCGCGTAACAATCGCATCAGATCTGACATCTGAACGACCTCCGCACTACGTCCTAAAAAATAGGCCAAGATGGGCTTGGTAAACTAAGGTCCTTGGCTTCTAAGGCACATGATTGAAAGAATAATGCCTAACCACAAATGACTTGTGTGACATTATTAATCCAACATGACCTCCACCAAGTGAATGGACTCGCAAGTCAACTTGTTAAGGAATACTCCACACAAGTCGACAAGACTACGCCATTCTCCTATCCTAAGGTGCACTCGAGTTCGGGTATAGAACTCATCTCACAGAGATCACCAAAGCAAATAGAAATTGTATATCAAGCAATTCAAACATTACAATCAATACAGTTATCCCAAGTTGTACAAAAATATGTCACATAACACATAAACAAATATCATACAACAAGAGTGAAAAGAAGGCAATACCACCAAGGAAGGTCTAATCGTTTTTCCCCAGCAGAGTCGCCACTCTCCTGTAGCGGTGTATTCGTCACTTTATGATTTATTGATTAAACCAAAAGCAAAGCATACAAAGAAATCGAGTCGCCACCGCACTTTTATTTATCCAAAGGATTGGCTAAAAAGAGAATAAAAGCCTAAGAAGTTTTACACATAAAAAACTAATGAAAAGATCAGAGAATCTGGGTAAGGGGTTAATTACGCAATGGGAAGGTGTTAGGCACCCAAAACGTCCTAGGTACTCCTAGGGAGCCCTTTTCACACTTGTTGTATAAAAAGTTTATTTATTTATGACATATTGTGCAAACAATGATGGAAGGGATGAGAAAAGAATATACAATTTTTATTGTTTTTGTGTTTGAACGGATGAACCCGTTGCCTACGTACCTTCCATGAAAGGTAAGGATCAAAACGCCGTAGTTCGGCTAAAAAATTTCCAAAATATGAGTGGGTTCATTTTAAAACAAGAGCACTAAGGCTTTTCATTATCAACGGGAGAAAACTCAACCAAGACCAACAATCCACCATGCGAGGATGGCTTCAACATACTAGTGAGGGGTTAACCCTATAATAAGTATGGAAGACTTACAATCAACTCACTAAGGACAAGGTAAGATTTACATCAACCACTATGATAATTGAAACCTATGGCTAATGTGTGAAAAACTTAACAAGAATGGACAAAGCCATCAAAACAATTGAATGGGTGAAGTTAATTGATTATGAATATTCACAAAATATGGTCAAGGTATGATTAAGATTCAATTCAGAAAGGAGTGTTATCAAAAATGGAATTTGAAAAATCAAGGACTTAAGGTCCAGGTTTCTAATTTGAAAAGACATGAAGATGTTTGCACAATATTTATTTCAAGTTTGAAAGCAACAAGTGCAAAGAGGTTTAAAAGAAACAAAAAATGAGGGGTGAGGGAGTGTAAAACTTCTTAGATGTTCACCTCTTGAAATCATATGGAAAATGATTCAAGTGTGTCCTTAGGAATAGGCAAATGAGCAATAACAAATAAGCAAAACAAATGATACCGGATGCCAATTGCTGGACTTACACCAATCTCACAAACAAAGGTGGATACCGGATACCAATCAATGGATTTACACCAGTCTCCTAAAACAAACAAGGATATCAGATGCCAATAAATGGACTTATTCCAACCTCCTAAAGCAAAACAAAACAAAAGAGTGGATACCGGATGCCAATCAACTGGACTTATACCAATCTCCAAAGAACCAAACAGACAAGGATACCAGATGCCAATATATGGGCTTACTCCAATCTCCCCAAAGCAAAACAAAACATGGATGTCAGATGCCAATCTATCTGGGCTTACTCTAATCTCCAACAGATGATCATGGGAAAACAAAGGCCAACAACATGGACTTACAATTGCATCCTCACATACAACAAACAAACAAGAGTAATAAGAAAAGGGGATACTAGTGGCCAATGAAATGGTCTTACACTCAATCCCTTCCAAATCATAGGAACAATGGCCAATGAATGGACTTACAGTTAGTTCCTCAGTGGACAATCAAAGATGTGTCACAAAGATATGAAATGATGATCATGCAATAATGAACAATTAATGATGATAAATGCACAAAGGCAAACAAGCAAACATGTACAGATGAACCAATAAGCAATCAATGATTCAGTTAGCACACACTATATACAAGCAATTAGGCTCAAGCAAGGGTTAGACTTTAAAGTCAACTGGAATGGGGTAAGTGTGCTCTTAACCTTAACATTGAGAGTTAAGGTGAAGCAGATGAAAAGGATATGAGGGGTGTGCCTCATAGCTCTTATCCCTGGTCAGGGAGAGCTTTGAATGATAGAAGGTGTGGGAGTTCAGAGAGTTGGAACTCTCTCCACAAGTGAATGATTCTATAGATCTTGGGTTAATATCCACAATGCTACAACATGTAATGTGAGCAAAGGGATGACACACTGAATAGTAGGAGATGGACTACACATCTCTTTTATCTACCAATTGCCTTATCAAAGGACTTTTCCTGCTTGGGGACAAAAATAAACAATCACAAGCATTGCCTCTTAAGGAGGACTTCAGACAGGTGCCTGGCCACATAACAAGCCAGGTCTTCCAGACTACATGAAGAAGAGAAATTATACCTAATTGGTTAAGCAACCAAGCAAAAGCAAGTTCAAAATGAAATTAAGCAACTAATGTACCTGAAAACAATCCAACTCAATCAGTATACAACTCAAAAAGTCAAACAGATAATCCAACAGTCAACAGACAATACACAATCAAACAAGCAAGGCTACAAAGTGCAAGGCACAAGCTCAACTCAAATGAGCTAAAAGCATCCTACAAAACAAGTAAAGTTTAGTCAATATCAATCAAATAAACCAACTCAAGCAATGTGAATTAATCTCCTTATGGCCATGTACTTCTTAACCTGAAAACAAGCTCAAACATGAGAAGCAAACCACTAGGACAAGGCCTAGGGTCAAAGGAGGAGAAATAATCCAAAACAGAACATGAAAATTGATAAGAATCAAGCTCAATCAATTAAGAACATCATCCAAAAGGTCTCAGGTCAATAGCATCAACCAATTCATTTCATAAAGCAATCATGTCAAAGTATGCAAGTTGAAAGCTCAATGAGGCAAACAGAATGAACAAAGGCATATTAATTCCAAAATAGCTCAACAAATCTCAAGAAAAATCATGGCTAAACAGGACACATCAAATGATCACCATACCAAAAATCAAAGCATTTGGACAAATATAAGCATGTCAAAGAAATTCCTCAATTCAAGGTAAGCATAAACAAGCTCAAAGGAAGCACAAATTGATACAACAACTTAAGGCAATCCTAAAATAGAGATGACAAATGATAAATGACCCAAACCAAAGCCAAGACAAACTTCAAAGTGTCTAGAAACATTGTGCAAAATTTCAAGTTCATATGATAAGGCATAAGCATTTCACAAATCATGAAAGTTCAACACTCATCAAAAGTCCAAACATGACCAACCAGCAAAGAAAATCTCAAACAAATGGGAAATGGATCCAAAACCTCTATAAAGTTTCATGATCAATCCTAACATCCAGAAGAAGCATCATGCAAAAGTCCAGATCATTTGGCATTTATTTGGCATGGTAAAGAAAATCAACAAATCAAGCAAGCAACGGTGTGACATACATTGTCACACCTGCATTAATCAAATCACATCTCAACAACCAAAAATGAGAAAAATGCAAACTCTATACCAAAATGACCAGAAAGGTGTCTAGTTTAAGAATGTCAATTTTCATATTCATTGGATCAACCATCATCATTTCACAAATGGAAAAGCAAGCAAAGTGCAAGATAGCATATGCATGAACAATCCCTAGGCAAATTTAAAATCCAACCGAGCACAAATTCTGGAAAAATAACCAAAAAATAGTAGACATCATGAGGAGAACAATGGAAAAAACCATACATTAATTGGATGCATATTTATGGAGTTATGGATTTTTAAGTGAAGATAAAAATAAAAATCACATGAATGAAGCATATGAACATGAATGAAGGAAATGGAAATAAAATGCAAGGCAATTATATGGAAATGTCATGAAGCAGGATCGAACCATGCGCCAATTCAAATGGAAAAGCGCGCTCTACCAAAACACGGTCGTTTAGACCAAACCCTAGCGTAACATGCATGCATGCAAAAGCCAGATCCGCAGGTAAAGCTCATGAATCCGCAGGAAAATTCGCAGCAAAGGCGATGAAGGTCATAAGAAAATCGCAGGTAATTTCCAGCAAGTGAAGAACACGATGAAGATCTTCATGATCTTCATCATCCAATTTCCAGAAAATTTCAACATCTCCAGAAACACAAATTAAGCAATGCATCATGTAGATCTAACATCAGGCATCTATAATCAATAACAATTCCATCAAACAACATCATAACATGCATGAATCGAGTGGAAGAACAAATCATCATGAAACTTTAATCTATCGAATCTCAGTGAATATGGCATGGTTTTTTATGAAATAAAGCTCAGAATCATCACACAAACGAGATCTACAACATTCATACAACAAAATTAAGAAAGGAGAGAGTCGAATTCCACACCTCTTGAAGAGAAACTTTCAAAATTGTGTGTTCCTGGCCTTGTAATGCTTGGATCTTTCTCTTGCACGCTTGTGTAATGTACTGGAGAAGTTCTTGATGCTTAATTGAGCTTGAATCAACAGAATGAGGATTTCACCATTGTTGATGTTCTTGCTTGGAGCAGCTTCAATATGCACGGATTCAAATGATTCTTGCTTGAATGTTGCTCAGTGATGATGCTAGATGAAGAATCAAGCACGAATTTATGGAATTGCTTTGAAGAAATGAGAGAAAAAATTGAGAGAAAAATGAGAGCAAAAATTTTAGATCTGAAAAAATGAATTGTGGTTAGGGTTTTTCTGTTATGATTTCACTTATATACTCCTAATTAACCAAACTTAATCATGATTAATCAATTGGTAATGAAAAATTAGTGAAAACAAGGTGTTTTGACAAATTGGCAAAATCACCCTTATGCATGTGCATGGCAATGAACAGTGCACGTGATGCTGATCCAATTCACTTAAAAATCATTTTGGAGCTATTGGCAATTGTAGAATGTTCAAATGAATTACCAATTTTAAACTTTGAAAATTCCCTCCAAAATTCAAGATTTTTACAAATGTTCATGAAATGAGAATTGATGAAATGTTATGCAAGAATATGAAATTATAGGTCATGACATGAAATTAGCAAAAAGAGCCATGTGATTTGGAGCAATGGTTGAGAAGTTATGCCCTTTTGAAGTTCAATCCACACTTGGCCATCTTTTGATCATACCTCTCTATCCACAAATGAGAAATTGATGTTCTTGGACATTTTGGAAATGGGAGAGAAAGATCTACAACTTTCATGTTCAATAAAATTTGATTTGAAGCATTTTTGGTCATGTAATCTTGAGGAGAAAACCTTTCCATTTTTGGCAAATCCAAATTATGGGTCACTTTCTATTTTTGGAAAGTTTTCATCTGACTTCAAATTCCTCAATGTTGATGTTTGAAATGTCAAATGAGACTTGTTTGAACATGAATGAAGTATTTCTAAGCTCTTCCCACCTCCAAATCCAACAATTGACTGGCAGTTGACTGGCTAGGGTTTTAGTTGACTGAAGAATGCCTTGATGAAATTCAAGCCTCTACCACTTGTGATCTTGATTCAAAATGATGTCATAACTCACATGAACTCTTATGAATGATCATGGTGCCCAAATTCTCAAGAATGGCCACCATTTATTGCTCAATGAATTGCCTTAGACTGGCTTGACCTGTAATTGCTTCATCTGCAAGTAACAAGGTTAGATGACATATTTTTGTACTTTTGGTTAGTAAACAAATGAAAAGCAATGATATACATATGCAAAACATGCTTGGTGATCAATAACCACTCTCAAAAGATAACCCACCCACAGGGAAGGAGGCAAGGTGTCCAATGATCCTTGAGGCAATGAATGATATGATATGATGCCATGAGGGATCTTAGGGACAAAATTGGGGTCTTACAATATGCATACAAAAAGGGATCCCTAGGAGTACCTAGGACACTTTGGGTTCTAACACCTTCCCTCTGTGTAACCAACCCCCTTACCTGTGATCTCGGACATTTTATTAGTTTTGATTTGAAAACTTCTTACTTTTGGGTTTTGTTCGTACTTTTTCCCTTTTCCCTTGGAAACAATAAAAGCGCGGTGGCGACTCTTGTTATTTGATCTCTAGCTTGTCAATAACTCGATGATCATGAATTTCCCGCTACAGAAATTAAGTGGCGATTCTGGTGGGGAGTAGTCTCCAGTGGGTTTAGCCTACTTTTTGTGTGAATATATTTGTATATATGTGATGTTTGTATATATGTGTGTGTGATATAATCTTCTTATTGTGCTTGGTGATCTTTGAGTGGTGAGATAAGTTCTAACCTGAACTTGAGTGCAATTAAGATAGGAGGATGGTATAGTCATGTTCGACTTGTGTGGAGTAGTCCTTAACAAGTTGGCTTGAGACCCATCTGCTCAGTGGAGACTCCTTTGGATTTGGAAATGTCACACAAGTATTTGTGGTTAGGCATTACTATTTCTAATTGGGTCCGAGAAGCTGAGGACCTTAGAACATTTAACCCATCTTGGCCTATTTAGGACGTAGTGCGGAAACTGTTCAAGTGTATACTTGATAACAGTTGTTACACGATACTACACTCAGACGAGTTTCTCTTGAGAATATTATGGGTCGATGAGTCAGTCATCTTAACCTGTAATATCCGATAGATAGAATTAAGACTCTGGGAACTTTTTAGAACATGATCTATAGGTTTTTATCCTTAGTTCACTCCTTTGGGATGGCTCTTAACCCAGACTCCATGCTCGTGACTCACAACAAACCCTTGATTCTTGATTGATCCAATCAAGTCTTGTCAATATCAATGGAACTTGGGTGTTGATAAGGTGAAAACCATAATCCACCAAAATGGATGATTGATCTTGATAATGAATTGATTCATCCATTGACCTTTGTTTGCCTTGTGTGTGATCCCTTATTTATGATTGTTGCATTCATGCATTCATACGCATCATAACATTCATCACACGAAATTTCAAGGAACTAAGGAATCATTTGCAAATATTTTTTTCAGACCATGGATTGTAGACGAAGGAACACTAAGAAGTACAGTTTTAGATGTCCCGACTTGAAAGAGTTAAGGAAGCTAGCATCTTTTGTATTAGATCCCTTGGACTTCAAACAACATCATGGGAAGCTTCTATCCATCTTGTCTGCTGATGTGGTTGAAGGACTCTTGAGTGTGCTAGTGCAGTTCTAAGATCCTCTCTACCATTGTTTCAGTTTCCCAGATTTTCAGCTTGTGCCTACCTTGGAGGAGTATTCTCATCTTTTGGGGATACCTGTTTCTAGTAGAGTGCCTTTTAGTGGATTGGAGGAGATTCCCCGATCTAGTATTATTGCTGAAGCTCTTCACTTGAAGAAGTCTGAGATAGAGGCTCGTTGGGTGAAGAAAGGAGGGCTATTTGGGTTGCCATTTGTTTTCCTCATCAAGGAAGCTACTACTCTTGCTCAAGCTGGTAGTGTGGATGCTTTTGAAGCTATCTTTGTGTTGCTCATCTATGGATTAGCTTTGTTCCCTAACATTGAAGGTTTTGTTGATGTTAACGTCATTATACTTTTCTTGATTGGGAATCTTGTGCCTACTTTGTTGGGTGATATGTATTTCTCTTTGCATTTAAGGAATTCTAAGGGTGGTGGAACGATTGTCTGTTGTATTCCTCTTCTGTACAAGTGGTTTATTTCGCACTTGCCTCAGACACCTGCTTTTGTGGAGAATAAACAATGTCTAAGGTGGTCTCAGAGACTTATGTCTCTCACTAATGATGATATAGTTTGGTATGATACGTCATTAAGCAATTTGGAGATTATTGGTAGTTGTGGTGAATTCTCTAATGTGCCTCTCATTGGTACACAAGGAGGAATTAGTTACAACCCTGCTTTGGCTCGTCGTCAACTTGGGTTCCCCTTGAGAGACAACCCTAATAACATGTTATTAGAAGGTCTTTTCTATGAAGAGGGTAAAGATTCCCAACATTTGAAGCAGAAGATTGTGCATGCTTGGCATAATGTGCATAGGAAAGGAAGATCCGAGCTTAGTTCGCGCAATTGTGTGACTTTGGAAGCTTACACTCTTTGGGTGAAGAAGAGAGCTATGGAGTTGAAGAAGCCTTATCCTTGCGAAAGACCTATGTTTATGGTTGTGGTTGAGCCATTAACTCTCCTTAACCAAGATGTAGAGGAGTTGGAAGACGCGTTCGTCAAGATGAAGCAAGAGAAGGACATGTGGGAAGAGCGTTTCCGTGCTATGAGAAATAAGCATGAAGAGTTGCAGTTGGAGTCTAAGGACAAAGATGCACTGATTGAGCTACTTGAAGACCGAGTGACGAAGAGACAGAGAGAGCCATAGGTTTCGTCTTCTAGCATGCCTCAGCCTTTTGTTGCTTGGAAGAAGATTGTTGATCAGCTTGTCCTCGAGAAGACTCAGATGAAGGCTTATTTTGAGACTGAGATCCATCGCATTTGAAGGAAGTATGCGCCTTCGGCCAGATCTTCAGACATTGTTGTTAGGGATCCTTAGGATGACTAGTCTCCTTTTCTCTTGTATTTGTTATTTTTGGTTTCTAAAATTGTACTCAGTGTAATCCTTCCAATTTATATAAATAAAAAGAGATTTTTGGTCATATCAAATTGTTGCAATTGCCATTTAAATATTATATATTTGCAAATAATACACTAAGTTCCTTGAAAAATAAAAACAAACAAGCATTGGATTTCATGCATCATTTGCATAAGCAGGTTTTCGCCAGATGTCTGATTGGTGTTTCTTCTGTGCTTTAGCCAAGCTGACTCACCGGTATAATACCCGAGCCAATCACCAGAAAATCATGGAACATTTGGAGCAAGAGAACAGATAGCTGAAGGACGAGATCGCCCGCCTGACTGCCATGATGGAGTCAGTTCTTGATGCTCAGAATCAAGCTTCTCCAACACCTGCAACTCCTCCCACGAGGACTGTTACTTCAGAGGTGGCTACCTCTACCTTGCCTGCTTCTACCGTCCACTTCCCACCGAATATGCCTGCCGGATTCCCGTGGGGAATGCCGCCCAACTTTGTGCCTGAAGGCTTTGCGCCTACCTTTGCTTCCATGCCGGCATCTAGCCCGGTCATGTCTGTGCCACCTCTCGTTGTGCATACTTTGCCTTGCGTAGAGGATACCATCTATCATTCTAAGCCATCTGAGGGTCCGGATGTTTATGAGAAGATGGACGAAATGAAAGATCAGTTTCTTGAGCTGCGCAAGGAAGTGAAGACGCTGAGAGGTAAAGATTTGTTTGGAAAGAGTGATGCTGAGTTGCGCTTAATGCCCAACGTCAAGATCCCAGTGAAGTTCAAAGTGCCTGACTTTGAAAAATATAAGGGGAACTCTTGTCTGCTCAGTCATCTTGTGATGTATGCCCGCAAGATGTCTACTTAGACTGACAATGATCAATTTCTTATTCACTACTTCTAAGATAGTCTGACTGGTGTTGCACTCCATTGGTATATGGGGTTGGGTAGTGCAAGCATTCGCACTTTCAATGACTTGGGAGAGGCTTTTGTGAAACAATACAAGTATAATATGGACATGGCGCCGGATAGAGACCAACTGAGGTCTATGTCTCAGAAAGACAAAGAGACATTTAAAGAATATGCGCAAATATGGAGGGAGTTGGCTGCCCATATCACTCCTCCTTTGGAGGAGAAAGAGATGATGAAAATCTTCTTGAAAACTCTGAGTTCATTTTATTATGAACGCATGATCGCTAGTTCCCCTAGTGATTTTACCGAAATGGTAAACATGGGGATGAGACTTGAGGAAGGAGTCCGTTAAGGACGGTTGTCAAGAGATGAGGGGTCAACAAGCAAGAGATATGGTAGTAACTTTGGTAAGAAGAAGGATAGTGAGACTAATGTAGTAATCAGTGGGAGGCAGAGGAGGCCTCAGATCAGAAGAAATTAACCACCCCATCAACATCATCATCATCAAGTGTCATCAGTAATTCCGGTATTTTCTAATCAACAAGCAACACCAATTCAACAACAACAACCACAACAATATCAATATCAACAACAATAACCACAACAAAGAACGAACACCTACAACAACAATACCAACAACAATCATCATCAGCAGAACTTTGAGAGGAAGAAGGTCTCTTTTGACCCGATTCCTATGTCATATGCAGAGATGTATCCCTCGCTAGTTCTCAAGAACTTAATTCAATCGAGGAACCCACCGTAGATCCCAGAACCACTTCCCTGGTGGTATAAACCTGAGCTCCGTTGTGCTTTTCATCAAGGAGCATCCGAACACGATATTGAAAACTACTATCCATTGAAGTATGAGGTTCAAAAGCTTATGAAGAGTGGTATGGTGTCCTTTAAGGATCGCACGCCAAATGTGAAAGCAAACCCTTTTCCTGCTCATGGGAAATCTTCAGTGAATATGATGGACGGTTGTCCTGGAGAATTCAAAGGTTTATGACGTTCAGTTTATCCGAAGACCCTTGGTGCAGATGCATAAGGATATCTGTATGGTGAGTGACTGTGAACATGACCATGATGGTTGTGTTGTTTGTAGTGTGAACCCAAGAGGGTGTGTTGTAGTGAAAAGGGATATCCAATGTCTGATGGATGAAGGCATGATCCAAATTGTTCAATCTCGTCATGTAGATGACGACGTCAATGTCATAGTTCCCGTTTTCAAACAACAAGAGCGGTTGGTAATTCAATATGACAGCAGCAACAATAATAATGTCAGTCAAAGACCACTATCGTCGTTGGTAATACGGTTAGCGGGCCCAGTCCCGTATTCATCTGATAAGGCTGTACCGTACCAGTACAATGCTACAATGATAAATAATGGTCAAGAGGTGCCGTTACCTACGACTAGTTCAGTAATGAGCATTGATGATGTAACGAAGGTCACTCGCAGTGGTCAAGTGTTCGGGCCGGTATTCCCAGAAAACAAAGAGGAAACGATTGTTGGTAAGAAGGTGGAGGTGCCTAACGTAGATCTGATTGGTTGTTCAAAAGATAAGTCTGGTGAATCCAGCAAATTGAAATCCAATGATGATGATGAGGTACTCCGATTAATAAAGAGGAGTGAGTTTAATGTGGTTGAGCAGCTGCTCTAGACTCCCTCAAAAATCTCAGTGTTGTCTCTGCTGATGAATTTTGAAGCGCACAGAGAAGCACTACAGAGAGTTCTTGAACAAGCATATGTAGAGCATGATGTTACTGTGGATCAGTTTGATCACATCGTGTCTAACATCACTTCATGCAATAATTTGAGCTTCTGCGATGAAGAACTCCCTGAGGAGGGAAGAAATCATAATTTGGCTTTGCATATTTCAATGAACTGTAAGGAAGATGCTTTTTCAAATGTGCTTGTTGACACCGGTTCGTCACTAAATGTGCTTCCGAAGTCAACTTTGTCAAAGATATCTTATCAAAGAGCGCCTATGAGGTATATCGGTGTAATCATCAAAGCCTTTGATGGTTCGCGCAAGACAGTAATTGGTGAAGTGGACCTTCCAGTCAAGATAGGTCCGAGTGATTTTCATATTACTTTTCAAGTAATTGATATCCACCCGGCCTACAGCTGTTTATTGGGAAGGCCATGGATTCATGAAGTAGGAGCTGTTACCTCCACTCTACATCAGAAATTGAAATTTGTCAAGAATTGCAAGCTTGTGATTGTTGGAGGAGAGAAGGCGTTGTTGGTTAGCCATTTGTCATCTTTCTCGTATGTTGAAGCTGAGGATGAGGATGGAACTCCATTCCAAGCCTTGTCTATTGCTGCTGAGAAGAGAGTTGGGGCACCTATGTCCTCGTTGAAAGATGCTCAAAAGATTATTGAAGAAGGTGTTGTTGATCAGTGGGGGCGCATGATAGAGGTCTCCGACAACAAAGGCAGAACGGGTTTGGGGTTCCAGAAAGGCTCATCAACTGCAAGATCTGAAGATATGCAACTCATTTTTCGTAGTGGAGGGTTCATTCATGGCAATGAACAACACTTAGCTGCTGTACTAGAGGATAGCAACGAGGAAGACTGCACCAACTTTGTAACGCATGGAAAGACATGCAACAATTGGACTGTTGTTGATATTCCTGTTATTTTGCATTGATCTAAGTAATTGCTTTTATATTTTAAAATCCTTCTCCTATGCCTAAGGGAGAAGTGAACATTGTTTGGGCATTTTAAATTGATCATCAATAAATTTAATTCTATTCATCCACATCTTTGATATTTGTTTTTACTTTTTGCTTTATTCTGAAAATGGTAATCACAAAAAACATAAATAGTTAATATAATTATCCATCTACATAATATTTGGTCACAAATTCACTTCTCTAAAATAAAAATATCAAATCATTATGCAGGTTGGTTCCTAACCCCATTGAATACAATGATCATTCTCCTTCTCCAAATTTTGAATTCCCTGTGTTTGAGACCGAGGAGGAAAGTGATGTAGTAGTGGGTGATGAACTGTCTCGTCTTCTTGAGCAAGATGAGAAGATTATCCAGCCGTTTGAAGAGCAGATTGAGCTAGTCAACTTGGGTTCCGAAGATGATGTAAAGGAAGTCAAGATTGGGTCTCGACTGTGTCCAGATGCTAAGAAGGGGTTGATTGATCTTCTTCGAGAGTATTCAGATGTGTTTGCTTGGTCTTATCAAGACATGCTTGGTTTGGATTCTGAGATTGTGGAGCATAGATTGTCGTTGAAGCTAGAATGCCCGCCAGTCAAGCAGAAGTTGAGAAGAACGCATCCTGATATGGATGTGAAGATCAAAGAGGAAGTGCAGAAGCAGATTGATGTCGGTTTCCTTGTAACAGCTGAGTATCCGCAATGGGTGGCCAATATTGTGCATGTGCCGAAGAAAGATGGAAAAGTCTGCATGTGTGTCGATTATAGAGATTTGAATAAAGCCAGTCTGAAAGATGATTTCCCTCTACCACATATTGATATGTTGGTAGACAATACTGCTAAATTCAAAGTATTTTCGTTTATGGATGGGTTTTCCGGATATAATCAGATCAAAATGGCACCCGAATATATGGAGAAGACCATATTCATTACACCCTGGGGAACATTCTGTTATAGAGTGATGCCTTTCGGTCTAAAGAATGCTGGTGCGACTTACCAGAGAGCAATGACTACTCTTTTTCATGATATGATGCATAAAGAGATTGAAGTATATGTCGATGACATGATTGCTAAATCAATTGATGAAGAGAAACATGTTGAGCATTTGTTGAAGCTATTCCAGCGTTTGAGGAAGTATAAACTCCGCTTGAATCCCAATAAGTGTACTTTTAGTGTTCATTCTGGTAAGTTGTTGGGCTTTATTGTCAGCGAGAAGGGTATTGAAGTTGATCATGCCAAGGTCAAAGCAATACAAGAGATTCCTGCACCCAAAACTGAGACGCAAGTCAGAGGTTTTCTCGGCCGCTTGAATTATGTTTCCAGATTCATTTCCCACATGACTACCACATGTGCGCCTATATTCAAGCTTCTTCGGAAAGATAAGTCTTATGATTGGACCGAAGACTTCCAGAAAGCTTTTGACAGTATCAAAGAGTATTTGCTTGAACCTACGATTTTGTCTCCACCTGTTGAAGGAAGATCGTTGATCATGTATTTGACTGTGCTAAAAGATAGTATGGGTTGTGTTCTAGGTTAGCAAGATGAGACTGGGAAGAAAGAATTTGCAATTTACTACCTCAGCAAGAAATTCACCGATTGTGAGACTCGGTATTCTATGCTTGAGAAGACTTGTTGCGCATTGGCTTCGGCTGCTAAGTGTTTGCGTCAGTATATGTTGAATCATACCACTTGGTTGATATCCAAAATGGATCCAATCAAGTATATATTTGAGAAGCCTGCTTTAACTGGGAGAATTGCCCATTGGCAGATGCTGTTGTCAGAGTATGATATCGAATACCGATCTCAGAAAGCGATCAAAGGTAGTATCTTGGCTGACCATTTGGCTCACCAACCAATTGAAGATTACCAGTCAGTGCAGTATGACTTTCCTGATGAAGAGATTTTGTACTTGAAAATGAAAGATTGTGATGAACCATTGCTTGAAGAAGGGCCAGAACCTGGTTCCCGTTGGGGCATGGTGTTTGATGGAGTTATTAATCAATATGGAAATGGCATTGGGGCAGTGATTATTACTCCTCAAGGCACGCATCTACCGTTTACAGCTAGATTGACTTTCAAGTGTACAAACAACATGGCAGAATATGAAGCTTGCATTATGGGGCTTGAAGAGGCCATGAATCTCAGAACCAAGTATTTGGATGTCTTCGGTGATTCCACTTTGGTTGTGAATCAGATCAAAGGAGAATGGGAGACAAATCAACCCGGTCTAATACCATATAGAGATTATGCGAGGAGGATTTCAAATTTCTTTACAAAGGTTTAATTTCATCATATCCCTCGAGATGAAAACCAGATGGCAGATGCTCTTGCAACATTGGCATCAATGATTGTAGTGAAGTATTGGAATGAAGTTCCCAATTTATCTGTGATGCATCTTGATAGGCCAGCTCGTGTGTTTGCTGTTAAAGAGATTAAAGACGAGAAGTCGTGGTATTACGACATCAAATGTTTCCTCCAAAGTCAAGTTTACCCGCCTGGGGCATCTTTGAAAGATTAGAAGACTTTGAGAAGATTAGCCGATAATTTCTACTTGAATGGTGATATACGGTACAAGAGAAGCTTCGACATAGTTTTGCTCAGATGCGGGGATAGACACGAAGTAGACTTGTTGATGACCGAAGTGCACGAAGGTTCCTTTGGTACTCATTCTAATGGACATGCAATGGCGAAGAAGATGTTGCGAGCAGGTTACTATTGGCTAACAATGGAATCTGACTGTTGCAAATTTGTAAAGAAGTGCCACAAGTGTCAAATTTATGCCGATAAGATTCATGTTCCTTCGACACTATTGAATGTTATCTCTTCCCCATGGCCCTTCTCCATGTGGGGAATTTATATGATTGGGATGATTGAGCCCAAAGCTTCGAATGGACATCATTTCATTTTAGTGGCAATTGACTACTTCACGAAATAGGTAGAAGTGGCATCATATGCAAATGTGACCAAGGAAGTTGTTGTAAGGTTTATTAAGAATCAGATCATATGCCGTTATGGTGTGCCAAGTAAGATCATTACTGATAATGGATCGAACTTGAATAACAATATGGTGGAATCTCTTTGCAAGGACTTCAAAATTGCACATCATAATTCTTCTCCCTACAGGCCCAAGATGAATGGGGATGTTGAAGCTACAAATAAGAACATCAAGAAGATTATCCAGAAGATGGTTGTCACGTATAAGGATTGGCATGAGATGCTCCCTTTTGCTTTGCATGGGTATCGTACATCCATCTGCACTTCAACAGGGGCAACCCCTTTCTCTCTTGTATATGGTATGAAAGAAGTGCTCCCCGTAGAGGTTGAGATTCCTTCATTGCGTGTGCTCATGGAAGCCAAGTTGACTGAAGTTGAATGGTGTCAGACCAGGTTTGACCAATTGAATTTAATTAAAGAGAAGAAGTTAACTACCATGTGTCATGGTCAGTTGTATCAGCAAAGAATGAAGAAAGCTTTTGATAAGAAGGTCAAACCTCGAGTGTTCAGAGAAGGTGACCTTGTGCTCAAGAAGATTTTAACGTTCAATCCAGATTCTAGAGGAAAATGCTCCTAATTATGAAGGTCCATATGTTGTTAAGAGAGCCTTTTAAGGTGGTGCATTGATTCTTACAACAATGGATGGTGAAGAGTTCAGTCGTCCTGTGAACGCAGATGCAGTCAAGAAATACTTCGCCTAAATAAGAAAAGAACAGCTCGCTAAGTTGAAAACCCGAAAGGGCGGCTTAGGAAAAAAATGAGCGTCTCGGTGGATTGAAAACTCGAAAGGGCGATCCAGGCAAAAATTAGAGACATAAAACAGAAAAGAATTTCCCGATAAGTTGAGTACCCTACCTTGGGGCAACTTATGCAAAAATTAGGGATTATGGAAAGTAATTGCATTCTGGTGACCTTCAGTGATTTTGAAGAATTGTTTGAGCACAAGGTTTGACATCGATTCATCACCCCAACAGCGGTCAAGAGCACAGTGGATATCAAGAGTTGGTAGAGGGATTAAGAATCATTTGTATTCAATATAACCCTTTTCCATGTAAATTAACATTTTCAACTTTGTAAAATCTATGGAGTCTTGTCATTTATAGACTACCATTCTATTAAATAAAGTTGAGCTTTTATCCAAATTGTTTCTACTCTTATTTACTTCAGCCAATAGTTTTAAATTTTATTATGATCATTTTGAAATTAAATTTTGAAATAAAAATCAAGTTTTCTTTAATATATGAAAGCAAGAATTTTTCAAAGCAGTTAAAATGAATATCAACAGCATTTCGATGGATAGCAAGTCCTTAAGTGTGAAGCATCAGAGGTTCCCCAAGCAGTTAACCCTTTCGGGTATCCCTAGACGGTTGTGTTGATTCAGTTCCTCGGCGGAGTGTTTGATCCTCACTGGAATTTCTTTCCTTGTCCCCAGCTAATTTGGTTAATTCAGATACCCTGAGGCGTGTTGTTTTCCCCGACAGAGTTTCTGCTTTCCCCAGCAAAGTTCGTATTTCCTCAACAGGGTTGATCTTCAGAAATGGTTGATCTTCCCCAGTGGATCGCTTTGGTTTCCCCACCAATCGCCATTCAACTTGCTCCCAGTCAGAGTTTCCTCCTGGTTTCTGAGCAGCTTTTGTTATGATTATTCTCTGTAGGGTTGTCTCCCATTTTTTATGGTGTTGACCTAAAATTCCCCACAGATTGGATGTTCTGTCCTCAGCAGATCTCCTTCTTCCCCAATTAGGTTTGAACCTTTGGGATGTTGATCTCCCTATTCTCCAGCAGTTGTCTCCATATTTTATGGATTGACCAAGGATTGTACCGGTGGTTCAAATTCTTTGCGGCACCTTTGTATTCTTTGTGATCGTTTTGTCAGCATAACCATCATATATACATATACATATACATTCATATAATTTCATAATTTGCATATCCTGCATCCTCATATTTGATTTGGTTAAGATTCTTATTCTTTGTTATGGCAGTATTTTATCCTCATACCAAATCTGGTGTTTGTCCTCCTTCAATTGTAGAGTGTCAGCCCCTTAAGTAGAAAGACTTTAACCTTTCTCCGTTTCCTCACTGAGTTTATTTCCTCGTGGATGGTTGTTATTTCAGTTTCCTCTCTAGTGGATTTTTTGGATGGAATTACTCCTCTTGAGTTATGTCCTCATTGGGTTGAGTCTTGATTGACCATTTTCTTTCTAGGTCTTACCTAGATAGATGCTTTGGTCCTCTAAGAGTCTATTACCCAGTAACTGGTAATATTCTTCTTAGTTTGCAGTTTGTTACTTCTTTCCTAATACCCAGCAAAAGTACCCTTATTTTTCTCCTCAGTAGAGTCCCCAGTGGATCTATTCCCCAGGAAGTATATCCTTGATATGTTCATCCTAACCGGTGACGGATATCTTTCTTTCCCCTGCCTGAGTATATCCTTGATATGTTCACTTTAACCAGTGACGGATATTCTCATTTTTGGTATTCTACCCAGTAAAAAGGTAGTTGTAATCCCTATTTTATTCCTCAGAGAGTTAATCCTTGATATGTTTATCTTAACCGATGATGGGTTTTCTTCTCCTTGTGGTTTTCTATCCAGTAACTGGTAGTTGTAAATCCCACTTTATCCCCTTTTCAGAGTCTATCCTTGATATGTTCATCTTAATCGGTGACGGATTTTCTCTTTGATTGGTTTTCTACCCAGTAACTGGTAGTTGTAAATCCTACTTTGTTCCCTCGCAGAGTTAATCCTTGATATGTTTACCCTAACCGGTGACGGATTTTATCTCCGACGGTTTTCTATCCAGCTTTCGATAGATGTAATTCCTACCCTTTTTGTTCAGTTGGTTTATCCTTGATATGTTCATCTTAACCGATGATGGATATCCTCCTTGACAATTCCGCGACAAGTTTATCCTTGATATGTTCATCTTAACTGGTGATGGATTTTCTTCCCTGTCGAGTCTATCCTTGATATGTTCATCCTAACCGATGATAGATACTCTCACCATTGGTCTTCTGCCCAGTAACTGGTAGTTGTAAATCCTATTTTCTATAGTTTTCCCCAGCAAAGTTATTCTTACCCAGTAACCGGTAATGAATACTCCTTTCTGGCAGTTCCCAGTGAGTCATCCTTGATATGTTCATCCTAACCGATGACGGATGTTCTCTTTGTCAGATCTTTATTATCTCCTTACCCAGTAACATGTAGTAGATAATAGATTTCTTCTCCTCCTGCGCTGAAGTTTATCTCCCCCAGTTGAGTTGAGTGCGCATTTCCTTAGTGAAATCGTTTTTCCCCTGCATGTTTTGAGTACTTTAGTTTTATCCTGACTTACTCGTATCCCCTGCACCCGGATGAGTCCTTTCCATGTTTGTATGGAATCCCTCTAATCCCCCAATAGTTTTAAGTCGTAGCATGGCCTACGCATAACTCCTTTACCCCCCTAGAGTCTCTGTCTCCCCAGCGACTTTTCCTTATGGAATGCATTGTGCTCCTGCGGATTTTCGGTCTCTCTGATTTCTTTTTCTTTTGTGGCAATATTTCTCCACAGAGTATTAACTTTTGCATTCATGTCATATGCTTCATGAGGTCTCTTAGGGACCAAAATTTGTTTCTATATGTTGTTATTTAAGCCCATTCTACTGAGTCGAGCCGGATATTTTAACCTTCACCTCCTCAGTTAGAATGTCCTTAAATAGGGGCAGCTGTAAGATCCCAATTTTGACCCTAATATCCCTCATGCAATTCCATCATAAGCATTAGCATTGGGATCATATCTTGGCATCCTCCTTACCCCTCTTTCATTGGGTTTGTTTTGGGAGAGATCACCAAGCACTTTATTATTGTATCACACTTGTATTTTTATCATTTCACTAACCAAAATACCAAAAATATGTCTTTGCATTTGTCTAACTCTTTTGTAGGAATGACATGATTCCATTTATTCATCAAGTTCACATCTAGGGTTTGAAACCCTCATGAACAAAGAGCATAACCAATAAATGATCCAAGAATGGTTATGAGGATTATATATGAGTCCCAATGATCTCTACATGTTATTTTGATCAAGTTCTCTTCAAGAGTTTGAGGATGATTTGCCTTGGAAACCCTAGTTTGACTAGGTATCTTGAGTAACTTCTCCAACAAGATATCTCACCAATTGATAAAATCTATCAAGGGACACTTCAAAATTCATCATCTTATGCATATATGATCTACCATGAGCCAAGAAAGTCAAGAGAATTGGAAGCAGCAAGTTGTTTGATGGTGATTGGCCAGATGGATTCATCTGATAAAAAATGGGTCTCCCTAGACCTTATCTCTTACAATTTTCACCATATTAAAATGATTCCAAGAGAAAACTTACTCTAAATGACATTCCAAACAACTTTCATGTTGATACCTAGAGCTAGTTTTTCTTGGAAAATCATTTTCTACGTTGAAACATTATAGGTCATTTTGTCTAAACCCTAATTTGAAAGTCAACTTACCAAGGCCATAACTTGCTCAACTTTTATGAGATGAAAGATTTCCAAGTTGAACAATAAAACTCAATGTGTCCACTTCAACTTTTATGTTTGGAGTGGGAGCTAATTCAACTTTTTTGAGCATGTGATATGAGGTTACATTATAGGTCACTTTTGACCTACACCATTGATCAAGTGATTTTTTCAAACTTCAAAAATTCATAACTCTATCATTTCAAATCCAAATGACATGAAATTGATGACCATTTTGAAGGTCTTTGAGAGAGATACAACTTTGATGAATACACTTTTCTCATTTGAAGCTCATATAAAAAGTTAAGAAAGGTGGAAAATTTAGACATAGGGCTTGACACTTAGAAAAAAATTGATATGTCAAAATTTTCCAAACTTCCACCTCAAATTTCTTCAAGTTCTAAGCTCCAAATGAAAAAGTGTTAAACAGGAAAGTTGTTCCTCTTGATCTCACCTTTCCTAAGAGCTCAAATTCATTCATGGTGACATCACTTGTCAAGGATCAAACTTCAAATCCAAATGTACACTTGCCTTGCAATCCAAGCTGAATTCAGACTATCCAACATTCATTTGTGGACTTATGGCAATGATTTTATGGGCCTATGCGCGCCCATGCACCCATGCATCATCAATGACCAAATTTGGAAAGTGATTTCAAGTGTGCAAATATCAATGGTTTCAGCTATAAATAGAGCCTCATATGCTCAGCAATCAAACACATTCGCGCCAGCTTTGATCCCCTATCTCTAACCCTCACTTTGCAAAGGATAAACCTGAGAAATTCATTTGAATTTAAGGTTGAATTTCCACTATTTTGAAATTCAAATCTCCAGGAATCCACAACCTTTTAAGCATCCAATCCTTCTTCTGCAAGCAAATGGAGTGAGATCAAGCACAAGCAAGATCAAGATTAGTTGAATCCAGACCTCCATTGAAGGTATTTTCCAGAAATTTTGATCTCTTCGATTCTCTCAAATTCTTGCTCAATTATATTGATTCTTTGGTTGTCTGAAGTCCTACCAATGTAGGCAAGAAGATTGAGTTGCTTTTAGGCCAAATTGAAGCAACTCAGTTCGTGTACCTCAAATTTCAACTCCATGTATCTCTCAATATACTTGGAGTTAGAGTGAATTGAGGCCAGATTCGAGCTCAGTGCCATTTTTACTTTGAAATCATGTCCTTGTTTTTAATTTTGGTGATGGTTGATGGTGGACCAGTCCGGTGAGGTCCACCGAAGAAGAAGACCGGAGGTACAGCTCCGGCCATGCGCTGACAAGTCTCACAACCACATGATCCTCTTGATTTGTTTTAATTTGGTTCGTTCCTTTTGAATATCATGCCTATTGCGCGCTGACTCATGTGCATGGTGGAACACGTGTTTCTGACCACTTGATCTGCCACCTCAATTAGTGAGGGAGATCAAGTGGTCCACATTTTTTCTGATATTTTAATTTTTATTTTAATTGCATTATTTTCAATAATTCATATTAAATTCAATATTGATCCAAAAAAATATGGGACTTTCACCGAAAATTTTCAAATATTTTCTCTTTCATATTCTAAACTAAAATTATTTTTTGGATTATTGTTAATATTTTTCATGAATTAATTGATTTTGCATTTGTTTTTAATTGTTTAAAAATATTTTTAAATGTCCAAAAATTATGAAATTTTTTCTCCAAGGTCCTTTGACCTTGTTTGACCTATGATAAATCTCATGGCCATTTCTTTGGTGTTTTGATGAGATTTTAGGAATTTGACAAACCATATTTAATTTAAATACACTATTTTAGTATTTTTAATTTGAATAAATGCCAAATAAATTTGTTGACCAATTGTAATGACTTGTTTATGTTTGACTCTTGTTGTTGGGCCTTGGTCAAGGTTGATTTGACTTTGTCAAATTAATATCATTGGATTTAGGGGATTGATGAAATGTACATTTCATCTCCCAAAATGAATGGATGATATTAATTTGGTAAAAGTCCTCCTTTGATCAATTTGTGTTTTGATCCATTCCCCTCCCACTTCATCTTATTCCCTTTCTTCATTCATTCATTCCATTTGGCCTATGACATCTCAAAGTCCTAATGCTAGTTGATTGAAAAATTGACATGAGTATCGATGAGATTAGGCCACACCTTTTGCATATTCTTTTTGTGTGTGGTATGTTTCATGGGCATAGTCCATTATACTATGTCTCTAACATGCATTAACACCAAAATTCTATTGCCCGACCTCAAATAGTTATGACTTCTACATAAGTCCAATTACGATTGCCTAACATAGCGCTAAATTTGTGACATAAAAGGCATAAGCATTCTAGTTAGTGAGATTATAAGTCTCCCCTCTTTCATGGTATTGTGTGGAAACTTGGTCTTCTTTCCTTCCTTTGGAAGATGTTTTGGCTCAAGGATTCATGCTTGTGATAAGTGGGTTGAGTGTTCTCCAAAGAATGTCTTGAAAATGAAAAGCAAAAGTAAAACAATACTAACTTCTGACCAATTAACTACTAACTTTTAATTTCAAGCTTTTACTTTAATGCAATTTACTTTTATCACTCTATTTCATTTGTCATTGTTCATATCATTCTAATTGTTTATGTTAATGCAATTTTCACTTTGTCTATTTGGACCATATTGGGTGATATATTTTGTTTGTGTATATTTTTCTTGCTTGTGTGGTCTTTGACCATTAATGTACATAATAACAACAAAAAACCTAAAAAAAACTTTTGAGTGGACTGTTGGCTTGATCTTGGACAAATGGACTTAGAATCTAGGCAACCTTCCTATGATAAAGGACATGGTCAATGCCTACTTGTTGAAGAACCAAGTGCTTGTAATTTGAAATTCATCTGATACATCTTTGAAGACCTCTATAAGTTCATCTGCAACATGATCATTTTGAAGCTGTTATTTTGAACCTGTGACTTGTGGAATTTATCTGTTGCATGGGCTATTTTGGAGAAGATCATGGAATGGATAAGCTTGGATGTGGTCATCTTTATTTGATGTCTTGCTCTTCAAGATAATATAATTGTGCATTTGTGTGTTGATTGATTCTAAAAGTCCAAGGGAATTTTGGGTTTCTATTGACATTCTTGTGTATTGGATTGCTACCCATTTGGTCAGATCTTTTCAACTCTAAACTTTTAATTTTATACATAGGATAGTCTCTTCATCTTCTCCCCATTTCTTTAATTTCAAAATCTCTCCCTCCATTTTTCAAAATCTTCTTTGTGTGAACTATTTTTGTTCTAAACTTTGACCATTTTTGCAAAAAAGATAGAAACTTTGGCCTTATGCCATTGCATTTTCAAACTTCTTTTCTTAAATCAAACTTATAAATAAACTTAAATATACTGGACTTAAACTTTCAAAAAGCCAAAAAGAACTAACTCATTCAAACCATTTTTAGGCCTTTGTGCCTTTCAAACTTAATTTTGTTAAAAACAATGCATCCACTTTGGAATATGTATTAGGAACTACGAGGTTTTGATCCCTCATTTTTATGTTGGTACATAGGCACAAAACCGAAGGTCTTGTCAAACACAAAAATATAATTAATGAATTCTTTTCTCATCCCCCCATTCTATTTGTTTGTAAACATCACTTTATACCAAGTACATATGCACACAAAAAGGACTCCCTAGGAGTACCTAGGACACTTTGGGTGCTAACATCTTCCCCCTGTGTAACCAACCCCCTTACCTGTGATCTCTGACATTTTATTAGTTTTGATTTGATAACTTCTTACTTTTGGGTTTTGCTCGTACTTTTTCCCTTTTCCCTTGGAAATAATAAAAGCGCGGTGGCGACTCTTGTTATTTGATCTATAGCTTGTCGATAGCTTGATGATCATGAATTTCCCTCTACACACCTTTCTCCTATGGGACTAAGAAGATGGAAAAGCATGAGCCCTAGAAGTAGACGCCTCTGTGTGAACTGAGCTAGAGTGAACAAGAGCCTTTAAAACTTGGTTATTTTCCCTTCGGACTGATGCATGTTGTGAAATCCTCATATGCCTGAGTTTGTCGTCTTTATTAACCATAATGCTTGTAAGTAAAATGATACAATTAGTACAAGAAACCCTACAAGCAAGAATAGAAGAAAAAATAGATTGATAATTTACGGAGATGCATCTCCGGTTACTGTGCAATCAAAACTTTGAAAATTTTCGGAGATGCATCTCCAAATTTTTTTGCAACTTTTCAGGTTTATCGATTTTGGGAGTAATGCAGACCACCAAACCCCAAAAATAATGGTTTGATTGTTATTTTTAACCATAAAAAATGTTTTAAAGCATGTATAAACTATCATTCATGCAATTTCTACCAATTTATTACCTAAATCATCAAATTCTATTCATTTATACAAAAACTCAAAAAACTTTCCAAAACATCAAAAACTTACAAATTCAGAGTTTACTTTAGTGTTGAATTATGTCTCTGATGGACTTGATGTTTATGGAAGAACCTTTGAACTTGGTTGTTTGGATTTAAACTTGATTGGTGGAAGAACCTTTGAGAGAATTTGAGAAAATTCTGTTTTTTTAGAAATGAGGAAGGAGAAGGTGGAGCGGTAAATTTTTTGAGATTAAGCTATTGATTAACCTAACTCATAAAGAAAGAGTCGCCACCATGCTTTTATTGTTTCCAAAGGAAAAGGAAAAAAGTACGAACAAAATCTGAAGAAGTTTTAAAACAAAACTAATAAAAGAGATAAGGTTCTAGGGGTTAGTTATGGAAAGGGAAGGTGTTAGCACCCTAAACATCAATGGTACTGCATGGGAACCTCTTTGAAAATGTGTATATTTTAGTTTGAAAAAGGCATTATTTGCAAAAGATTGGAGAGATGGGGAAAAGAAATGTTTTTTTATGATTTTTGGTGTTTGCCAAGACCTTTTGAAGTCTCATGCCTACGTACCAACAAAGTGCAATGGAGGATCAAAACCTCGTAGTTCGTGGTAAAAATAACAAAGATGTTTGTTTTGATTCAATTTTAATGAAAATATGTTTTGTCATTTTAAGAAGAATACTCAACTAGTCACCCACAAGTATGATAACTTTGCATCATCATGAGAAGGGCTTCAACATGGATAAGGATCAACAAGTATGCCACTATCTCTCTTAGATGGAAAATATTTATCATCAATTCTATGGGGGTATGATAATTATATCTCAGCTATGGAAATGACAAATGTCTAAACTTTGAAAAAACATTTTAAAAGAAAAAGTGCACAAAAGGCACAAAATAGTTTGAATGAGTTATGCATTTTTAAGTCTTTTGAAATTGGTCTAAACATGCTTAAGATGAATTGGTATTTATTAGGAAAGGGTTTTGAAAATCACTTGACAAAAGTCAAGGTTTGTTTGAGAAAGTGGTTCAAGTTAAAACAAGAAGATTTTTGAAAAGGGTGAGAAGATTTAAAAATTAAATAAAGGGAGGAGAATAAGTGATTATCCTAGAGCATAAAGTAAAAGCCACGGAGGAAAGATCTAACCAAGAAATAGCAAGCTTTATGACATAAGTCAAGCAGGAATCCCCTCCTTTAGATTAAGCCTCAAGCAAACCAAATAAGAAAATAATAACCCATGCATTAGATGAAACCAAAATAACTCAACCAAGTCTTCAAAGGAAGTCTTAAAGTCAAAGGTGTAAGATGAATCCTAAGGTCTCAAATCACAAGTCCCAAAGCAAAGGTCAAGATCCTAATTCTAAGTCCATAAATCCACAATGATGCCAAAGATAGTAACCATAAATCCATGAATCAAGAGAACCAGGTTTCTTTTTAGGTTTTTCTTTATTAATGTTTTCTTTACAATGATATGAAAGAAAAGTCCAAATGGACAAAGAATAAATGACATAATCATAAATAATATAATATGGAATGTTAAACATAAAGTATAAAGTAAATGGCATAAAATAAAAGAGCATAAAGTAAATGACTTTGAAGTAAAAGTTAATATAAAGTAAAATGTTAGTAAATGATGTTAGTAATCAAGAATGAAAGATGGTTTGGTCATTTTCTGGAGAACACTCAACTATTCACCCACAAGCATGAAAACATGAATCTATACATCATTATGAGAAAGGCTACAACTTGGATAAAATCAATAAGTATGCCACTAGCTCTCACAAATGAAAAGGGAACAATATTTTCACATAATACCATGAGGAGTAGGAGACTTACAATCTCACTTATGAAAATGCCTTTGCTTTCGGGACAAATTTAGCGTTATGTTAAGAAATCATAATTGGACTTATGTAGATGTCACAACCATCTGAGGCCGGTGAATAATAATGTTTGTGTTAATACATGCTAGAGATATGATATGTAAATAATTCTCCTAAAGCCATGCAACACAAAAAGAAAAAAAGGAAATGATCAAGCACAAAGGCTAGGAGGATGGTCCATTACTTCAATCCATACTTCATAGTGCTTATGATAAACTTATGCATCAATCCAAAGTACCTTAAATGATCCATGATTAATTAGGAGGTAGATTTGAAATGATGAAAGTTCATCAAGTACCAATCCATACATCATGAACAAGATGAACACAAACCATCCAATTGATCAAAGGGAAAAGAAGGAGATGGAGAAGAAGATGACAATTGAGGTCACACCCAAATTGGATCATAAGTTTGATCAAGTCATCATTCTAGCGGTGAAAATTTTGAGATTAAGATATCAACTAATTTAACTCGCAAAGCAAGAGTCGCCACCGCGCTTTTATTGTTTCCAAAGGAAAAGGGAAAAGGGACGAACAAAACCCTAAAAAGTTTTAAAACAAAACTAATAAAAGAGATAAGGGTTCGGGAGTTAGTTATGCAAAGGGAAGGTATTAGCACCCTAAAAATACATGGTACTCCATGGAAACCTCTTTGAAAATGTGCCTTTTGGTTTGAAAAATCGGTATTGTTTGCAAAAGATTGGAGAGATGGGAAAGTAAATATTTTTTATGATTTTTGTGTTTGCCAACACCTTTTGAAGTCTCATGCCTACATACCAACAAAATGCAATGGAGGATCAAAATTCCGTAGTTCATGGTAAAAATAACAAAGATGTTTGTTTTGATTCATTTTAATGGGAAATAGATTTTGTCATTTTAAGAAGAATACTCAACTAGTCACCCACAAGTATGAGACCATTGCATCATCATGAGAAGGGCTCCAACTTGGATAAGGATAAACAAGTATGCCACTATCTATCTTAGATGGAAAATAATTATCATCAATACTATGGAGATAGGAGAATTATGCCTCAACTATGGAAATGACTTATGTCTAATGCCTTGGAAGAAGTTTAAAAGGAAAAGTGCACAAAGTGCACAAAAATGATTTGAGTGAGTTATGCATTTTTTAGTCTTTTGAAATTGGTCTCAATATGCTTAAGATGAATTAGCATTTATTAAGGAAAAAGTTTTGAAAATCGCTTGACATAAGTCAAGGTTTATTGAGAAAGTGGTGCAATTTTAAAAAAAACCAAGAAGGTTTTAAAAAAGAGAGAAGATTTTGAAAATTAAAGAAGGGGAGGAGAAGAAGAGACTATCCTAGAGCATAAAGTAAAAGCTAGGGAGGAAAGATCTAATCAAGAAAATAGCAAGCTTTATGACATAAGTCAAGAAAGAATTCCTTCCTTTGGACTAAGCCTCAACCAAGCTAAAATAAGCAAATAATAATCCGTGTGTCAGATGAAACCAGAGTAACTCTGTAACACCCCTTTTTCTACCCCAAATTATTTAACATATAATCCGAGTAAATAAGCACGCATATAAAGAAAAGGGCGTCACATCGACGTTTTCGAAACTTAAAACTTTCAAAAACCAACAATACACCTGGTCATTCAAAATAACACATTTCACTCATCATGAATATTCAAGCAATATGCGTTCGCAGCGGAAAATAAAGAATACTCATGTATTTCATAATATGATCCATGTCCCATACCATGATCATCTCTCAATAATCACTTCAAATAAAATAAAACAATTAATGACATAAAGCATATCAAAATAAGATATGAGTTCAATACCACTAATCTACCCAGTGTTACATGACTAGAGCATTGACTCGGTACCTAATTGCAAACTAAATACGGAAACTCTCCAGCTATTCTTGAGCGAGCTACCGTCCACCTACTCCAGCAATACTACTCTGTAGTATCTGCACGATACCCATGTAAAGGTAACATTCAAACAGAAAGGGTGAGAATTCAATCATTATGAAATAGCATAATAAGGCACAATGAATTAAAACAACAATTCAAGAATTCATCACACTTTGTATTATTATATCACTGATATTAACAAACAATCATCTCACATGCTTCAAACATGCGTCACACCCACATCAATACATGCATTCAATGATCACATAACTATAAACGACTCGACGCAAGACAATGTGACTCCATGCATGCGGTACCTCAATGTGAACTCAAAGTTTCACCGCTTTCCGATTCAATATCTAGAATCCAAGCCACGCTTCCGATCCGGACAAGACCAAAGCCCTACGTCTGTTTCCAATGAAGGATCACCGCTTAATACTACGCCTAATCCCAATTAAGGATTAACGTCTGCTACGTCTGTTTACAATGAAGGATCACCGCTTAAATACTACGCCTAATCCCAATTAAGGATTAACGTCTGCTACGTCTGTTTCCAATGAAGGATCACCCGCTTAACCACTTCCACCATGAAGTCAACCATGCTATGAATGAATGCACACATACCAACACATATGCAATTAAGACCATCTATATACCGTCTTAACATCCCACATATCACCATGACTCACAATTGGTACATATACACATCCATAACAACACATCAATTACGATTACATATACACATCCATAACCATAAATCATTCACAATTCAATAATGGTATACATACACATTCATACAATATATTATTCACCAATATAGGCCAATCATCAAATATGTACACATAGATTTCATTCCAAAACACACACAACATTTAAATATCAGTTTTTCACTTTTCAAACAGTGTTAACCGGTTAACGCCCTGGGTTAATCGGTTAACGTAAAACAGAATGCGCTTCTTGGCAATTTTTAACAGTGTTAACCGGTTAACGCCCTGGGTTAACCGGTTAACGCAAGACAGAATGGAATTTTTTTCAATATCGCAACAGTGTTAACCGGTTAACGCCCTGGGTTAACCGGTTAACGCAAGACAGAATGATGTTCCTGCGCTAACACGAAATAGAATGCAGATTTCCCCGCATTTTTCATCGTTGGAGGACTTCCGGACCTCCGATTTCGATTTCGTAAAAAGCTACACGTTCAGAAAATTATGACTCATCCAATTATATATTCATTCATAGTTTTAGCATAATTTAATCATCGCAATTTTAGAGTATTTATCAAGACCTAATAATTCTAAAACCATGCCAATTAAGGATTTCAACCTAAAACATGTTCCTACCCATTGACCCAATCATACTAACCCATAATAATAAGGATTTCCCCCCTTACCTTGTCAATTTGATGGAAACCTTGACTCCTCTCGCTTTTCCTCTCCTCTTTCTCTATTGTTTTCAGTGCTCAAGTGAAGTCTAATTCTCACTTCCTTCACTCTTACTATTTATAATAGTATTTTAGTTGGGCTTAAATCATCTAATTTAATCACTAGGCCCAATAATACCTAATATTTAAATACCTCTATTTAAATTTAAATAATTAACCACTCACTATGCAACCAAGTTAATTAATTAATTCAATTATTTAATTATTTCTCATATCCACTAGATAATGAATTAATACACCAATTAATTAATTAACACTTCACATAATTTAATTAAAATAATAATAATAATGGTATAATAATTCAATACTAAAAAAAATGGGTTGTTACAACTCTCCCCCACTTAAAAGATTTTCGTCCTCGAAAATTTACCTCAAACGAACAACTCCGGATATGATTCCCTCATCTTATCCTCGAGTTCCCACGTAATATTTCCATTGGCGACTCCGCCCCATATCACTTTTACCAAAGAAATCTCCTTACCACGAAGCTTCTTCACTTCTCGATCTTCAATCCGCACAGGTGATGTATCAACCGTCAAATTATCCCGTACTTGCACATCATCTAATGGAACAACATGCGATGGATCCGCAATGTACTTCCTCAATTGAGACACATGGAATACATCATGAAGATTAGAAAGTGATGGTGGTAATGCAATCCGATATGCCACTTCACCTATCCTCTCGGAAATCTGATAAGGACCAATGAAACGTGGCGTCAACTTACGCGACTTCAAAGCTCTACCAACACCCGTTATTGGCGTAACTCGAAGAAACACATGCTCGTCTTTCTCAAACTCAAGAGCTTTCCTCCTCTTATCATGATAACTCTTTTGACGACTCTGAGAAGCCTTCATCTTCCCTTGAATCATCTTAATCTTATATGTTTTCTCTTGAATTAACTCGGGTCCAACCACAGCACTCTCTCCCGATTCGTACCAACATAAAGGAGTTCTACACCTTCTGCCATAAAGGGCCTCAAACGGTGCCATTCCAATACTCGAATGGAAACTGTTATTATATGTAAACTCGATTAAAGGCAAGAAACTATCCCAATTTCCTCCTTGTTCCAAAACACAAGACCTCAAAAGATCTTCAAGTGACTTAATAGTCCTCTCCGTTTGACCATCAGTTTGCGGATGATATGCTGAACTCAAACGCAACTTCGTACCCAAAGCACTTTGCAAACCTTCCCAAAATATCAAAGTGAACCTCGGATCTCTATCCAAAACAATACTCGACGGTATACCATGCAAACACACAATTCTCTCGACGTAAAACTTAGCTAGTCTCTCCATCGAATAATCCATCATCATCGGAATAAAATGAGCACACTTCGTCAGTCTGTCCACAACGACCCAAATCGCCTCACAATTACTCGATGTTCTTGGTAAGCCCGAAACAAAATCCATAGAGATACTATCCCACTTCCACTCGGGAATAGATAACGATTTCATCAAACCAGACGGCTTTTGATGTTCAATCTTTGACTTTTGACAAGTCAAACATGAATACACAAATTCCGCTACATCCTTCTTCATACCTTGCCACCAAAACATCTTCCTCAAGTCTTGATACATCTTAGTAGCACCAGGATGAATACTCAGACCACTTCTATGCCCTTCCTCAAGAATCCTCTTTCTCAAATCCATACCATCCGGAACACACACTCGATCACGACACCTCATGATACCATTCTCATCAATCTGAAAGTCACCACCTTTACCTTGGTTGATCAATGTCATAACATCGACTAACTTCAAATCTGACCTCTGACCTTCTCTAATCTCGTCAAGAATGTCATACGTAAGCTTCAACATCCCAAGCTTAACACACGAAGACGTCGCTTCACAAACCAAACTCAAATCCCTAAATTGCTCCAACAATTCAAACTCTCGCATCATCAACATAGACATATGCAATGACTTCCTACTCAATGCATCGGCTACAACATTCGCCTTCCCAGGATGATAATTCAAACCAAAATCATAATCCTTCAAGAATTCCAACCATCTCCTTTGCCTCATATTCAATTATTTCTGATCGAACAAGTACTTCAAACTCTTGTGATCACTAAACACATCAAACCTCGATCCAAACAAGTAATGTCTCCAAACCTTCAACACAAACACAACGGCGGCCAACTCTAAATCATGCGTCGGATAATTCTTCTCATGAACCTTGAGTTGCCTCGAAGCATAAGCTACCACTTGCCCCTTTTGCATCAGAACACCTCCCAAACCCAACAAAGAAGCATCGCAATACACCACGAAGGTTTCTAACGGATCCGGTAAAATCAAAATAGGAGTCGTAGTCAATCTTCTCTTAAGCTCTTGAAAATTCGCTTCACACTGCGAAGTCCAAATGAAAGCTTGACCCTTCCTAGTCAACTGCGTCAATGGTAACGACAACTTAGAAAATCCCTCAATGAACTTCCTATAATAACCAGCCAAACCAAGGAAACTTCGAATCTCAGCAACAGACTTAGGAGCTTCCCACTGAGATACAGCTTCGATCTTCGTAGGATCCACAGAAATCCCACCGCTCGAAATCACATGTCCAAGAAAACTTACTTCACTCAACCAAAATTCACATTTAGAGAGTTTAGCAAACAACTTCCTCTCTTTCAACACCGATAACACAACCTTCAAATGCTCTGCATGATCCTATTCGTCCTTGGAATAAATCAATATATCATCGATGAACACAACTACAAACTTATCCAGATAATCATGAAAGATTCTATTCATATACTCCATAAATACACCAGGTGCATTCGTCACCCCAAAAGGCATCACGGAGTACTCGTAGTGACCGTACCTTGTCCTAAAAGCAGTCTTCTGAATATCCTCAGCCTTTACACGAATCTGATGATACCCAGACCTCAAATCAATTTTGCTAAACACACAAGCTCCAACCAGCTGATCCATCAGATCGTCAATCCTCGGGAGTGGATACTTGTTCTTAATCGTCACTTTATTCAGTTGTCTATAATCAACACATAATCTCATAGAACCTTCTTTCTTCTTGACCAATAGCACAGGTGCACCCCACGGCGACACACTAGGAAGAATAAACTTCTTCTCGAGTAAGTCTTCAAGTTGACTCTTCAACTCTTTCAACTCAGAAGCGTACATTCGATAGGGAGCCATCGATACAGGACTAGTTCCAGGAACTAAATCAATCGAAAACTCGACCTCTCGTTCCGGCGGTAAATCACTTATATCTTCCGGAAATACCTCCGCAAATTCACAAACTATTGGCAGTTCTTCGATCGTCCTCTTCTCCCGAATATCCAAAGTTGCCAACAACATAAACAACTCGGCACCATCTTGCACCGATTCATCAACTTGCTTAGCAGACACACACCAATCTTCCTTAGCATCAACCTCAGGAAAAATAACCGTCTTCTCGAAACAGTTGATATACACCCGATTAACTTTTAACCAATTCATACCTAAAATCACGTCGAGTTGCTCTAATGGAAGACAAACTAAATCAATAGCAAAATCCCTACCAAATATACTCAACGGACAATTCAAACACACATAGGAAGTAGAAACAGAACCCATAGCAGATGTATCAATAATCATACTTCTACGCATATCAGATAATATGAGATTCAGCCTCTTAGCACAATCCAAAGAAATGAAAGAATGTGTTGCACCGGTATCAATAATGGCAATCAAAGGTGTACCATTAATAAAGCACGTACCTTGGATTAGTCTATCATCGGTAGTGGTCTCCGCACCAGACAATGCAAACACCTTTCCCTTCACTTGCTCCTTCTTCGGCTTATCACATTGCGAACTAATGTGACCTTTCTCACCACAGTTGAAACAAGTTACGTTCGAACCAACCCTACACTGGTTTGCTCTGTGACCAATCCTGCCACAATTGAAACACTTCCCAGAATCTCTACTACACTCCGTAGCACGATGGCCTTCCACACCACATTTGAAGCACTTAAGTGAAATAGAAGATACTCCCCCACTTGGCTTCTTTCCAACACTAGATTGTCTCCTCTTGTCATCATATGGTTTTCCCCAATCTTGGTTTTTCCCCTTCAAACTCTTGTAGACAGAAGCACTCTCCCTACTATCCTCGTCATAAATCCAGCTCTTGTTAACCAATTCTGTAAAACGAGTAATCTGTTGGTAACCAATGGCCTTCTTGATATCATGTCTCAAGCCATTCACAAACTTCAAACATTAAGATCTCTCAGCATTAGCGGTATTGTAATGAGGACAATACTTGATAAGCTCCTGAAATCTGGCAGCATAATCAGCAACGGTACCATTTCCTTGCTTCAATTCAAGGAACTCCACCTCTTTCTTCCCACGACAATCTTCTGGGAAATAGTTCTCCAAGAAGGTATCACGGAAAAGAGTCCAAGTAACTTCAATGTTGTCTTCTTCGAACCTCTGAAGAGTGTTATTCCACCAATCTTCAGCTTCCTTCTCAAGCATATGGGTACCAAACTGCACTTTCTGAGCATCAGTACAGTTCATGACTCTAAAGATCTTCTCAATTGCTTTCAGCCAAACTTGAGCTTTCTCAGGTGCATGCTTACCCTCAAAGATAGGAGGATTGTTCCGTTGGAATCTCCCCAAAGCACGAAACTCATCATCATCTCCCTTTTGGTTACCGGCATTCGCATTCGCTTGATGGGCATTCGCTTGATGGATCTGACCCATGGATTCAGCCAGCATCCTCAGCGCCTCAGCAATGGCATCGTCATTCCTGCCTGCAACCATTGTCCTAACAACCCGAAACATCAAACAAACAGTATCGATTGTGTCAGATACACAAATCAAATACCACAGAAAACCTACTACTATTGACCAACTGGTCGACCAGGCTCTGATACCACTATTGTAACACCCCTTTTTCTACCCCAAATTATTTAACATATAATCCGAGTAAATAAGCACGTATATAAAGAAGAGGGCGTCACATCGACGTTTTCGAAACTTAAAACTTTCAAAAACCAACAATACACCTGGTCATTCAAAATAACACATTTCACTCATCATGAATATTCAAGCAATATGCGTTCGCAGCGGAAAATAAAGAATACTCATGTATTTCATAATATGATCCATGTCCCATACCATGATCATTTCTCAATAATCACTTCAAATAAAATAAAACAATTAATGACATAAAGCATATCAAAATAAGATATGAGTTCAATACCACTAATCTACCCAGTGTTACATGACCAGAGCATTGACTCAGTACCTAATTGCAAACTAAATACGGAAACTCTCCAACTATTCTTGAGCGAGCTACCGTCCACCTACTCCAGCAATACTACTCTGTAGTATCTGCACGATACCCATGTAAAGGTAACATTCAAACAGAAAGGGTGAGAATTCAAATCATTATGAAATAGCATAATAAGGCACAATGAATTAAAACAACAATTCAAGAATTCATCACACTTTGTATTATTATATCACTGATATTAACAAACAATTATCTCACATGCTTCAAACATGCGTCACACCCACATCAATACATGCATTCAATGATCACATAACTATAAACGAATCGACGCAAGACAATGTGACTCCATGCATGCGGTACCTCAATATGAACTCAAAGTTTCACCGCTTTCCGATTCAATATCTAGAATCCAAGCCACGCTTCCGATCCGGACAAGACCAAAGCCCTACGTCTGTTTCCAATGAAGGATCACCGCTTAATACTACGCCTAATCCCAATTAAGGATTAACGTCTGCTACGTCTGTTTATAATGAAGGATCACCGCTTAAATACTACGTCTAATCCCAATTAAGGATTAACGTCTGCTACGTCTGTTTCCAATGAAGGATCACTGCTTAACCACTTCCACCATGAAGTCAACCATGCTATGAATGAATGCACACATACCAACACATATGCAATTAAGACCATATATATACCGTCTTAACATCCCACATATCACCATGACTCGCAATTGGTACATATACACATCCATAACAACACATCAATTACGATTACATATACACATCCATAACCATAAATCATTCACAATTCAATAATGGTATACATACACATTCATACAATATATTATTCACCAATATAGGCCAATCATCAAATATGTACACATAGATTTCATTCCAAAACACACACAACATTTAAATATCAGTTTTTCACTTTTCAAACAGTGTTAACCGGTTAACGCCCTGGGTTAATCGGTTAACGTAAAACAGAATGCGCTTCTTGGCAATTTTTAACAGTGTTAACCGGTTAACGCCCTGGGTTAACCGGTTAATGCAAGACAGAATGTAATTTTTTCAATATCGCAACAGTGTTAACCGGTTAACGCCCTGGGTTAACCGATTAACGCAAGACAGAATGTTGTTCCTGCGCTAACACGAAAGAGAATGCAGATTTCCCCGCATTTTTCATCGTTGGAGGACTTCCGGACCTCCGATTTCGATTCTGTAAAAAGCTACACGTTCAGAAAATTATGACTCATCCAATTATATATTCATTCACAGTTTTATCATAATTTAATCATCGCAATTTAAGAGTATTTATCAAGACCTAATAATTCCAAAACCATGCAAATTAAGGATTTCAACCTAAAACATGTTCCTACCCATTGACCCAATCATACTAACCCATAATAATAAGGATTTCCCCCCTTACCTTGTCAATTTGATGGAAACTTTGACTCCTCTCGCTTTTCCTCTCCACTTTCTCTATTGTTTTCAGTGCTCAAGTGAATTCTAATTCTCACTTCCTTCACTCTTACTATTTATAATAGTATTCTAGTTGGGCTTAAATCATCTAATTTAATCACTAGGCCCAATAATACCTAATATTTAAATACCTCTATTTAAATTTAAACAATTAACCACTCACTATGCAACCAAGTTAATTAATTAATTTAATTATTTAATTATTTCTCATATCCACTAGATAATGAATTAATACATCAATTAATTAATTAACACTCCACATAATTTAATTAAAATTATAATAATAATAGTATAATAATTCAATACTAAAAAAAAATGGGTTGTTACAAACTCAACCAAGTCTTCCAAAATAAATTCCAAAGTCAAAGGTACCAGATGAGTTATAGGGTCTCAAATCACAAGTCCCAAAGCAAAGGTCAAGATCTTAATTCTAAGTTCATAAATCCTCAATGATGCCAAGGATAGTAACCACGAGTCCATGAATCAGGATATACAAGTTTCTTTTTTAGGTTTTTTCTTTATTAATGTCTTCTTTACAATGCTATAAAAGTAAAGTCCAAATGGACAAAGATCAAATGACAAAATCACTAATAATATTATATGAGATGCTCACATAAAGTATAAAGTAAATGACATAAAGATAAAAGCATAAAGTAAATGACATAAAATAAAAGCACAAAGTAAATGACATTTGAGGTAAAAATTAATACAATGAAATGTTAGTAATCAAAGATGAAAGATGTTTTGGTCTTTTTTTTGGAGAACACTCAACTATTCACTTACAAGCATGAAAATATGAACTTATATATCATATATGAGAAGGGATCCAACTTGGATAAAATCAACAAGTATGCCACTAACTCTCACAAATGGAAAAGGAGCAACATTTTCACACAATACCATAAAGAATAAGATACTTTCAATCTCACTTATAAAAATGTCTTTGTTTTTCTTGGGACAAATTTAGCGCTATGTTAAGCAATCGTAATTGGACTTATGTAGAAGTCACAACTATCTGAGGCTGATCAATAATAATATGCTTCTGTTAATACATGCTAGAGAAATGATATGTAAATAATTCTCCTAAAGTCATGCCACATAAAAAAGAAAAAGAGGGAATGATCAAGCATAAAGGGTAGGAGGATGGTCCATTACTTCAATCCACACTTCATGACACTTAGGACAGACTTGTGCATCAATCCAAAGTACCTTAAATGATCCATGATCAACTAGGAGGTAGATTTGAAATGATGAAGTTCATCAAGTACTAATCCATACATCATGAACAAGATGGACACAAGCCATCCAATTGATCAAAGGGGAAAAAAGGAGATGAAGAAGAAAGAATTATTTATAGGCATTGCATTTGATTTTCACACACTTCCAAAATTGACCAAAAATCGCAATTCACTTGTATGCTTGCATGGGCGTGTGATATGCCCATCAAATGATGTGATCAGGTCCCAAATCCCTCATGTGAAATGCTGAAATATGTCATGTGATCATGCAATGGAGATTGAAATGTGAATGTGAATTTCATCCAAATGAAACCTTGAAAGGAACCCATGCACAAGTCCTCCAATTCTTGTCCAAGCTAGATGATATTAGACTTTTTTCGGAAAGGTGAGATCAAGGGGAAAAACTTTCATGTTGAACACTTTTCCATTTGAAGCTTGGATCATGACGAATTTTGAGGTGGAAGTTTGGAAAATCAAACATATTTGAAAATTTTCTAAGTACCAAGTCAAATGTTCACTTCTTCCACCTTGAATCACTTTTGCTATGGGTTTTAAATGGACAAAGTTCCTTCATAAAAGTTGTACCTATTTCAAACTTATTCAACTTGGTCACCAATTTAACCTCATTTGGATTTGGCATGAAGGAGTTATGCATTTTAGAAGTTGAGGAAAATCACTTGTTCAATGGTAATGGCCCAAAATGACCTATAATATTTCCTCTTGGAACATGCATTTTCAAGTTGAATTTGAATTTATTCGAAGCATTAAAGTTGAATAGGACATATTAAATTTGATCATGAAACTTGAATGGATTTCATATCATAAAAATTGAGCAAGTTATGGTCCTTGGAAGTTGACCTCCTAACTAGGGTTCAGACAAAATGACCTATAATCGTTCACCATAAAAATGATTTTCCAAGCAAAAATAGCTCTTGACTTCAACATGAAAGTTGTTTGGAATGTCATAAGGAGTAACGTTTCTCTTGGAATCATTTTCATATGACAAAAATGGTAGGAGATAGGGTCTAGGTAACCCTGGTTTTGATCAGTTGACTTTCTCTGGTCAACCACCATGAACCATCTCGCAAACTTGAAATTATCTTGATATCTTTGACTCACGGAGGATCATATATTCATAAGATGATGTATAATAAAATATCCCTTGAAATATTTGATCAAATGGTGAAGAAACTTGATGAAGAAGTCACACAAGATACCTAGATGAATTAGGGCTTCCAAGGCAAACAAGCTTGAAACTCTTGATGAGTTATTGATCAAAATGATATGTGAAGACCATGGGGATCCATATATAATGTCTAGAGTCAATGTGAACCATCTCTTGATTAGTCTCTTTGCATTGAGGGTCTTAAACCCTAGATATAAGCTTGATGAAGCATATGTGAACACACACACTACCTACAAAAGAAACACAGTTATACATAGACATATTTTTGGTATTTTGGTTAGTAAATAATAAAAAACAAAGTATGATACAATCAAATGTGCTTGGTGATCTCTCCCAATACAAACCCAATGAATGGGGGGTAAGGAGGATGCTAAGGTGTGATCCCAAAGCCAATGCATACGATGAGTTAGCATGAGGGATCTTAGGGTCAAAATTAGGGTCTTACACTAACCGTATAACCAATGGAGATACCGATATGCTTTCTTTCTTGCTGCTGCTATCAAATTAAATGACTACCGGCTCAGGGATTTTGAATAATGGCACGATGACGTTCACATCATTTCCCACATACCTTGACTGTTGAACCTGAATAACATTCTCATCCATCAACCTTTGAATATCTCTTTTAACAATTACATAGTCACGAGGGTTAACGCTGCAAATAACACAACCATCATGGTCATGTTCACAACGACGTACATCAAAAACCCTGAAATTCCCATGACAACTGTCTACCATGTTCATAGAAGCGTTGTCATGAGCAGACAACGACTTGGCTTTAACATTCAGCGTTATGTCCTCAAAGGACACCATATCACTTTTGACTAGCTTTTGAACTTCATACTTCAGGGGTTAACAGTTTTCGATATCATGACTAGGAGCTCCATGGTGAAAAGCCCAATTCTATTATCTTTTTATTTATTAATTTTCATTTTATTTAAACTTTTTTTAATTATAATCAATAAGAGTGTTCTAATAAATAATATTCTAATAAATAATATTCTAATAAATAATATTCTAATCAAATGTTAGGTAACTATGTAATATTTATTATTATTTTTTTACTATTATCTTTTTATTTATTAATTTTCATTTTATTTAAACTTTTTTTAGTTATAATTAATAAGAGTATTTTAATAAATAATATTCTATTATCATAAAATAATTATCGTATTAAAAATAATTATTTATTTTAAAAAATTTGTCGCTTTAATTGATTAATGTAATTTTTATTTTTATTTTTTCATTATACTCTTTAAATAATTCTTTTAATTTATTGTTTTTTTCACTTTGCATTAATTTTAATTTGATTACATCAATAATTAATTATAATTATTTGATAAAATTATTATTCTTTCCTTTTTATTTATTACATTTTTTAAATCTAATTATTTATTTAAAACAGAGAAAATATTAACTTTATCAATAAAAATAATATTATAATTATTGTTTTAACAACCACGCATTTTTAGACATACTATATGAAGTAAACCGACATATAAACAAATAAAATTGTTAATGTAGTATGTACTAGTATTAATGTGAGACGACGTCACCTTATGCAGTTTAAATCCATTTAATTAGTAGCAGTAAATGTGTAGTATTAATGTGAGACTGTAGTGACGTCCAGTCACAATCATGTCCATGATCATTAACTTCTCTTAATCACATCGGTGCAGTTACTAGTAGGTAGTACTGTAGTTAGATACCTTGCCGAGTTGCCGGTGGTTGAATCTTAATGCCAACACCGATGGAGTTAGGCGGCATTTTTAAGGAAAAAATGTTACTATATTTGTTTTAAAATATCTACATAACGCGTTTTAAAAATAAAAAAAAGATTAATTTGACCAGAAAAAATTAAGGTATGAACTCAAGAGTATAGTTAGGGACCATGATATTTTGTCTAATTTTTTTTTATCTATTTAAAGATATATTCTAAGTGAATATTTATTATTATTTAATACTATTACGTTCGAACAACATATTTATAAATTACATTTTTGTGATTGATAATTAAATTAAAATAAATTTAAGATGATGTACTAGTTCAAACAATATATTTATAAATAAGGTTTTTGTGATTGATAATTAAAATAAAATAAATTTAAGATGATGTACTAGAGTAAATCTAAGAGGACAAGAGTTCAAATTAAAAACACTTTACATCTTTCAGACCTCGTGCCTGAGACAAGTGGACCAGAGTAACCTAAGGAGGATTGAATTAACATTATCTTTGAACCAATGCTCAAGACTCAAAATGACAAGTCAGGTAGAAGACTCGGCACATGATTAACAACCACCCTTAGTAGGCATAAAACCTAAGTCCAACTGTTCCATAACTTCAATTTGAGTAAACAATAGAACGAAGGTTTTCTCCCTTTCCAAAAGGAAAACACATTAATTGCTACATCATGCCATGTTAGAGTATATAAATCATAAATAGTGGTTTTGGTAAGAACTCAATCTATACTTAATGTTAGTAAGGAACCCCACAAGTTCAGCAAGAATAATAATGATTCTTTAATACATTCAATTTGAAATTCGCCAACTTAAAACTCAACTTGTCTCTAACCTATTTTTGTCTATTTTTTCTGGTATAGGTTTTATCTATACCTATAGATAAAGGGGATACAACTATTTGGAGTGACCTATTTTTCTCCCGATTTTACCCTTAGATTTTTTAATTCTTTTTATCCAATAATAATATGTGGCACTCATACCATCCTACACTTATGGAACAGTTTAACAAAATATTTCATTTTATAACTTCTCACGTTTTTATTCATGTTATCAAATTTAGCATAACTGCTACAAAATAGGAATAGCAGTTACAACATATAGGAAATAGCAGTTTAATTTTAAATAATGGATGCATTGGCTACACACATAAAATTCAAGTGTAAATGGGAGTTTCTGTGACATCACCAAAATATTTCTTTAACTTCTCAATATCAATGTTCTTATTATTGGCTGCTACAAAAACAATTACCAACCATATTTACCTTTCACCATAACATAAACCTTCATCTCTCATGTGAACCACCACCAACAACGATCCTACGAACATTCACGGTTTTCATTTTTTTTCATTTCCTCCGGTTACAGCAACAACCAAAAGCACCGCTGAACTTCCGACATCACCGTTGAACTTCCGACATCACCGTTGAACTTCCGACATCACCGCTGATACATCCAACGGCCAACCTTCGCGATTGAACTGCCTTGCCAGAAACTTCTTGAAGGTACGTGAAATTCTAACTACTATCTATGACTTCTTTGCTTTATGTGTTTCGAAAGCAACACTGGAATTTTCGTTAGGATTCGTTCATATTTGTATAATCAACTTTTTTCACTTATTTATAGTCCTCCATTCTGCAATTGTGAAAGTGGAAAAGAAAAGTGCATTAACAAAAAGAAAGAAGGTTCAAAATTTATGGTGTGAGATTTGTCATATTAGCACTTTTTCAAAAGTTGTGATGGAAGGTCACATAAAGGAAAAAAAACATATGAAGAAAATGATAATATTTGAATAAAAGTTACTAAGCTAATAAAAGATAACTAAACAAAGAAACAAACCGAGTGACATTAGTCATTATTCTAATGGGCAAGCATATTAATCGAGCATAAAATAGATCATATACTTCTTAGAAATAAACATAAAATTACTCATCATTCAGTAAAGAATTATTGGACTGGAAAAGTTATCGCTACTCTATGGATGACCATCTTATTGAAGAAGCCAAAAGGATAATGAAAAAATACAAGCAGTAGCACTAGAGTAACTTACTTTAAAACACTCAATTTCTACTGTATAGATATATTAAATGTCCATACTCAAAAATATTGAACATGTTAAATTAAATAAACAAAATCAAATCACATTCAATAGAAAAGTTTTTTAATCTTCACCATACAATTAGTTACTTCAGTACCCATTGTATGTCTTCTCTTTATGTTGTAGTCCTTTCCGTCCTCTTCGACAATTTCGCAAACTGATATGTTCGGTAAGATAGTGAAATGATAGTTTTTGTGATCATGAGTTTGTTTCCAAAATCAAAATATAAATTCATGGAAGTTATGTAATGTATTATATTTAATTATATTTAATTAACTTAAAAATAAAAGAAAAATACCACCTATATATTTAGGTAACGGCCTAAACAAAATGCAACGGACAGAATCCACAACTGATTTAGTGGGGGTGTGATGTTCACAAATTAAATTGATTTAATGGACTGACATACTATAATAATATAATTATTAATTAATTATTAAAATAATTAGTTGAACGAAATTTAACTATTAATTAATAATAAATAAATTGGTGGAAATTTTGGGTAACATAATATTTTATTACTTAAAAGAAAACAATATTAACGTATTTTGGATAACATACAAAGTGGAATGCTTATTTTAATATATTTTCATAATTTGAATAATAAAATCATCTTATTCACTGCAACACTTATTTTAACGTATTTTAAATAAAGTGTAATACAATAATATATTACATAATTATTATATAAGTGATATATTTAATGTATTTTAACTGTGTTAGATTAAGTAGAAATAATTTAATTATTAAAATTATTTTGAATGCGCAAATTCAATATTAGGTGAAAAAAACGGAAATAAAATCTCACTATAAAATATCACTTATACCTATTTATAATTATTTCACTTTTAATAATTAAATTCTTATATTATGACTCCATCTATTGTAGTGTTAACGTTGACATCAATTTATCAACATTTATGTACGTCATGCAACATTTATTTGGGTTATTTGCGGAAATCAACAACATATTTAAATTTATAGTATACTTGAAATTGTGTGGTGTTCTTATAAAAACCCTCAAAGTTTAATGCAGAAACATGAAAAAGATGCATGACTCAATTGAAGTTACTGAAATAATTTAAAGTTTCTGGAAAAGTAACCAAAAGAGATAAAAAAAAATTAAAAATGTAAGGGAATAGAAAGTGTTAGAGAGAAGAAAAGTATCACTACAGTGAGCTGGATTAGAAAGGAAAAGGAAAGCACATAGAGATGCAAGAAGTGGGAGATTAGGATTGAAGCAAGTCATGGTAAGTAGTTGTGTTCTAAAGGATAAAGATGTTTTGAAGAATTGATAAACTAAACTTGAGAAAAGTGTAAATTTTGAAGAGATGAAGTAAAAATGGAGCCTAGGTAGTAACAGGTATAAATGCTTCTTTCACACGTGGCTGACATGCAAGTAATAACTTAAACTCATTTACAAGTATAAGTGCATATTTTGTAGACACATGAACAATATAATGTGACTAGAATCTGTTGCATCCATTGATCATTTAAGATACATATAGAAACACCCCACACCACTAACAAAAATAAGAAAGGATAAGTAACAAAATACAAACGAATATAACTTCAAAATATTTGTATAATCAACTTTGTGATATGCTCTTTCATATTTGTTTTGCATTGCATTTTGACTTTGTTCTCTCTTATAGAATACAATTTTTTTAATTTTAATTTTAAGGTAAATTATTTATCAAGTTAAATTAGTATATAGTATGAAAATAATTACCAAGTACATAATTTTTTTAATTATATTGTGTTATTTATTTAAAAAGAACTAAAGATAAATTATGCCATCTATATATAGGTATAGGTAACTTATAACATGCATAGTTAATTTTATTTAGTCTATAATATGTAATGATTGAAGAAGAAAATTTATATCAAATCATCTTTTGATGATATATCAGTTTTCGATCAATTGTTTTTGTAGAGGATTCGGTATAGTTTCCAGTTGACAATTACATTAATAAAATGGAAAATAATACCCGTCAAATATCAAGTCAACAACAGAGGTCAAGAAGGTCCGAAAATGAAAGGAAGAGGAGACAAAATATGAGCAACGAGCAGAGAGAAAACAATTTGTCGAGACGACGTGAAAATTATAGGCGGCGAAAAGAGCAAGAGAAACAAGCTCAAACATCTCTCCCTATAAACAGTCAGTCGAGAGTTCCATTTTAAAATTTTACAAATATGACTTTTCCAATATCACACTTTCAAGGAACTCATGACAGTGAAGCCGGCCCAAGTAGAATTACACTTGTTAATGATGTTGCACTTGGTTGGTGATTATCAATATATATATATATATATATATATATATATATATATATATATATATATATATATATATATATATATATATATATATATATATATATATATATATATATATATATATATATATATATATATATATATATATATATATATTATATATTACATTTCATAATTTTGTTCGCTTTTGTCATATCTTATTTTATGTATTTAAACCCGCAGATCGTAATTGCACATCACCTAATCAACGAAACAACACGAGTCAATCCGATACAGGTATAAGTGATATAGTTCTAAGTATGCGAGTATTAATTTTTACAAATGTATATATATTAATTACTATTTTTGTATCAGATGATATGGATGTTGATGAAGCTTTGGAGGATGCAGTAATATCATATGTTAACATGGATGTCAGAGAAAATGGTGCATTATCACATCGTCCTCAAGGTATGTTCGTAAAAATTTTGCTTCAAATAAATGTAGCCTTTGCTCATGTGACGTAAAATTTAAAATCATGCAATATTAAAATATAATAATTGAGGCATCTTGCATATATTTTTTATTTGTATTTTAGATTTTAGTTAATATTTAGTAATCAATATCAAACTCCTGCCTGTAGAATCAGAACATGCTTTTCGAGCAAAGCACAATATTGCTCGAAATTTCAAAAATAATATGATGATGGAAAAATCTCGGTTGCCTCATCCATTTACCTGTAGACACTGCAATGTAAGATTGTTTCATCATGAATCACGTGACACGTGTTGTAATGGTGGAAAGGTATCATTCTCACGAGTTGATGCTCCTATAGAATTGCAACAATTATTTTTGGATGGTTCAGCTGAAGGAAAACATTTTAGGCAACATATTCGAAGTTATAACCATGTGCTTTCATTCACTTCAATTGGTGTTCATGTTGATGAGAATATTCTTGCATCTGGTCGTGGTATATACACATTTCGTGCTCAAGGTGCTTTTTACCATAACATAGGAGGTTTCTATCCAAATGAGGGTGTCAAGCCGCATTTCTTACAACTATACATCTACGACACCGATAATGAGCTACATATTTGCATGCAGGAAAATCCACAATTGCACCAAAATGTAGTTCACAAATTACAGAAAACGCTCTATCAGTTTAATCCTTTTGTAATTAGGTTCAAGCAACTTTCAATACTTCCAAATATCAGTGAATGTAGCCTCATACTTAAGGAGCGTCCAAGTAATCACCATCAATACAATCTTCCAACTGATGAACAAGTTGCGGCAATTATTGTTGGATGTGATGCAGATTCTATGGATTATGGAAGGGATATTAATGTCATTCATTGTGATGGAAATCTCAAGAAAGTTCAAGAGACAAAGGGATATTATGATCCTTTGCAATACCATGTATTGTTTCCATTTGTGACGCATGGTTGGGACATCAACACAACAAATTGCAATGGACGAAGAGTGTCATGTCGAGCATATTACAGTTACATGCTTCAGGTAAATTTGGATTAATTTTAGTAGATAATCCACTTAGCTAAGTGTTGTTTAAAAAACTTTACATTTAACACCAACATTTTTTCAATCAACTGTAGATTCGCCCAAATGATCAATCAATGTTATTAAATGTGGGTCGACTGTTGCAACAATATGTTGTAGACAATTATGTCAAAATTGAATCAGGGAGATTAAGGTGGATTAAAGAGCACCAAAGTGATATACGTTCTGAATTATACCAAGGTTTACATGATGCTTTGCATGTTGGTGAAACTAATGCAGGTACAAATTCATATAGCATAAATATACAGTTTTAGATTAATAATTAGTTGTACTTCTAATGCTAATAATTCATATATTCTAATACTAATGCATTTCATGAATCATCGTAGAGAACATTGGAAAAAGAACAATATTGCCATCATCATTTATTGGCGGTCGTCAAGACATGACACAACGTTGTGAAGATGGTATGGCTATTGTTCTTAATGGCGGTAAACCAGATATTTTTCTAACAATGACATGCAATCCTTCTTGGAGTGAGATGACATCAGAACTTTTGCCTTTTCAAACACCACAAGATCCTCTAGATTTGCTAACAAGAATATTTCGTTCGAAATTTGAGAAATTGAAGGATGATGTTATTAATAAAGGAGTCTTGGGTAAAGTTAAAAGCTACATGTATGTCACTGAATTTCAAAAGCGAGGACTGCCGCATGTGCATATGTTGTTGGTCTTAGAAAGTAACGATAAGTTGCGTGACCCAAAAGATTATGATAGTATGGTAAGAGCAGAAATACCTAAATTAGAATGTGAACCACAGTTGCATGAAGCTGTTGTAAGACATATGATCCACGGACCTTGCAGCATAATCAACCGAAAGTCTCCATGTATGAAAGACGGACATTGTAAAAAAAGGTATCCCAAACAATTCTTGGATGAAACACATCAAGGCACTGACTCATATCTCGAGTATAGGAGAAGGTTTGATGAGTCTGTGTCGTTAGGTAAAGATAGGTTTGTCGATAATAGATGGGTGGTTCCTTATAACCCTTGGTTACTGTTAAAGTATGACTGTCACATCAATGTAGAGATTTGCAATAGCATTAAAAGTATCAAGTATCTATACAAATATGTGTACAAGGGCCCTGATCGTGTGGCTATGGAGGTTCATAAAGGATCATACATGGATGAAGTTCAACAATATGTTGATGCAAGATGGATTTGTGCTCCCGAGGCATTATGGAAAATATTTCGATTCACTCTTTACCGATTATATCCTTCGGTTGAAAGATTGCATGTCCACTTGCCGAACCGCCATCAAGTGCGCTTTTATGATCATCAGCAAATTGCAGATGTGTTAAATAATGAACACAACTCCAAAATAATGCTCACACAATTCTTTGCATTGAATCTACGAGATCCACAAGCAAGAAAGTATCTGTATAGAGAGATTCCAGAGCATTATTGTTGGAACAAGCGGGATATGGAATGGCATCATAGGCGATCAACAAGAAAAGTTATCGGGAGAATCTATATGGTATCACCTTCGGAGGGAGATAAGTTTTACTTGCGACTGTTGTTATCTCATGTCACAGGTCCAACCAGTTGGGAATATCTTCTTAAAAATAATGGCATGACTTTCAGTACATTCAAAAAATCAGCCGAGGATAGGGGATTTCTAGAGACTGATCATAGTATTCGTGATTGTTTGGTTGAGGCTACGAGTCTCCGAATGCCATATGCTTTACGAAGGTTATTTGTGATGATTTTAATATTTTGTGAACCTACTGATGTTAAAGGCCTTTGGAATGAGTTGTTTACACATATGGTAAAGGATTATCAAACACCTAACAATGTTGTGGAATCAGACTTAACTAATATGTTGTTGAAGGACTTGAATGAACTCTTAAACCTGCACGGTAAAAAGATTGAAGATTATGACCTCCCATCTTTACCCCCTAATATAATAGACAGGGGTGCAGTTCCAAGTATCATACAAGAGGAGTTAGCGATCGATATCCCCAATGAAGATATTGAATTTGTTGCTAAGTTAAATAATGATCAAATGATTGCATTCAACACCATTATGAATGTAATTGTTCAAAAACACAGTGGGGTATTTTTTGTTGATGGTCCAGGAGGAACAGGTAAAACATTCCTTTATAGAACATTAATGGCAAGTTTAAGAAGTAGAGGAGAAATTATCTTAGCAACTGCATCATCTGGTATAGCTGCAACATTGTTACCCGGTGGTAAGACTGCACACTCTCGATTTAAGATACCTATTGATATTCAACCGAGTTCCATTTATGGTATTCAAAAGCAAAAGGATCTTGCAAATCTCATTAGAGTTGCTGCCGCAATAATTTGGGATGAAGCACCAATGACAAACAAAAATTGTTTGGAAGCCTTAGATCGATCATTACAAGACATTTGTAGCAACAATGCTCCATTTGGTGGAAAAGTTTTGATCATGGGGGGGGGGATTTTCGTCAAGTTCTTCCTGTTGTAAGAAAAGGTATTAAGGCACAAATGATTTCAGCATGTATTGTTCATTCTCATTTATGGAATCATACCAAGATTTTGCATTTGCGTCAAAATATGCGATCATTGCATGATCAAGAGTTTGCAGAATTTCTTATTTGCATTGGTGATGGTGTTGAACCTACCAAACCAGATGACATAGTGAGGTTACCTTTAGATATTGCAATCCCATGGGAAGGTGAACATTCCACACAAGTACTTATCCAACATATTTTTCCTAATTTAGAATTGCATGGTTGGGATGCCCCATATATGGTACAAAGAGCTATTTTGACACCAACAAATAATGATGTCCAGAAATTAAATGATATGATTATCGATGAGTTTCCAGGAGAAGAGCATAATTTGTTATCGTTTGACGAGGTTGAAGGAGATAATCATAATTTATACCAGCAAGAATTCTTAAACTCAATTGCACAAGGTAGTTTGCCACCACATATTCTAAAGATAAAAAAGGCTGCACCATTGATGTTGTTACGAAATCTAGATCCTATATATGGATTGTGTAGTGAGACCTGGTTATTATGTCGTGGTTTATTTATGAATATGTTGGATGTGGAAATCTTGACAGGAAGCAACGCAGGAAAACATGCTTTTTTGCCTAGAATTAAAATAAAAACATCTGCAAGTGATGGACTGCCTTTTGTCCTTAGTAGAAAGCAGTTTCCTGTGCAACTAAGTTTTGCAATTACAATAAATAAATCACAAGGACAAACCATTCCAAATGTTGGATTATATCTTCCACGACATGTTTTTAGTCATGGACAGTTATATGTGGCTTTATCCAGGGGTGTTTCATAGACTACAACAAGAGTTTTAACCAAGGAAGGAAAATTGAAAGGAGAAGATGGTGACTACACAAAAAATGTAGTCTACAAACAAATTCTTTTATTGCACCCGCAGGTATTTATTAAGTACATTGAAAAAATTGCTCACATGTTGATTCCCATTTTGGTTACACGACATACCAAGCTTATATTGTATTATTTATATCATAGATAGATAATAACTAAATATAATTTTCTTTTGCTTTAATATACAGACAAACTAGAACACTGTGAAATCTTTCAATTATGTAAGGAGTTGAGACGAAAGACTGTTGAAACTTGCTTCGACATGAAAGTAAGTTATACTTAATCATTTATTTTATGCTTTTATGTTAGATATAAATGGGGTGATAGTTATTCTCACTATTCTTATGTAATAAATTTTAGATAACAGAGTTTGAAGATAAATGGAACACATGGAAGGATGAACAAAGTATTTCATCCATCGGCAAACTCGACAATAAGGTGTATTTATCTTTTCCGTAATACGTAAAAAAAATCTTGCACTTTCATCACTCTTTCAGTAACATTTTTATCATCCTCGTTGAAACAGGTCAAACGTTTGAAAATTTACTCCATCGGTTGGAGCTCCACAGTGATAACAGATAAAACACAACTTTGGAAAATGGTGAAAAGAGAAATAATATCTCAAAGGATGGAGAGATTTTTATTTAATTCATTTAAGAATATATTTACTCTAGATTATTTTTGAATGCATGAATTTAACTGCTATTTGTGGTTTATGTAAATAAAACCATATATATTTACTAAGTCCATTGTTTTCCTTATTTACCAGAAATCCAGGTAATTCAGAAACAAGTCATAATTTTTGTTCTACCAAATCTAGACTAAAACAAAGTATCTCCATTCTCCAGGTATTATTTGTGTCGCAATAAACCATATTATATTCAAACGAGTCAAGTTTTCTGAATGTATTTCTTTTATAATATGACATTTCGTCATGTATTTGTAGTTTTTTAAATCTCAAGAGCGCGTTGATAAAGGGATGTACGAAGAATTGATTCGAATCTTTATAAGGTAAGCAAAAGCTATATTACACTACTTACTATTAATTTTACTATCTTTTTCTCTAAAAAAAATCTAATTTAAGAGTCTTACATTTTTTCTTTACTACGGAAAACAATTGCAGGGAAAAAGAAAATACTTCGAATAGAGATTTCATGTTCGGCATTCCTCTTAAAGAACGTCATTGATTACACAGTATCAATATTACTTTGCATGTTTCGATATAATTTTGAATATCTTTATTTACCATTTTCAAAATGTAATAATATTATTTTTAATGCGACCTACAGTAGAAACCTCATAAAAAGAAAAAGAAATATTTATTTTTCTCTGTTGTGCGCATTAAAAAAAGCGGGCAGACGGGCACGGGAGTGCCCGTCTGAATGCTAGTCCCAAATAATATGATAACACTTGCTTATTTTTTATTATATTTAGACGGTGATGCAGCGATCCTTATTTTTTTACACTATATTCAAGTCATACATCGTGTTACTTATAATGACCTAATTTTTCCATTATTATGTATTTGATCAATGCTGTATAGATGAAAAAAAAATTTACATTGATTATGGCCTGCCTAACAAAACTTTCTAATTTATCTGAACATGGAACCATAAAAATCACTAGCACCACTAAAAAGTCATATATATATATATATATATATATATATATATATATATATATATATATATATGATAAAATTGACTTGTGCCACACAAATAGATCCCTACAACAGTCTGATCCCATCTCAAGATGAAGAAGGTTACCACCAGTAACAACAACAACGACTGAGCTGTCATAGCAAAGATTCTAGCCAATTTGAAAATTGTGTGCCACCAGAATGAGCCACTACAAACGAGTGTTTATGACCTACAACAACAACACATAGATTTAGAGTTGATCAATTAAAAAGAGTCCATGGATCCCCAACCAATGGAAACTGAGGTTTGGGACGCTTCAATCCCTGACAATTGCAAATCACCATCCTTGGTGTCATTTGACGATAATAATGGTCCCCAAGAGCACTTAATCGTAATAAACACAGATGACTATAATTTGAGTGGATGACTCACTAAAGTGTAGGTTGATGATCGATATGTTGAAGCGGGTCGCCCTCAGTTGGTAAATGAGCCTCTAGAGGTTCTTAGTGTCGAGTTACTATGATCTATTAAGGAAGATGGTTCATCATTTCTCTGCCAACAAGCATAGAAAGGTTTCCATAATAAGTCTACTCAATGTCGGACAAGACTATTATGAGCCCTTGCATGATTATTTGGCGATATATAATTAAGAGAGCTTTAAGGTCTTCAATCTAAACCAAGATATATTCATCGGAGATTTTCTTAACGGCCTCAAGGTTGGGCACTTAAACAAGTCTTTGGTCCAGAAGTCGGCTGACTCGATATAAGAGATCATGGTGAGAGAGGGATGTTATATTTGAGAAAAATTGAAGTAATTCCGAAAAGATAAACTGAGATGCAAGATGGCATGGTGGCAGAAAATATAAAGCACATGGCCAACAAAGGAACCAGAACACAATAGTGGTTTGAGAGAAAGATGCATTCAAGCCCACTCGAATGCCATTAGAGCATTTAACCCATTTAACACAAGGAAATGGTAGATCCTCCAAGTCGTCTACCACTCCAAGTTCATTCCTAAACCCATTTCCCCAATGGGAGATGTGATGGGGAGCGATTCATAGAAATGGTGCAAGTATCACATGATAGGGATCACCATATAAATGATTGTCACCACCTGAATTTTTTTTGAAAATCTAACCTAGGAAGGCCACCTACAAAATAAACATGAATTCACTCATCTACACAATAAGTTCTATGATTGTAAACCCTATAGGTTTTACTCGTAGATGAGGTTTAAACAAGTATAGACTTCTTTTCTATGAAGGGCTAAACAAGTATAAATGGAGAAACTTAAGAGGTTTTGATGTCAAATAAACTTCTTCAGTTTAAACAACGACACTCTTGTTGCTTTCCCATTTGGCAAACATCACACAATTTATCTTTTGAAAAGTTTATTTTTGGAAGACCAACTACTAGATTTTTGGATGTTATCTTATTTAGCAAGTCAAAATGCACATGGTTTAAGCGTCTATTCCATAACCAAGATTCCTCATTCTTAGATACTAAACACTTAGTCCCGTGCATTGAGGCATCATCTAGATCAAACATATAGACATTTTCAATCCTAGAACCCTTAAACACAAGGTCATTACTATTATTATGCTCAATTATACAACTAAGAGTAATGAATAAAATTGAATACCCTTTGTTACATAGTTGGCTAATACTTAGAAAGTTATGTTTAATCCCTTTCACTAACATCACATTTTTAATGTTAATTATGGAGGGATTTCCCACAACACCTTCACCAAGAATTTTACTTTTTGTATTGTCTCCATAGGCGACGTGATCACTTTCCTTCTCATCGAACTTAATGAACATGGAAGCATCTTCTGTCATGTGTCTTGAACATCCGCTATCTAGAAACCACAATCTTTTTGCGGAAGTAAGATGTTCCTGTGACAAATCAATAAGGTAACTTAGATCTCCAACTAGAGGGTCCTTTAGGGTTAGTTGAGTTGCATTTAGGTATCCATGTCATTTTACCATTGATACCTGAATGTTCCTAACATGACAAAGAGGCCTAATGTGGCCCTTATTTCCACAATAATGGAAAATAGCTTTAGATGAAACACTCGTTCTATTTCTCCTAGTGACATGGGTTTTTTTTCTTAAAAACCTTCCCTCCAGAATTATATACCATTGAAGTTACACTTTTCTTTCGTGCCATCAAGCAAAAGTTAGCACACTCATCATCTGAACTCGAACAGGAATCAGAGAAGCAGATTTCCACCTCTTCTTCTCATGCGATGTAGGTTATATGACCTTTGGAATATTTTCCCTTCGTCTTATAGAAAGTCATGTCTTTGCTTTTATGATGTTTGGTGAGATTTGGACATGTAGTTCTATAGTGTCCCAATTTACCATATTCATAGCATGTGATCTCATCATCTTCTTTCTTGTGATCCTTAAATGGATGGGTATTTTTGAAATTCACTAGACCTTTATCTGTATGCTTGAGCTTGTTTCTCTTAAGATATCTATTATATCATCTGACAAATAAATCCATTTCTTCCTTTTTGGAAACTTCTTCGTCAGAATCGTCACTTTCTTCCCTTGACTTCTTCACTTTTGAAGATGAAGCTTTCAAAGAAAGATCTTGTTTCTCTTTTTTTTTCATTGTCTTTCTTTTTCGACTTTACTTCTCTATCGGTGAGTCATTTCAGATCATTCTCATGCTCGGGTAACTTCCCAAACAGTTTTGTAATATCCAAAGTACTAATATCATTTGCTTCGTTTATTGCAGTGGCTTCTGGTTGCCACTCCCTGCACATGGATCTCAATATTTTATTAGTACAATCTTTGTTGGAAAAGCTTTTACCTAAGTCTCGCAGTTTATTGATCAAATGGAGGAATCTAGTTTTCATGGAATCCAAAGATTCTCCAAGTTCCATAGAAAATAGTTTAAACTCCTCTATAAACATTTTGATTTTAGAATCCTTAACATCCTCTGTTCCCTCATAGAGAGTTTGGAGAGCATCCCACATACCTTTAGCACTCGTATAATGTGAAATTGAATAGAACACTTTAGCACTTAGCGCTGAAATGATTATGTTACTTGCTTTCAAATCATATTTAGCCTTTTTGGTTTCACCATCAGTCCAATCTTTTGGATGTTTAACAACGTCATTATCGCTTTGGGACTATATGGTCCCTCGGTGATGGCACACCACAATTTTTTGTCAATCGATAACAAGTGTACATACATCATCGATTTCTAATATGTATAATTTTTGCCTTTGAAAACTAGTGCTCTATTATACGCTCCCTTAGGATCGTTATCTTCCAACATATTCACTAACTTTTGGATGTTGATTAGACACAGTCAAAATACCAACTCTTGATTCCAATTGTTTGGTGTGAATATGGAAGTAGAAAAATGTTCTAGAGGGGGGGGGGGGGGTGAATAGACCCAAATTAAAAAACACAACCTCCATTTTCCAAAATCATAGTGTTTTCAAAAATGAGTTATGAGCGGAAGGTTTGAAGCCAAAATGAAAATTATACAATTGATTATGATCAAGCTAATACAGTTCGTTTCACAAATATCCAAGATTATAAATAATGAAATGTTTGGTATTGGATTGATTCAATCTGTGTAGTCATAAGAAGTGTACACAATTGATTCAATATTTAGATTTATCAATCACAATACTAGATTGACTAGTAGTCCAATTCCAACAAACCTAAGATTTATGTAGTTAATCGCCATAAAGAAAAAATAAATATAATACAAAGGAATTGAAAAACCTAGCAATCAATCACTACAAATATAAATGACAGAGTAGACTTAGAGAGATGACACAGAGATTTATAGTGCTTCGACGTTCGTCCTTGCTTGGCCTACTATCATACCCTCAAATTTACCCTACCTCCATATTGTAGCACCTCAAATTTGCACCTCCCATTTGTATATACTTTTCATTTTAGGTCATTAGCATTGCATTGTCATTGCATAGTCCATCATGTCATCAGCCAAGACTGGTTAGAAGATTCAACTATGCAAGGCAACAAGTGCACTGTCCATGAGAACAAAGCCCTAGGGTTGGTGCAATGAGTTCATGTGACCTAAGGATCATTTTGAAGATGATTGGTCAAGAATTGAAGGCTCAAAAACTCATCAGTCCATGAGCAAATCATTTGAGGCCCACAAAAGTCAACAGAAGTCAACTGTCAGTTTAACTATGGATTTGGAGGTGGGAAATGGTTAGAGATGCCTCATTCATGTGTAAACAAGTCTCATTTGACATTTCAAACATCAACATTGAAGGATTTGAAGTCAGATCAAGACTTTCCAAAAATAGCAAGTGACCTGTAATTTGAACTTTCCAAAAATGGAAAGGTTTTGGACCAACTTCAACTCAAGATTAGATTATCAATAAAGCTTCAAATGAAATTATGTCCAACATGAAAGTTGAGGGATCTTTCTCTCCCATTTCCAAAAAGTCCAAGATCATGAATTTCTCATGTGTGGTTGAGGAGATATGGTTCAATCATGGCAAAGTGTGGTTTAGACTTCAAATGAGCATAACTTTCAAACCAAAAGGCCAATTTGAGTGGTTCTTTTTGCATATTGATCCTTATAACATGTATTTTCCAAGCATGGCATCACTTGGAATAAAATCTCATTTGCATGGCATTGGTTCAATCATGAAGATTTTTGTGAAGAATAGCATAAACTCATTTTGGTGTAACATGAGCATACCAAATCATTTCCAAAGTGTGCATGGCATGTTTTTAAGTCATTTTGAGCCAAGCACATGCACTGTTCACGTGCATGAAGGTGCATGGAGTGGAAAATTGATTTTTTGCATTCACACCACAAAGTCCTTAAACTCATTTGCATTTTGCTTAAGCCTTCCCTAAACATGATTAGCATTGACTATAAAGCCTTAAACCATAACTGTTTTTCAGGGGGACCAATTCTAGATCTAGATTTTCACAAATTCTCAAAATTCTCTCTCACTTTTTTCTCCAAAATTCTGCAAACACAAGCATTTTCCATGGATCATTTCATGATCCTGAGCTATAATTGAGCACATTTGCACGTGGAAACAGGGGAAATCGTGCCTGTTTTGTTCATGTTCAAGGTGTGAAGCTTCCATGGCAAGTGGAGATTGAGCAAGATTCGTGTACATTCAAGCCTCCATTTCATCATCCTTTACTACAAGAAGCATATTGGAGAAGAATTGGAACATCAAAGGCCTTGGAAACACGTGATTTCAATTGCTGCTCATCAAGAGGTAGGTTTTTTGACCTCTTTAATTCTCCAAATTGTTGTGCCTATTGTATAGTTCATAGATTGGTGATGAATCTGAGCTTTGAATGGAGTGATTTGGTGCTATATACATGAAGATCCGTGCATTTGAAGTTTTGGTGTAGATTTTCATTTCCTTCGATCCATGCGTTTGATGTTGTTTCTTGATGAAATATTCATGGATTCTTGTTGTATGATGCATGATAAGTTGATTGATGTGCTCATTTTTCATTTCTAGAGCATTTGATTTTTCTGGAAAAATGTTGGATGAAGATCTTCATCGTGTTCATCATGTTCATACACATTGCCAGTTTTCCTGCGAAGTTTCTTGCAAAACGCATAGGATTACCTGCGAAATTTGCCACGAGTTCATGTTGTTTCCTGCGGATTTTCAAACACGTGCATGCGCGCCAACTTAGGGTTTGTAGGTCAAAACGATGTCGTTTTGAAGGCGCGCGCTTGGCATTTTAAAACTGGCCATGGCTCGAATCCTGCTGAGCGCATTTTCCACATTGCCTTGTGTTTTTCATCATTTCTTCATCATTTCATGTCTTGGCTTCACATTTCCATTTCAATTTTTCTCATCTTCAAAAAATCATATCTAATTGAAAACTTATCCAAAAATTATGAGGTTTTTTGCATCATGATCCTTATCTTGTCTAGTTTTTTTATGATCATTAAAATGCAAATTGTGCCTGGCCTGGAAATTATTTTGTCTAAGGAGTTTGAACATGTATGCTTGCTTGACCTTGCCTTGCCATATCATTTTTGAAATGCTCATCTTTGATCCAATGAGTTTGAAATTTTGTATGCTATAACTAGACTCATTGCTTAACATTTTGGTGTTGATTTGGTATTTTTACCATTTGTCATTGCTGTTTTATGAATGTGCTAAGTTGGTGTGACAATTTGTGTCACACCTTGTGATGTTCAATTCGAATGATGTGTTAGCCATGCCAAATGATCTCCAAGTGCCTTGATTTTTTGTATGATGCATTCTACAGATGTTGTGATTGCTCATGATTTTTGTTGGAATTACTTGAATCATTTCTGATTTAATTGAGATTTTTCATTCTGGTTGGTCACATTTGAGCTTTAAAATTTCCTTGAACTTCATTTGATCACAAAATGCTTGTTTCTTATCCAATGCTTCTGAATTTTTGCATACTATTTCTAGACATGTTGAGTGTTGTTTTGGCTTTGGTTTGAGGTTTTTACCAATTACCATTTTTGTTTTATGCCTATGCTAACTTGGTGTGACAATTTGTGTCACACATGGGCTTGTTGTGCTTGTCTTGACTCATGTTATGTGATTGCCATGCCTAATGATGTCCAATGCCTCTAATTTTTTGTGTGATGATCATGCTGTATGTCCTGTTTACTCATGAATTTTTCCAAGATTATTTGAATCATTTTTGATTTAATGTGCATTTATTTCTTCTAATGTCACAATGTGGTTACAATTTGCATACCTTGCCATGTTTGGTTCATGAAATGCTTTTGGTTAATGATATTGACATGGGACCTTTTGAGTTGTGTTCTTGATTGGATAAGGATGATTCATGTTAAATTTCATGTTCTGTTTTGAATGTTTGACCCTCTCTTGACCTGTAGCGGTGTATTCGTCGCTATATGATTTATTGATTAAACCATAAGCAAAGCATACAATGAATTCGAGTCGCCACCGCACTTTTATTTATCCAAAGGACTGGCTAAAAAGCGAACAAAAGCCTAAGAAGTTTTACGCATAGAAAACTAATGAAAAGATCAGAGAATCTGGGTAAGGGGTAAATTACGCAATGGGAAGGTGTTAGGCACCCATCACGTCCTAGGTACTCCTAGGGAGCCCTTTTCACACTTGTTGTATAAAATTGTTATTTGTTATGAAATATTCATTGTGCAAACATGATTGGGATGATGAGAAAAGAATATACAATTTTTATTGTTTTTGTGTTCGAACGGATGAACCCGTTGCCTACGTACCTTCCATCAAAGGTAAGGATCAAAACGCCGTAGTTCGGCTAAAAGATTTCCAAAAGTTAGTGAATTCAATTTTAAACACAAGCCCTAAGGTCTTACGTTATCCACGGGAGAAAACTCAACCTTATACAATCAACAAGTCCACCATGTGAGAAAAGCTTCAACTTGCTAGTGAGGGGTTAACCCTATAATAAGCAAGGAAGACTTACAATTCAATCAACTAAGGACAAATAGGCGAGATTAACATCAACCAACTAGGATAAATCAAACCTATGGCTAATGTATGTAAACTTAACAAGAATGGACAAAGCCACAAAACAATTGAATGGGTGAAGTTAATTGATTATGATTATTCACAAAGGGAGGGTCAAAGTATGATTAAGATTGATTCAAAAGAAGTATTATGAAAATGGAGTTTGAAAAAGTCAAGGACTTGGGGTCCAGGTTTTTTAATTTAAAAGCATGAAGATGTTTGCACAATATTTATCTCAAGTTTTAAAAGCAACATGTGAAAAGGTTTAGGACAAAATGGATGAATGGATGAAGATGGAGTGTAAAACTTCCTAGAAAGTTCACCTCTTGAGATCATATAGAAGATGATTCAAGTGTGTCTTTTGGAATAGGCAATGAGCAAAACAAGCAAAGCAAAAGAGGAAAGTCAACAAAAGCGGATACCGGATGCCAATCACTGGACTTATACCAATCTCCTAAAACGAAACTGGATATCAGAGGCCACTCTATGGACTTATACCAATCTCCTCAACAAAGAAATAAAAAGTGGATACCGGATGCCAATCTATCTGGGCTTATACCAATCTCCAACAAAAAACAAAGCAAACATTTGGATGTCAGATGCCAATCTATCTGGGCTTACTCTAACCTCCAACATATGATCATAGGAAAACAAATGCCAAATTACACGGACTTACAATTGTATCCTCACATACAACAAACAAATGCATCAAGCAAAGAGAAGATGAGTGGCCAATGAAATGGTCTTATACTCACTTCCATATCATAGGAACAATGGCCAATGAATGGTCTTACAATTGTCCTCAATGGGTAAATAACAAAGATATGTCACAAAGACAAATGAAATGATCATGCACTAATGAGCAATTAATGATGATAAATGCACAAAGCATGCAAGCAGACATATGCATATGAAATAAGCAATCAATCAAATGAAGTCATTCAGCACACACTATAACCAAACAATTAGGCTCATACAAAGGGTGGGCATTGAAGCCAACTGGAATAGGGTTAATGGTGCTCTTAACCTTGACATTGAGAGCCAAGGTGAAGCAGATGAAAGGATATGAGGGTTGTGCCTCATGCTCTTATCCCTGGTCAGGGAGAGCTTTGAATATCAGAAGGTGTGGGAGTTCAGAAAGATGGAACTCTCTCCACAAGTTAGACTCGATAGATCTTGGGTTTTTACTCACTATGCATCAACACATGTGGTGTGAGCAAGGTGAGTGACTCACAGAATAGTAGGAGATAGGTTACATATCTCTTGGATTCTACCAATTGCCTTATTTAAAGGACTTTTCCTGCTTGGGACAAAAGTAAACAAACACAAACATCGCCTCTTAAGGAGGACTTCAGACAGTTGCTTGGCCAAGTAACAGGCCAGGTCTTCCAGACTACATGAAGGAAAAGGATTCTACCTCAATGCAAATGCTATCAAGCAAAGTAATGCAAGTTCTCAAAGAACTAATAGCAACTAATGGTACCTGAAATCAATCAAGTAAAATCAGTATACAACTCAAATTCAAAACCAATATAAGATAAGGACCAACAGAATCAGTCAAATGTGCAATGCACAAAGCTCAAAGCATATGAGCTAAACATCCTACAAAACAAACAAGTTAGTTCATGATAATCAATCAAACTCAATTAACTTGCATAAGTCTCCTTAAGGCATTTGCTTCTTAACCTGAAAAGCAAACTTAAACATGAGAAACAAGACCACTAGGACAAGCCTAGGGTCAAAAAGAGATAAGAAATCCCAAAACAGCAAGTGAAAGCTATCCAAAATCAAGTTCAAACAATTAAGAAACAAACCCAAGTGGTTTCACATTCATATCATTCATCATTATCATTTTCACAAACAAATTAGGTCAAGGCATGTCATATAGAACCTCAAAGAAGTCAACAGAAAGACTCCACTCAAAACCAGTCACAAACATTTCAAAAAAATCTCAAATAATTCATGATCAAACATCATCCATAACATGATAAGCATACCAAATTTCAGCTCATTTGGATCAAGGGAAGTAGGTCAATGAAAATCAGAAAGTCAAAGCAAGTTCAAGCAAACTCAAACAAAGCATCAAAACATGCACCAACTTCAATTAATCATAAAACAGTGACAACACATGATAAATGAATGGGACTAAAACCATGACAAACTTTAAGATGTCTACAATTCACATGTCAAATTTCAAGTCCATCCAATTAAGCATTAGAATTTCACAAATCAAATACAAACATGTGTCACAAAAAGTCAACAAATGACCAGACAGGGGAGAAAATTCCAATCAAATAGGAAATTCCATCAATAATTCCATAAAAATCACATGTATTCTCAACATCCACAAGTACATTCATGCAAAAGTCCAGACCAATTTGAGTTCAATAAGCATGGTAATTAAAATCATGAAGTTGGACATGAATTGTGTGACACAAATTGTCACACCTCTATTCAAAAAATCATATCTCATCAACCAGCAATGATAAATTCACAAACTCTACACCAAAATCACCATGAACATGTCTAGTTTAAGCACAAAAAATTTCATAGGCATTGGATTAAGTATCATCATTTCACAAGCAAATTGGCATAGCATACACAAAATGGATACACATGAACAAACCCTAGCACATTTAAAAATCTACACGTGCAAAAAATCTGGAAAAATCACCATAATAAACTAGAGATCATGAGGAGCATTTCACAAAAAATCCCATCAAATTTGGATTAAAAATGAGTGACTTATGAATTTTTGAAGATTAGCACACAAAATGAAATAAATATTGAAAAAGAAAATGATTTAAATGAATAATAAAACCGGCTGTGGCATTTTTGTAAATATTGGACTCACTAAGTGAAACGCCGCGTTTCACTTAGTGAGGTGGCATGCAGCAATTCTTTTCATGGCAATGCAACAGTAACAAACATGCAAAACAAAAATTCCAAATGCCAAAACACGATTCTGGGTTTTACAGAAATTAGGGTTTGCCACTGTTCATCGTGTTCATCAATCGTGATGAACTTTTTTTTCAGATTTGGGAAACAAACACACCATTCAAATCAGCAAACCATGTACATCAATAATCTAACAATCATTTTCGCTAACTCATGCTAACAAAAGAGAAATAAGCAAAAACATATTTGACAAACACACTTTACTTTCATGTTTCTCTCTCAATAGTCAACCATTTTCCACGATTTAAGTTTCATTGCAATCAGCATGGAGAGATCTTTCTAAAGCATAGCATGATTTTAAAAGAATGGCTAGGTTCGAAATTTTACCTAGCTTGAAGAACAGTGATGATTTGGTGGTTCTTTGGTCGTGCAAAGTATAAACAGAAGTTTCTTGATGCTCCAGATGATGAATGGATGAGTATTGGAAGTTCAGTTGCCTTGCTTCTAGTTCCAAATTCGAGCTGCCATGGAAGAGAGCTCAATGCAACAGTGTGGATTCTTTGCCTACAGTGATGAAAAGGTACTTGATAAAGCTTCCAAAAGGATGGTGAATGATGAATCAATGGATAGTAGCACAAGTTCCTTTGAGATTTTCAGAAAAAAGTTCAGATGAAGAATCGAGTGTTTTGAGAGAAAATGAAGTTTTGATCTGTTTTGGCAAAGTGTGGCTAGGGTTTTTCCAAATCAGAAATGTCCAATATATACTCTGTTTAACATCCTTAAGTTTTGTTAGTGGAATGGTAAGCACAATTTGGTTAAATGAAGTGTTTTGGTATTTTGCTAACAACCACTCAAGTTGCATGGGGTGCATGTTAATGCACGAAAATGGGCTTTAACACATTCCAAATTTGATTTCTGAACATTGGCAAATGGTAAAAAGTGTAGGAAATGGTTAATTTGAAAGTCCACTTTTTCACCTCCCTCATTTTAAATTCAAGCCACTTGAAAAAGGTCATTTTGATTGGTTGATTTTTGGTGAATTGTGATGAAGGATTTGGATAGAGCACATCAAATATGACTTGTAGCAAAAAACCTCACTCAATTTGGCCAAATGGTTTGGAAGATATGCCACTTTGAAGTTCAAAAAATTTTGAGAATGATTTGATCATAACTTGCCAACCACACATGAGAAATGAGTGTTCTTGGACTTTTTGGAAATGGGAGAACAAGATATTCAACTTTCATGTTGGACAAAAATTCATTTGAAGCTTGTATGATGATGTAAATTTGAAGAGAAGAACTTTCCATTTTTGGCAAATTCCAATTACAGGTCAACTTTCTATTTTTTGGAAATTTGTTGTCTGACTTCAAATTCTTCACTGTGGATGTTTGACATGTTATATGAGGCTTATATGGACATGAATGAGGCCTCTCAAACCAATTCCCACCATCAAATCACTGATTAAATGCACAGTTGACCACAGTTGACTTCAGTTGACTTTGCTAGGGTTTTGGCTGACTGAACCATGTTCTGATGAATTCCAAGCCCCTAACACTTGATATCTTGATTCAAAATTATGTCACAACTCATATGAACTATTGATGAATGATCATGGTGCCCAAATTCTTCAATAATGGCCACCATCTATCTCAATGACTGACTTTGACTGATTTGACCTAATTGGCTTCATCTGCAAGTAACATGGTTAGATGACAATATTTTTGTACTTTTGGTTAATAGACAGATGAAAAGCAATGATACACAAATGCAATACATGCTTGGTGATCAAGAACCACACTCACAAGATAACCCACCCACTAGGAGGGAAGCAAAGGTGCACAAAGATCCTTGAGGCAATGATATGGTATGATATGATGCCATGAGGGATCTTAGGGACAAAATTGGGGTCTTACAGATGCCCCTATTTAAGGTCATTCTAGCCGGAGAAGTGAAGTTTAGAAATCTTCATCTCGACGCGGTAGAATAGGCTTAAATAACAGTAATGAGACAAATTTTGGTCCCTAAGAGACCTCATGATGCAAATGTATGTATGCAAAAGACACAAACTCTGTGGGGAATACAGTTCACACAGAAGAAAAGACGATCCATCGGAGTAATACACTCACCAGGAACAGAGACTCTAACAAGACTCTTGTTGGGGATATTAAAAGAAAAAGAATGCGTGAGCAGGACACGACTTCAAGTTGGGGAAAAACAAAACTGACACAGCGTGAACAAGACACGACTCTGATTAGGGTAATAACAGAAATCAGACTGGAGACCTAACTGGGGAGTGAAGGACTCACACTGGGGAAGAGAAAATTCCAAAAGGAAAACATCCATTGGAGAGACCCAAGCTGACTCCTGGGAAGAAGCAATAGGAAACTCCACTGAGGAAGGACCAAAGAATGAGATGTTACCGGTATAAGGGTAACAAACTCAGGAAGAATGAATATCTAAGACCGGTATAAGGGTGAGAGATATCAATCAACCAAACATCTGAGAAAGACCTGAAAAGGTACATAAACTCAGGAAAATCTGACTCCACAGGGGACCGAGGTCATAATAGGGAGTAGAAAGGAAGGAACACCAGGGATACCGAGGTATATAATAGGTGACCGACCAAAGCGTGAATTGGTATATATGCCAAAACACTCATCATCCGAAAGGAGGGCTTGAAAAAGCAAATCGACTTACAGGATGGACATTCGAATCCACAACGGGAAAACGAACCTTACTCAACTGGGGACACAAACCCAAAGAGTGCATGAGATATAATATCCATTACCGGCAGACCGTGGATAAGAAAACTCGCATGAGATATATTATCTATTACCGTCAGAACGTAGATAATAAACTCGCATGGTAAGAAACACCAGAGATACCGAAGCATATAATAGGTGATCTACCGAAAACGTGGATTGGTATATATGCCAAAACACTCATCATCCGAAACACAAACTGGTTAAAGGATGGATATTCGATTCTACAAAGAATACGAATCTTGCTCAGCTGGGGAAAATCAACAAAGGATTCCAACTAAAGAGCGTATGAGACACATTATTCATTACCGGCAGACCGTGAATAATATACTCGAAAGGAAAAGACACCAGAGATACCAAAGTATATAATAGGTGACTAACCAAAAAAAAGAGACAATCGATACCAAGCATCCGGGTAAACGAAAGACAACTCAAAGGGATAAATTGCAAGCATCCGGCAATTATCCAAAGAATATTCGATTCCGCAAAGGGAGTACGAAACTTACTCGACCAGGGAAACACAAAAGGCTTTGACTGAAGAGTGCATGAGATATGTTATTCATTACCGGCAGACCGTGAATAACATACTCGCATGGAAGATTATCCACAACTGGTTACGGGGTTAATAACGGATAAATCAACCGAAAAGAAAGGTATCGGGATACCAAACTAGGTATATAATGATGACCAATCAAAGGGAACAACAACATTACCAACACAAGGGTAAATGAAAGGAGACCCGCTGGGGATAAATTGCAAGCATCCGGCAATTATCCAACTGTACCACAAGGCACAAACTCCGGTGGGGAGAAACATCAACACTTGGGATTTACAACTACCAAATACGGGGTAGAAGACCACAAACTCAACTGGGGATAGAAATCACCACAGGGAGACACCAACTCTGTTAGGGATAAAACCACTACAACAGGAATCCACTTATAATCAGGACGAACCACAAAGGTTATCCTGTAAGGGGAAAAGAGATAGGACTTACAACTACCGAATACGGGGTAATAGCCATACTCTGGTGGGATAACCATGAATTAGGGTTTACATCTACCGAATACTGGGTAGAAGACCAACAACTCTGCGTGGGGATAGAACAAATCACAAATCCGCACGGGAAACCAAAAATAGGGCTCATAACAAACCACGAACTGCTGGAGAGCAGGAAAAATAGGATTTATAACTACCGATTGCTAGGTAGAAAATCAAAACTCTTGCCGCGGAATAAAGGTATATAATCACCAATTCCAACAAAAGGGCAAGGAAAAATAGGACTTACAACTACCGGTATAAGGGTAGAGGCCCGAAAAACTCCGCTGGGGAACAACCCACTGGGAAGCACAAGACAGTTGACAAACAGCCAATCCGGGAATAATCCGAAAAGACAGACTGAATCAAGACACGTCCTAATGAGAACGTAACTCAAATAGGAAAATCCATCCCAATATATATGTTGGGAGGAAACGGAAGAAACCGTCATCCACGAGGATATATCTCAGTGGGGAACTGCAGAAGGAAAGATAACAGACACTTTCTGCTTATGGTGCTGACTCTATATGGAGAGATTTAACACCCGACATCTGCTAGGGGAGATCTATTAGGGATCTGTATCCATAGCAGGAAACGACAAACGAAAGATATATGGCAAAAAATGCAACATGAATATCTGAATGTTTATGGATATGCATGAATATGCGTGATTTATGTTTGATGAATGCTGACAAAACAGGCATATCTAACACAAACAGGTCCAGGAATCAAACGCCCGGTATTATACTTCCAGGGAAAAACCAACTGGAAAGCCAATCTGCGGAGATCTACATGCTATAAAGCATAGATCTGCGGGTACTGCTGGGAAAGCAGAGGATTAGAGATATCAGGGAACACCAAATCTCTGAGTGATGGATCAGCAAACAACCCAACCAGGGTACAGAAAGTCACAACGGGCAAAACAGCCACCAAGACGAATCTGTTGGGGAACAAGAGAAAATCTCGAAGATCCGCAGGGGATCTCAGCATCAATTGAGGAACAAAGAGTTCTGCAACTCCAAACAACTCCGGGGAACAACCCTTTGAAGGAGAACAACATCATCCAAGTAGAATCCAACTGCATAAGCAACTCTACTGGGGAAAACTGCTGCTGGAGAAAACTGAGTCTTCAACAACACTCTGTTTGCAACTATGCTGGGGAACAACCCCATCACAAGATCTGAAGAAAGAAGATACTACCAAACCAGGAATATGAACCAAATGTCTTACCTGTTGGAGATCATGCCACCCTTGGGAGAGCACTGAGATATTCTTGAGTATCCTTTCAACCTTGTGAATATTCACTTTGTTTAAAACAACAATTTTTTTGAAAAATTTGATTGGTTTAAAAACAATGATATTTTACCAATTAAAACATGCAAAACATTTGTTGAATTGAAATAAATAAGAGTGCAAATAATTGGATAAAAAGCTCAAATTCATTTGATGGAATGGTAGCCTGCAAATGGCAAGACTCCATGGATTTGTACAAATTTGAAATCAGTGATATATATTGGAAGAGGGCTACATTGAACATAATGATCCTTTCTCTACCAATTTGAATCTCGATGTATTCGAAGCTTCAGTTTGACGACGAATCGAGAATCCTCTGACGAAATGACAGCTGGAACAGAAAGTCTTGTCAGGATGCAGTTACTTGCCAAATCCCTAATTTTTGCCTAGATTGCCCCAGGGTGAGGTACTCAATCTAGCGGGATGCAAATATTCCTTTTTCTTTTCAAGTCTCTAATTTTTGCCTGGATTACCCTTGCGGGTTCTCCACCGAGACGCTCATTTTTGCCTAAGCCGCCCTTTCGGGTTTTCAACTTAGCGAGCCATTCTGTTTTTCATTTGCATATACTTTTTTTTTAGGCAAAGTATTTCTTGACTGCATCTGAGTTCACAGGACAAGTGAAATCCTCCCCATCCATTGTTGTAAGCATCAAAGCTCCGCCTGAAAAGGCTCTCTTAACAACATATGGACCCTCGTAGTTTGGAGTCCACTTGCCCCTGGAATCGGGCGCGAAAGACAAGACTTTCTTGAGCACAAGGTCACCTTCTCGGAACACACGAGGCTTGACCTTCTTATCGAATGCTTTCTTCATTCTCTACTGATATAACTGACGATGACACATGGCAGTTAATCGCTTCTCTTCAATTAAACTCAATTGGTCATAACGACTCTGCATCCATTCAGCATCAGTCAACTTGGCTTCCATCAAGACTCTCATTGATGGGATCTCCACCTCTACTGGGAGAACAGCTTCCATGCCATAAACAAGAGAGAAAGGGGTTGCCCCTGTTGAAGTGCGTACAGACGTACGATATCCATGCAAAGCAAATGGCAGCATCTCATGCCAATCTTTGTACGTGACAGTCATCTTCTGGATAATCTTCTTGATATTCTTATTAGCAGCTTCAACAGCCCCATTCATCTTAGGTCTGTAGGGAGAGGAATTATGGTGTGCAATCTTGAATTCAGCGCACAACTCATCCATCATCTTGTTATTCAGATTAGATCCATTATCAGTAATGATCCTCTCTGGCACACCATAACGGCAAATCAGCTGGTTCTTGATAAACTTCACAACCACCTGCCTGGTTACATTCGCGTACGAAGCGGCTTCAACCCATTTGGTGAAGTAATCAATTGCTACGAGATAAACCGGTGTCCGTTGGACGCTTTCGGCTCAATCATGCCGATCATGTCGATTCCCCACATAGAGAAAGGCCATGGTGATGAAATCACATTCAGAAGTGTCGGAGGAATATGAATCTTATCCGCATAAATTTGACACTTGTGACATTTCTTCACATACTTGCAACAGTCAGACTCCATTGTCAGCCAATAGTAGCCTGCTCTCAACATCTTCTTAGCCATGGCATGTCCATTGGAATGAGTACCAAATGAACCCTCATGGACCTCAGTCATCAACAGGTTTGCTTCGTGTCTATCCACGCATCTGAGCAAAACCATATCAAAATTTCTCTTATACAGCACTTCACCACTGAGGTAGAAACTGCCTGACAACCTTCTCAAAGTTTTCCTATCTTTCACAGATGCCCCAGGCGGGTAGACCTGGTTCTGGAGGAAATTCTTGATATCAAAATACCAAGGCTTGTCATCTTTCACTTCTTCGATTGCAAATATGTGAGCTGGTCTGTCCAAGCGCATCACAGTAATATTGGGGACATCATTCCACCATCTGACCACAATCATGGAAGCAAGCGTAGCAAGAGCATCTGCCATCCGATTATCCTCTCGAGGAATGTGATAAAATTCAACTTCTGTGAAGAATGTTGAAATCCTCCTTGCATAATCTCTATATGGGATAAGACCAGGTTGATTCGTCTCCCATTCTCCCTTGATCTGATTAACAACCAGGGCCGAATCACCATACACATCAAGATACTTGATTCTCAAATCAATGCATTCTTCAAGTCCCATAATACAGGCTTCATACTCCGCCATATTATTCGTGCATTTGAAAGTTAGCCTTGCTGTAAACGGAATGTGTGAACCTTGAGGAGTAATGATCACTGCCCCAATTCCATTTCCATATTGATTAACAGCGCCATCAAACACCATCGTCCATCTGGAACCAGGTTCCGGACCTTCATCAAGTGTAGGCTCATCGCAATCTTTCATCTTCAAATACAGAATTTCCTCATCAGGGAAGTCATACTGAACAGACTGATGATCTTCGATCGGCTGGTGCGCTAAATGGTCAGCCAAGATACTACCTTTGATAGCTTTCTGAGCTCGATACTCAATATCATACTCAGACAACAACATCTGCCAACGGGCAATCCTCCCAGTTAAAGCAGGCTTCTCGAAGATATACTTAATCGGATCCATTCTGGATATCAACCAAGTTGTATGATTTATCATGTACTGGCGCAAACGCTTAGCAGCCCAAGCCAAAGCACAGCACGTCTTCTCAAGCATAGAGTACCGAGACTCACAATCAGTAAACTTCTTACTGAGGTAGTATATAGCAAATTCCTTCTTCCCTGATTCATCTTGTTGACCGAGTACACAACCCATCGAGTCTTCAAGAACTGTCAAATACATAATCAGAGGTCTTCCTTCCACAGGCGGAGACAATATCGGAGGTTCAGACAGATATTCTTTGATACTGTCGAAAGCTTTCTGGCAATCCTCGGTCCAATCATGAGACTGATCTTTCCGGAGGAGCTTGAATATCGGCGCACATGTGGCAGTCATGTGGGATATAAATCTGGAAATGTAATTCAAGCGGCCAAGAAAACCTCGGACTTGCTTCTCAGTTTTGGGTGCAGGCATCTCTTGTATTGCTTTGACCTTTGCAGGATCAACCTCAATACCTCTTTCACTTACCACAAAACCCAACAACTTGCCGGAACGGACTCCAAATGTACATTTGTTCGGATTCAGGCGAAGTTTAAACTTCCTCAAACGCTGAAAAAGCTTCAACAAATGCTCAATATGCTCAACTTCCGTTCGGGACTTAGCAATCATATCATCAACATAGACCTCTATCTCCTTGTGCATCATATCATGAAACAAGGTAGTCATAGCTCGTTGATACGTGGCTCCGGCGTTCTTCAAACCAAAGGGCATCACTCGATAACAGAATGTTCCCCAAGGTGTGATGAATGTTGTCTTCTCCATATCTTCGGGTGCCATCTTGATTTGATTATATCCGGAAAATCCGTCCATAAAAGAAAAGACTTTGAATTTAGCTGTATTGTCTACCAACATGTCAATGTGTGGTAGAGGAAAATCGTCTTTTGGGCTAGCTTTATTCAAATCTCTATAATCAACGCACATACGGACTTTTCCATCCTTCTTAGGAACAGGCACAATATTGGCCACCCACTGAGGATATGTAGAAGTCACCAGAAACCCCGCATCAATTTGCTTCTGAACTTCCTCTTTGATCTTCACTGCCATATCTGGATGAGTTCTTCTGAGCTTCTGCTTCACAGGCACGCACTCAGGCTTTAAAGGCAGGAAATGTTGCACAATATCTGTATCTAAACCCGGCATATCTTCATAGGACCAAGCAAAGATATCTGAATATTCTCGTAGCAAGCTGATCAAATCTTCCTTAACAGACCCTTCAAGAAGTGCCCCAATCTTCACCAGGCGAACACAATCCTCAGACCCCAAGTTGACTGTTTCCAAGTCTTCGAGATGCGGATGAATGATCTTCTCTTCGTGCTCAAGGAGACGGGTAATCTCATCAGGAATCCCCTCAACGTCATCTTCCTCTGCCTCAAATACAGGGAATTCAAAATTGGGAGATGGCGTTGGATCATTATGTTCAATGGGTTTTAGGATCAACCTGCATAATGATTTTGGTTAATGAAAAAATTTTAGCATTTAAACAAGCAAACCATTATGCAGATGAAAAGGATTGTTTTTTATTCTTGTTTTTTATGGGTTTTTTTGTGATCACTGATTTCATGCAAAAAAGCAAAAAGTGAAAACAAAAGGAAAAACAAATGTTTAACAATGCATTAATTGAATGAAAACATCATTGTATATATGTTTTGCCAACAATGTCATCACTTCTCCTTTTGGCATGGGAGAAGGGTTTTAAACAAAGTGAACAATTACTCTGATCTATGGATGACTGTAGGAACATCTACAGCGACCCAATTGTGGCAGACACCACCAGGAATAACGAAGTTGTTCACATCTTCTGCATCCTCTTCCAAGATAGCAGCAGCTTCCTCCTCAGGTTGATCACCATGGATGAATCCTCCACTTGTGAACAAACCTTGCTCATTACATGCCCCAGAACAGTATCCAATGCCAGCCCGGGATCTATTGTCTTCAAGTTCAATCACCTTCCCTAATCCAGCAACTGCACCACATTCAATGGCCAGCTTTGCATCACAGTAGGAAGTGAATGAAGGAGACTTCTTCTCGATTGGTTCATCAATAGATAAAGCTTGGAATGGCGTTCCAACTTCATCCTCAGCGTCAATGTACGAGAAAGAAGACAAATGGCTAACCAGGAGAGCCTTTTCTCCCCCTACTACAACCAATTTCTTATTTTTCACAAATTTCAGCTTCTGGTGTAGGGTGGATGTCACGGCGCCAGCCTCGTGAATCCATGGTCTGCCTAAGAGACAGCTATAAGATGGGTGGATATCCATTACCTGGAAGGTAACCTGGAAATCACTTGGTCCAATTTTGATTGGGAGATCAACTTCCCCAATCACGGTCTTACGCGACCCATCGAATGCTTTCACAACAACCCCACTTTGCCTCATAGGAGGACCTTGATATGACAATCTGGAGAGGGTGGTCTTTGGCAATACATTTAGAGAAGATCCAGTGTCCACCAGCACATTGGACATTGCATCAGATTTGCAATTCATGGAGATATGTAAAGCCATGTTGTGGTCTCTTCCCTCCTCAGGGAGATCAGCGTCACAAAAGCTCAAAGTGTTGCAAGCGGTAATGTTTGCAACAATACTATCAAATTGCTCAATGGTGACGTCGTGATCAACATACGCCAGATCCAAGACTTTCTGCAGAGCCTCCCTATGGGGTTCTGAATTCAGCAGCAGAGAAAGAATGGAAATCTTGGATGGCGTTTGTAGAAGCTGGTCTACAACGTTGTACTCACTCTTTCTGATGAGCCTCAGCATCTCATCAGATTCTTCATCTACAATGCCACTCGGGCCAACTGAAGAAACGGGAGTTTTTTGTACAGAGGAGGATGGTTTGGCAACATCACGTGCCTGATTCTGAACATTCACAGCGGTCCCAACCGGACGCTCAACGGTATCAGAAGCAACAGCCTTAGGAGGCGCAGAAAACACACGACCACTTCGGGTCAACCCACTTACGTCAGCGACGTTGGTCACAGAGGTTGAAGGCAAAGGCACTTCTACCCCATCTTGCACAGCGACAGGATTGTATCTGAAGGGTACGGCTCTGTCTGAAGAGTAAGGCACAGGGCCTGCAGGTTTAATGACCAGAGAAGGGGAAGCCTTCGGCTTGCTGCTATTGTAACGAATAACAACAGGCTCAGGCAGCTTGAACACTAGTGAAATCACATTCACTTCAGGCTCGTCTCTATCAACATTGCGATTCTGCAGAATCTCAATGGTACCCTCATTCAACAGCTCTTGAAGTTCTTGGCGTACTTGATCGCAACCCAAGCGGTTAACCGAGCAGACGCGGCACTTGTCGTGGTTATGCTCCAAGTAGCTGTACTGACACAGCAAACGGTGTAATTCAACCAACGACTGCCTAATGTGGCTTACATATCTGACCTTGTACTTCCCAAGGCATTCCTGAACCATATTAACCGATTTCCCATGCGCAGGCAATGGGTTCTTGGTGACATTCGGGCCCGAATCTTCAAAACTCAAGATTCCACATCTTATAAGGTCTTGAACCTTAGTCTTGAGTGGGTAGCAATTCTCGATGTTGTGACCCGGAGCACCGGAATGGTAAACACAGTGCTGATCTGGTTTGTACCACCATTGTGGATTTGCAGGAATGGCAGGAGGATCCCTGGGAGAAACCAATTTCCTTTCCAACAAGGAAGGATAAAGCTCTGCATATGTCATAGGAATTGGATCGAAGCTGATCTTCTTCCTATCATAATTCACGTTAGCTTGATTGGTTGTACTTCCACGAGGCTGGTAAGCCTGTTGCTGTGGACGAGGTTGTTGCTGATACTGAGGTTGTTGATATTGCTGCTGATGCTGATATTGCTGATGTTGCTGAGCATTGTCTTTGAATACAGGTGCTATATGAGCCACCTGGTGCTGATGACCGGCACGACGTGCTGGCTTCCTCTGAGCAGAGGGTCTTCTATGCGTGGGATGGGATTGCACAGCATGTGCTTCCCCATCTTTCCTCTTAAACGCTCCATATCGTTTAGAGGAAGAGCTCTCATCCTTCGCCAATCGTCCTTCACGGACACCTTCTTCGAGACGCATCCCCATGTTCACCATCTCGGTGAAATCAGAGGGAGCGCTTGCTACCATCCGCTCATAATAGAATGAGCCAAGAGTCTTCAAAAAGATCTTGGTCATTTCCTTCTCCTCCAGCGGTGGAGTAATCTGAGCTGCCAGCTCTCGCCACCTCTGGGCGTACTCCTTGAACGTTTCCTTGTCCTTCTGCGACATGGACCTGAGTTGATCTCGGTCAGGCGCCATATCGACGTTGTACTTATATTGCTTGACGAAAGCTTCGCCAAGGTCGTTGAAGGATCTGATATTGGCACTGTCCAAGCTCATGTACCATCTGAGCGCGGCACCGGATAGGCTGTCTTGGAAATAATGAATCAACAGCTGGTCATTATCCGTCTGGGTAGACATCTTCCTGGCGTACATGACCAGGTGAGCGAGTGGACAGGTGTTCCCTTTATACTTTTCAAAGTCAGGTACTTTGAATTTAATCGGTATCTTCACACCGGGAACAAGGCACAACTCGGCAGCAGACTTGCCGAACAAATCTTTGCCTCGAAGAGTCTTCAATTCCTTTCTCAGCTCGAGGAATTGGTCGTTCATGGCGTCCATCTTTTCATAAACGTCCGGGCCCTCAGATGGGTCAGAGTGATAGATGGTGTCGTCTACCCTTGGCATGGTATGCACGACAGGAGGAGCGGCGACAGGGACTGGGCTAGATGCCGGCATGTGAGCAAAAGTTGGAGCAGGCCGATCAGGCATAAAACCTGGAGGCATTCCCCAAGGGAACCCGGCTGGCATAGCATTGGGCACATGAGCACTGACTGGCACAGTCGAAGTGGAGACCTCTGAAATAACCGTCCTCTGGGGAGGTGTTGCAGGAGGTGGAGAAGGTTGATTTTGAGCAGCGAGGAGTTGCTCCATCAAAGCGCCAAGTCTGGCGACCTCTTCTTTCAGTTCTCGGTTCTCTTGTTCTAGCTGCTCCATGACTCTTGCAGAATTGACTCGAGTATAATACCGGTGAGTCAGCTTGTCTTCAAAATAAATGAAGAACAAAGAGTTAGGACAAGAAGACCAGAAAAAAAGGGTACCTGCTTATGCAAAAATGATGCATGAAATGCTTGTGCAGATGCTTTATTTATTTTCAAGGAACCCTTAGGGTATTATTTGCAATATTTTGAATAGTTAAAGCATTTTAATTTCTCGCGGAAAATATTTCATTCAATATATCGAGACAAAGAAGTACAACATTTTTTTTCATTACAAAGAGAAAAGGGAAATAAACATCCTATGGATCCCTAGAAGCTCGGGATGCTGGAAGACGAGAAGTACACAGCTTCTTGATCTCTCTCTCATAGGCCGCTTCCATGTCTGCTTTCTCCTTTGCAAGTCGATCATACCTCCTCTTCCAGAATTTGGAAGACTGAGGAAGCAGAGAGGTCCAAGTGTCGTTCGGATCGTCGATCACTCGATGCTCGAGGAACTCAATCATAGCGTCCTTCTCCTTAAGTTGCTGAAGCAATTCTTCTCTTTCACGGATCCAAGCACGTGAAAGGTCTTCTTCTCTCAACTCCTATACACGTTGGGTAGGGAGGGTTAAAGGCCCAGCCACATCCAACGGTGTAGGTCTCGGATGATCATACGGCATCAAGTACACGGCAGCTCTCTGTCTGACCCAAGAGGTGTATGGCTCCAAAGCAATGCAGTTCTTTGGACCCAACTCATTCCTACTCTTCTTGTGAATACTGCGCCAAGCACGGACAAATCTGGCTTTCAGGCCTTGGGGATCTTTACCCTCCTGAAAGAACACACCTTCTAACAGAATGTTATGGGGTTTATCCTTTAGGGGGAACCCAAGCTGACGTCGTGCGAGAATAGGATTGTAGTTGATCCCACCGCATGTGCCAAGAAGAGGCACATTAGGGAATTCACCACAATAGTCAATGATCTGGACGGTATCATACACGCGATCATACCAAGTGATATCATCATTGGTGAGAGACATAAGTCTCTGAGACCACCGTAGACATCCCTTGTTCTCCTTGAAAGCAACTGTCTGCGGCAAGTGCGAAATAAACCACTTGTATAGCAAAGGTAGACAGCAGACAATAACTCCTCCACCCTTTGCGTTCCTCAGATGCAAAGAGACATAGGCATCGCCCAACAAAGTCGGAACGGGATTAAGAACTGAGAAGATCCTAATGGCGTTCATGTCCACGAACCTGTCGAAGTTGGGAAATAACACTAATCCCTAGATGAGCAGCACAAACAAAGCCTCAAAGGCATCCTCACTCCTGGCCTTCCCATAAAAGGTAGCTTGAGCAACGAGGAACTCAGAAGGAAAACCCTGAATTTCGCCTTTGGTAGTCAGATTAGTCCTAATCAAATCTTCATCTATGTGCAATAAGCTCGCAATCTCTCGAGCGGTCGGAATACTCTCTAGGCCACTGAACGACACTTGATCCAGAATCGGGATCCCAATAAGATGAGAATACTCCTCCAAAGTAGGCAACAACTGGAAGTCCGGAAAAGAGAAGCAATGATACAGCGGATCATAAAACTGAGCCAGAGTACTCATCAGCCCTTCGTCAACCTGAATAGTCAGCAGAGGCAGAAGCTTCCCATAGCGAGCTTTGAAACCCAAGGGATCTAATACATAAGATGTCAGATTCCTTAACTCTTTTACATCGGGCTGTTTAAAGCTGTACTTCTTCGTATGCCTTTTTGGTCTTTCCATGTCTGAAAATTTTGCAAATAAACCCTTTTAAGTTCCTTGAAAATTTTCTTTTTCTGATGACATGAAGTGCAGATGAATGCATGAATGCAACAATCACACTCAAGGATCAAACAACTCACACCAAACAAAGGTCATGGGAAAGCTCATTGTATCCCTAATATCAATCATCCATTTTGGTGGATTTAGGTTTTCACCTTATCGACACCCAAGTTCCATTGATATTAACGGTACATGAACCGGCTCGAACATCGTTAATATCAACCATCCGTTTTGGGGGATTTAGGTTTTATACCTGATCAACGCCCAGGTTCCATTGATATTAAGGTTGTCTGAACGACTCAACCACGAATCACGGGTTTGTTGAGAGTCACGAGCATAGAGTCTCGGTTAAGAACCACCCAAAGGGAGTGTACTAGGGTTAAAACCTGCCAGACATGTTCTACCAGAGGTTCCCATAATCATCGTTCCATCTTTCGAATATTATCGGAGGAACGAATACTCGTATTCCAAAAATATTCTCAAGAGAAACTCTTATGAGTGTAGTATCGCGTGACAATCGCATCAGAACTTACATCTGAACGACCTCCGCACTACGTTCCTAAAAATATAGGCCAAGATGGGTTTGGTAAACTAAGGTCCTTGGCTTCTGCGGCACATGATTGAAAGAATAATGCCTAACCACAAATAACTTGTGTGACATTATTAATCCAACATGACCTCCACCAAGTGAATGGACTCGCAAGTCAACTGGCTAAGGAATACTCCACACCAGTCAACAAGACTATGCCATTCTCCTATCCTAGAGTGCACTCGAGTTCGGGTATAAAACTCATCTCACAGATCACCAAAGCAGACAGCAATTGTATATCAAGCAATTCAAACATTACAATCAATACAGTCATCCCAAATGGTACAAAAATATGTCATATAACAAATAATAATATATCACACAACAAGGGTGAAAAGTAGGCAATACCACCAAGGATATTTATCCCCAGCAGAGTCGCCACTTTTCTGTAGCGGTGTATTCGTCGCTATATGATTTATTGATTAAACCATAAGCAAAGCATACAATGAATTCGAGTCGCCACCGCACTTTTATTTATCCAAAGGACTGGCTAAAAAGCGAACAAAAGCCTAAGAAGTTTTACGCGTAGAAAACTAATGAAAAGATCAGAGAATCTGGGTAAGGGGTAAATTACGCAATGGGAAGGTGTTAGGCACCCATCACGTCCTAGGTACTCCTAGGGAGCCCTTTTCACACTTGTTGTATAAAATTGTTATTTGTTATGAAATATTCATTGTGCAAACATGATTGGGATGATGAGAAAAGAATATACAATTTTTATTGTTTTTGTGTTCGAACGGATGAACCCGTTGCCTACGTACCTTCCATCAAAGGTAAGGATCAAAATGCCGTAGTTCGGCTAAAAGATTTCTAAAAGTTAGTGAATTCAATTTTAAACACAAGCCCTAAGGTCTTACGTTATCCACGGGAGAAAACTCAACCTTATACAATCAACAAGTCCACCATGTGAGAAAAGCTTCAACTTGCTAGTGAGGGGTTAACCCTATAATAAGCAAGGAAGACTTACAATTCAATCAACTAAGGACAAATAGGCGAGATTAACATCAACCAACTAGGATAAATCAAACCTATGGCTAATGTATGTAAACTTAACAAGAATGGACAAAGCCACAAAATAATTGAATGGGTGAAGTTAATTGATTAGGATTATTCACAAAGGGAGGGTCAAAGTATGATTAAGATTGATTCAAAAGAAGTATTATGAAAATGGAGTTTGAAAAAGTCAAGGACTTGGGGTCCAGGTTTTTTAATTTAAAAGCATGAAGATGTTTGCACAATATTTATCTCAAGTTTTAAAAGCAACATGTGAAAAGGTTTAGGACAAAATGGATGAATGGATGAAGATGGAGTGTAAAACTTCCTAGAAAGTTCACCTCTTGAGATCATATAGAAGATGATTCAAGTGTGTCTTTTGGAATAGGCAATGAGCAAAACAAGCAAAGCAAAAGAGGAAAGTCAACAAAAGCGGATACCGGATGCCAATCACTGGACTTATACCAATCTCCTAAAACGAAACTGGATATCAGAGGCCACTCTATGGACTTATACCAATCTCCTCAACAAAGAAATAAAAAGTGGATACCGGATGCCAATCTATCTGGGCTTATACCAATCTCCAACAAAAAACAAAGTAAACATTTGGATGTCAGATGCCAATCTATCTGGGCTTACTCTAACCTCCAACATATGATCATAGGAAAACAAATGCCAAATTACACGGACTTACAATTGTATCCTCACATACAACAAACAAATGCATCAAGCAAAGAGAAGATGAGTGGCCAATGAAATGGTCTTATACTCACTTCCATATCATAGGAACAATGGCCAATGAATGGTCTTACAATTGTCCTCAATGGGTAAACAACAAAGATATGTCACAAAGACAAATGAAATGATCATGCACTAATGAGCAATTAATGATGATAAATGCACAAAGCATGCAAGCAGACATATGCATATGAAATAAGCAATCAATCAAATGAAGTCATTCAGCACACACTATAACCAAACAATTAGGCTCATACAAAGGGTGGGCATTGAAGCCAACTGGAATAGGGTTAATGGTGCTCTTAACCTTGACATTGAGAGCCAAGGTGAAGCAGATGAAAGGATATGAGGGGTGTGCCTCATGCTCTTATCCCTGGTCAGGGAGAGCTTTGAATATCAGAAGGTGTGGGAGTTCAGAAAGATAGAACTCTCTCCACAAGTTAGACTCGATAGATCTTGGGTTTTTACTCACTATGCATCAACACATGTGGTGTGAGCAAGGTGAGTGACTCACAGAATAGTAGGAGATAGGTTACATATCTCTTGGATTCTACCAATTGCCTTATTTAAAGGACTTTTCCTGCTTGGGACAAAAGTAAACAAACACAAACATCGCCTCTTAAGGAGGACTTCAGACAGTTGCTTGGCCAAGTAACAGGCCAGGTCTTCCAGACTACATGAAGGAAAAGGATTCTACCTCAATGCAAATGCTATCAAGCAAAGCAATGCAAGTTCTCAAAGAACTAATAGCAACTAATGGTACCTGAAATCAATCAAGTAAAATCAGTATACAACTCAAATTCAAAACCAATATAAGATAAGGACCAACAGAATCAGTCAAATGTGCAATGCACAAAGCTCAAAGCATATGAGCTAAACATCCTACAAAACAAACAAGTTAGTTCATGATAATCAATCAAACTCAATTAACTTGCATAAGTCTCCTTAAGGCGTTTGCTTCTTAACCTGAAAAGCAAGCTTAAACATGAGAAACAAGACCACTAGGACAAGCCTAGGGTCAAAAAGAGATAAGAAATCCCAAAACAGCAAGTGAAAGCTATCCAAAATCAAGTTCAAACAATTAAGAAACAAACCCAAGTGGTTTCACATTCATATCATTCATCATTATCATTTTCACAAACAAATTAGGTCAAGGCATGTCATATAGAACCTCAAAGAAGTCAACAGAAAGACTCCACTCAAAACCAGTCACAAACATTTCAAAAAAATCTCAAATAATTCATGATCAAACATCATCCATAACATGATAAGCATACCAAAATTCAGCTCATTTGGATCAAGGGAAGTAGGTCAATGAAAATCAGAAAGTCAAAGCAAGTTCAAGCAAACTCAAACAAAGCATCAAAACATGCACCAACTTCAATTAATCATAAAACAGTGACAACACATGATAAATGAATGGGACTAAAACCATGACAAACTTTAAGATGTCTACAATTCACATGTCAAATTTCAAGTCCATCCAATTAAGCATTAGAATTTCACAAATCAAATACAAACATGTGTCATAAAAAGTCAACAAATGACCAGACAGGGGAGAAAATTCCAATCAAATAGGAAATGCCATCAATAATTCCATAAAAATCACATGTATTCTTAACATCCACAAGTACATTCATGCAAAAGTCCAGACCAATTTGAGTTCAATAAGCATGGTAATTAAAATCATGAAGTTGGACATGAATTGTGTGACACAAATTGTCACACCTCTATTCAAAAAATCATATCTCATCAACCAGCAATGATAAATTCACAAACTCTACACCAAAATCACCATGAACATGTCTAGTTTAAGCACAAAAAATTTCAGAGGCATTGGATTAAGTATCATCATTTCACAAGCAAATTGGCATAGCATACACAAAATGGATACACATGAACAAACCCTAGCACATTTAAAAATCTACACGTGCAAAAAATCTGGAAAAATCACCATAATAAACTAGAGATCATGAGGAGCATTTCACAAAAAATCCCATCAAATTTGGATTAAAAATGAGTGACTTATGAATTTTGAAGATTAGCACACAAAATGAAATAAATATTGAAAAAGAAAATGATTTAAATGAATAATAAAACCGGCTGTGGCATTTTTGTAAATATTGGACTCACTAAGTGAAACGCCGCGTTTCACTTAGTGAGGTGGCATGCAGCAATTCTTTTCATGGCAATGCAACAGTAACAAACATGCAAAACAAAAATTCCAAATGCCAAAACACGATTCTGGGTTTTACAGAAATTAGGGTTTGCCACTGTTCATCGTGTTCATCAATCGTGATGAACTTTTTTTCAGATTTGGGAAACAAACACACCATTCAAATCAGCAAACCATGTACATCAATAATCTAACAATCATTTTCGCTAACTCATGCTAACAAAAGAGAAATAAGCAAAAACATATTTGACAAACACACTTTACTTTCATGTTTCTCTCTCAGTAGTCATCCATTTTCCACGATTTAAGTTTCATTGCAATCAGCATGGAGAGATCTTTCTAAAGCATAGCATGATTTTAAGAATGGCTAGGTTCGAAATTTTACCTAGCTTGAAGAACAGTGATGATTTGGTGGTTCTTTGGTCGTGCAAAGTATAAACAGAAGTTTCTTGATGCTCTAGATGATGAATGGATGAGTATTGGAAGTTCAGTTGCCTTGCTTCTAGTTCCAAATTCGAGCTGCCATGGAAGAGAGCTCAATGCAACAGTGTGGATTCTTTGCCTACAGTGATGAAAAGGTACTTGCTAAAGCTTCCAAAAGGATGGTGAATGATAAATCAATGGATAGTAGCACAAGTTCCTTTGAGATTTTCAGAAAAAAGTTCAGATGAAGAATCGAGTGTTTTGAGAGAAAATGAAGTTTTGATCTGTTTTGGCAAAGTATGGCTAGGGTTTTTCCAAATCAGAAATGTCCAATATATACTCTGTTTAACATCCTTAAGTTTTGTTAGTGGAATGGTAAGCACAATTTGGTTAAATGAAGTGTTTTGGTATTTTGCTAACAACCACTCAAGTTGCATGGGGTGCATGTTAATGCATGAAAATGGGATTTAACACATTCCAAATTTGATTTCTGAACATTGGCAAATGGTAAAAAGTGTAGGAAATGGTTAATTTGAAAGTCCACTTTTTCACCTCCCTCATTTTAAATTCAAGCCACTTGAAAAAGGCCATTTTGATTGGTTGATTTTTGGTGAATTGTGATGAAGGATTTGGATAGAGCACATCAAATATGACTTGTAGCAAAAAACCTCACTCAATTTGGCCAAATGGTTTGGAAGATATGCCACTTTGAAGTTCAAACATTTTTGAGAATGATTTGATCATAACTTGCCAACCACATATGAGAAATGAGTGTTCTTGGACGTTTTGGAAATGGGAGAACACGATCTTCAACTTTCATGTTGGACAAAAATTCATTTGAAGCTTGTATAATGATGTAAATTTGAAGAGAAGAACTTTCCATTTTTGGGAAATTCCAATTACAGGTCAACTTTCTATTTTTTGGAAATTTGTTGTCTGACTTCAAATTCTTCACTGTGGATGTTTGACATGTTATATGAGGCTTATATGGACATGAATGAGGCCTCTCAAACCAATTCCCACCATCAAATCACTGATTAAATGCACAGTTGACCACAGTTGACTTCAGTTGACTTTGCTAGGGTTTTGGCTGACTGAACCATGTTCTGATGAATTCCAAGCCCCTAACACTTGATATCTTGATTCAAAATGATGTCACAACTCATATGAACTATTGATGAATGATCATGGTGCCCAAATTCTTCAAGAATGGCCACCATCTATCTCAATGACTGACTTTGACTGATTTGACCTAATTGGCTTCATCTGCAAGTAACATGGTTAGATGACAATATTTTTGTACTTTTGGTTAATAGACAGATGAAAAGCAATGATACACAAATGCAATACATGCTTGGTGATTAAGAACCACACTCACAAGATAACCCACCCACTAGGAGGGAAGCAAAGGTGCACAAAGATCCTTGAGGCAATGATATGGTATGATATGATGCCATGAGGGATCTTAGGGACAAAATTGGGGTCTTACATGACCCTAGGCTTGGACCTAGTGGTTTGGACTCACTGTTTGGATTGTGGATTTCAGGTTAAGAAGCACATTGCCATGATTGAAGTGGTTCACTCATTTGGATTGATTAATTGATTGATGATAACTAACATTGTGTTGTTTTGTAGGTTGAAGTCAATTCATTTGTGCCTTATGGCTTGCATATTGTTGCCTGATGCTTTGTCTATCTGTCTGACTGTTGATGACTATTGTCTGCCTGTTTATTTGAACTATGTACTGATTAGTTTAGATTTTTCACAGGTACCTAAGTTGCTTTGAGTTCTTTTGAACTTGCTTTTGCTTGGCTTGTGGTTTGCTTACCACCTAGGTATAACTCTCTTACTTCATGTAGTCTGGAAGACCTGTCCTGTTATGTGGGCAGGCACCTGTCTGAAGCCCTCCTTAAGAGGCAATGCTTGTGTTTGTTTATCTTTGCGCCAAGCAGGAAAAGTCCTCTTATGAGGCAATTGGCAGATAAAAGAGATGTGTAATCCATCTCCTGCTATTCAGTGTGTCATTCACTTTGCTCACACACCATGTGTTGATGCATTGTGGATATTAACCCAAGATCTTTGTTGTGTCAGTCATATGTGGAGAAGAGTTCCTACATTCTGAACTCCCACACTTTCATTTGCCTGAAGCTCTCCCAGGCCAGGGATAAGAGCTGTGAGGTCTTACCCTCACTTCCCATTTCATCTGCTTCACCCTAACTCTCAATGTTAGGGTTAAGAGCTAACTACACCCGATTCCAGTTGGCTTGTGTTTCACAGCCTAACCTTGTATGAGCCCATTGTGTGCATATAGTGTGTGTGCTTGCTTTTTGTGATTGTATGACTTTGCCTGTGCTGTTTAGGATAGCTTGCTTCCTGTGCAAGTTAGATAGAAACCTTAACATAGGGATCGTATGCATGATAACTTCTAGGCTCGAGTCATAGTCTCCCTAGTAGTTTGTGTCTCCCCTTTGTATCTGGTTAGGCTAGTCCTTTTTCCCTATTTAGGGGAACTACGTCACCCTGATCCTCATACCAAATGAGGTACGTAGGCAGGAGATGAGCTGATCTCTCCAGGCGCCCTTTTTCTTTTTCAACCCTTTGTGTGTGTTGGAGTCCGACGTAAGTCCAGCGATTGGCAGTTGGTTTCCTGTGTGTGTTTCTTTGTTTGGAGTCTGACATAAGTCCAGCGATTGGCAGTTGGTTTCCTGTGTGTGTTTGTTGGTTTGGAGTCTGATGTAAGTCTAACGATTGGCATTCTGTTTCCAGGTTTGCCTGTTTGTGTGGAGTCTGACGTAAGTCCAGCGATTGGCAGTCGGTTTCCTGTGTGGTTTTATTTGGCGTGCGTTATCCGAGCTACGAGTGCTCTGATTCTTCTCCGGTCAGAGAAGATATGTATGCATAGGATGCAAAATCCTAGCGAGCACGTTTCCCCGGTCCAGAACTACGTCAACTCTGATGTCTGTGCCTGACAGACTACGTAGGCCCAGGATGCGATATCCTGCCGAGTTAGTTTCTTTTGTCTTTCTGTGTTTCCTTCCAGCCTTGTGTGATGTCTGAGCAGTTTTTAGCAACCTTTATCCTTCCTTTTGTGCGTGGATCCCGTCGAGTACGACGGATGCGTAGGGGTGCTAATACCTTCCCTTCGCATAACCGACTCCCGATCCCATCTCTCTTTGGTCGCGAGACCATGTCTTTTCCAGGTTTACTTCGAGCGTTTCCTTTCCCTCTTTTGAGATAAATAACGCACGGTGGCGGCTCTGTTGTTTCGTTTTCTCGCCGATTTTTCGCGTAATGCGACACATATCACCATCCATAACCTTGATTCATAAGCATACATCCCTCATACATCATCTCATGTGAATTTACACCCACAATGATCCACAAATACAAACTTAAGGCATATGGTTCATCCATGAAGCTTTAAGATCTTTGATCATGTTGAGGTGTACCCAAGGCAACTTAACCCTAATTTCCATCCTCAAGCCTCCTTGAACCTTGGAATAAATCTCAAGACATCTAACTCACTCTCCAACTTCCTAATTGGATCGTGAGTCCCCATTGAAGACATGTGAATATTCATCTGGTCACCCAAGGACATCTACCCTAGTTCTTAATCCTTAATGGCTTGTGCAAGTTATGATTCACTTTTTTCCTTAACCATACCATTGAAGACCCCTAATATCTAAAAAAAATTCATACCATAACCCTTTGAAATATCTCAATACATCCCTTGTACCTCAAAACCCTAATTTGACTGGCCATGGTTCTTAATGAAACTTGTGGTCCAAGAAACCCTAGTTTGTGCATCTTTTGATTCTATGCCTTGCCTCATTTGACATCCCATAATACCACACTTTATTCAACTTTAATTCAAGAATTTTTAAATATAACTCATCAATCAAACACCCATTTCACTTATGGTACAAGTCCTTGGTTTGATCATGAACTTTGAACCTTCAATGCCTTGAATTCACCCATGGACTTGACTTAAAATCATCCCACAAGGATCCAAGCCTCATTTCCTATCATGATATGATAATTTGAACTTCAAACATCCATCATTATGCCTTAAAAATCAAGAAATCATAAAGTGGCATTTCTAGGTCATGTTGGTTGGTCATATTTTGGCAAGAATAGTCTACAATTTGGTCCAAAACCCATAACACTTTCACCTTTCAAGATTTTCAAGATATTATTTATGCCAAATGTAATAATTGAATCCCTATTAAACTTTGTTTCAAGGTCCAAGATCTAATTCTTTGAGCAAGGACCTCAATTTTTGCATTGGCCAAGATGGTCCAAATGCCTAGCAAGACTAAAATCATGCAAAGACCCCTACTTTACCACACTACCATTTCCAAAACATAAATCCTTTTGACCTGGTTCCTTTTTCATTTGATCAAGGACATGGAAAATAGTAGTTGACACAAGTTTTATGCAAAATGCATGAGCCAATTTCATTTGGCCTAAGTTCAAAGTTGGATTTTATCATGATGCACCAGACTAGTTAGAATTTGCATTTTGATGCACCTGATCTGATTACTTTTAACCCCTAAAACATTACATAACTTATTGATACATTTTTGGAAGTCAACTTGGGTGCAAAGAGGTCACAAAATAGGGAACCCAAGTGTAGCGGTAAATTCATGACCATTGAGCTATTGGTTAACTCAATGTCAATAAAACCAGAGTCGCCACCGCGCTTTTATTGTTTCCAAACGAAAGGGGAAAAGTATGAACAAAACCCAAAAAGATAAGAAGTTTTCAAATCAAAACTAATAAAATGTCAGAGATTATAGGTAAGGGGGTTGGTTACACAAAGGGAATGTATTAGCACCCAAAGTGTCCTAAGTACTCCTAGGGAGCCCTTTTTGTGTCTATGTGTTTTTAGTTGAAAAGATGTTTGTTAAAAAATATAATATGGGGATGAGAAAAGAATTCAATTATTTACGATTTTGTGTTTGACAAGACCTTCGGTCTTATGCCTACGTACCAACATAAAAATGAGGGATCAAAACCTCGTAGTTTATGGTAAAAATTTCAAAGATGGGTGGATTGATTTTAATAAAATCTTAAAGATCTTTTGTTATCAACGAGAGAATACTCAACCAAACATCCATCGATAATGAATGCTTTACAACATTTAAGAGGGATGACTCTAACTTGGATTCAATCAACAAGTATGCCACTAACCCCTAATAAATGGAAAGACTTATAATCAATATATCATGGAATGGGAGAATTATATCTCGACCAAAGATAACTCAAATCTAAATGCTCTCTTTGGGATAAATTTAGCTCTATGTTAAGAAATCGTAACTGGACTTACGTAGAAGTCACAACTATCTAAGGTCGGACAATAATAATGTTAGTGTTAATGCATGTTAGAGACAAGGTATAAAGATCAAGCTCCTAAAGCATACCACACACTGTAGATGTTTGATTGGCTGCATTTTATGTTAAAACACTAGCTGGACTCTAATGTCTTGACTGAGGTCATGACATGCTTTGGAGATGTTTGATTGGCTGCATTGTGTGTTAGAACATCTAACTGTACTCTGATGTCTTGACTGATGTCATGACATACTTGAGTAGTATGCTGCAGGTTTAGCTAATACAGGATTGACTGAATGTCAAACTAGATGTTATGATATTCATCCCTGACAGCAGATACTGAGGTATAGAACAGTTGGTTGTCTGCTATAACTCAATATTGAATTTCAGTCTGTTTATCAAGGGAATAACAGACCTGGCATAAGGCATACTGTCTGAATGTCAAACTGGATGTTATGACATTCATTATTGACAGCATATACTGAATAATAGGCAGGTTGGTTTTCTGCTACAGTTCAGTATGTATCTCAGTCTGTTCTTCAGGAGGATAACAAACCTGGCATAAGGCCCATTCTGTAAATGTCAAATTGGATGCTTTGACATTTATTACTATAAGCTGATATTGAAGTATAGACTGGTTGGTCTTTTATAGTACAACATTTTGTACAGTCTGTTTTCAGATAAATAACAGACTTAACATATGGTCTATGTTCTGGACGTCAAACTGAATGTTGTGACATTCATTCTTGACAGCATATGCTAAATTGTAGGATGGTTAGTTTTTCTGTTTCGGTATTTTTCTCAGGCTATTTTTTAGGAATCCAACAGCTGAGCTAAAATCCAGGAAACTAACAACTGAGCTACAATTAATGAACCTAACAAATAGCCTATTTGTTAGTACCCTAAGATGTGGAAATTAGGTTAACTTGCTTGACCTTAATTTTAGGAAATACAAGTACAAGGCCCAAGTGCTGCAATATAAAAGGATGGCAATCCTTCATTCAGAACTCGGGGATTTTTAGGCGTGAAAATTTTATTGTTCCATCATACTTCACTGCTATATTTTTGTGTGTCTTGTATTAGGTGTATCTTGTGAGCCAAGCAATTATCACCTAGATGATTGCATTGGACTAGGGTGTTCATTGAGTTGTAAGTGTTGTGTCACTCTAAGCTTTTAAGCGTGAGTGTTGTGTATCTTGATTAAAGCTGTTAAGCACAATCAAGAGTTGTTTGAAGTGTGACTTCACGATTATCTTTAAACTTAATTAAAGGTTGTAATCACTGAGGTGATTGAGGGGGAGTGAGTAGGAACTCTGATCTTAGTGTAAGATTGAAATTGCATTGGGTAGGTATTAAGTGATAGGATTAAACAGTTGGTTTAAGGTCTGAATTAATACTACTAATAGTGGATTTCCTCCCTGGCTTGGTAGCCCCCAGACGTAGGTGTGTGTGACACCGAACTGGGTAAACAATTCCTTGTGTTATTTACTGCACTTTATTTTTAAGTTCTGCATAATTCTTGTCTGCGTAGAATTGGATGTCATAGCATCCCGTGTGACATCGAAAGTCTGTTAACTAGAATTTCAATTGGCATCAGAGCAGGCACCCTGCCTGTTAATTTCTGGGTGAGATCTAGGGAAGTTACTTTCTAGTACCATGGACAAGGATGTAGGATACTCAAATAGACCACCCATGCTGGATGGTTCTAACTATGATGACTGGAAGCCTCGTATGATAGCCTTCTTGAGGTGTCTAGATAGCAAAGTCTGGAGAGTTGTCAACAAAGGATGGGAATATCCAATGAAGACATGTAAAGATGGAATCACTATGCAAATTCCAGAAGAAGAGTGGGACAAGGAGCAAGAGGCTTTAGCCCTTGGAAACTCTAAGGCCTTGAATGCACTGTTCAATGGAATAAGTAAGAACATCTTCAGATTGGTGCATCACTGTGAGCTGGCTAAAGAAGTTTGGGATACCCTCAAGATAACTCATGAAGGTACCTCCAAGGTGAGGATGTCTAAACTTCAGATGCTGACCACCAAGTTTGAAAATCTGAGGATGAAAGAGGATGAGACTATTCATGACTTCCACATGAATATTCTTGAAATTGCCAACACGTCTGGTGGCTTAGGTGAGAAAATGGTTGAAGAGAAACTTGTAAGAAAGATTCTCAGATCATTGCCAAAGAGATTTGCCATGAAGGTCACAGCCATAGAAGAGGCTCAAGATATCAACATATGAAGGTTGATGAGCTTATTGGTTCACTCCAAACCTTTGAAATGGGCTTATGTGAGGATGCTGAAAAGAAGAACAAAAGCATAGCTTTTGTATCAAATACTGAAGAGGATTCAGAAGAAGGAAACATTGGAGGGAATGAAAGCATTTCAGAATCCATAGCTATGCTTGGAAGACAGTTCAACAAGTTCATAAAGAAGGTTGATCAACAGGGTAGACCTAATGTCAAGAACTCTTCATCTGACATCAGTAGAAGGTCAAAATATGAAGAAAAGGTCACTCAAGGCAAGGGAATCCAGTGCCATGGATGTGAAGGTTATGGTCATATTAAAGTTGAATGCCCTACCTTCCTCAAGATGCAAAAGAAAGGGCTATCTGTCACCTGGTCCGAAGGAGATTCTGAGAGTGAATCTGAAGGAGAATCTGCTAAACATGTCACTGCTCTGACCAGTGTTTGTGCCTCTGATGATGACTCAAGTGGAGATGAACTTACCTTTGATGAACTTATTGCTTCATATAAAGAACTATGTGTTAAAAATGCAGAAGTGTGTATCCAAGGAGAAAAGCAGAAGAAACTCATCAAAGAGCTGGAAGCTGAGAAACAGAAGCAGCTGACAGTCATAGATGGTCTGAATGGTGAGATATCTTTGCTGACATCTAAGTTAGAACAAATGACTAAATCCATCAGAATGCTGAATAAAGGAACTGACACCTTGGAAGAGATTCTAAAGGTGGAACAGAAGTCAGGAACCATGTCTGGTTTAGGCTTGGCTAAGAAATCCTCAACTAAACTCAAAAGATCAAAGGCTGAAGTTCAGAAATTCAAGCAGAAGTCACAACCGATGTCTCAACATCAGGGAACCAGGATGAGTAATCATCAGAAGAAGAAATTTCAGAGATGGAGATGTCACTACTGTGGTAGATTTGGTCACATAAAACCTTTCTGTTATAGGCTGCATGGTTATCCTAATCAGACACCTCAAGTCAGACCTAAGCAGCAGGCATCTAAGCATAATATCCCCATTGAGAAACAACAATGGGTTGCTAAACTAGCTCACACATCTCCAAGGGCATCTACCAGACAAGACTGGTATTTTGATAGTGGATGCTCAAGACATATGACTGGGATGAGCAACTTATTGGTGGATCTACAACCTCATGCTACCAGGTATGTGACATTTGGTGATGGAGCTAAAGGAGAAATCAAGGGTGTTGGTAAGCTGGAGTGTCCTGGAATTCCAAAACTGAGTAATATGCTGTTAGTAAAAGGACTAACTACTAATCTCATCAGCATAAGCCAGCTATGTGATCAAGGCTTCAATGTACAGTTCACTAAGGAAGGATGTGTGGTGATGAATGGCTGCAATCAGGAAGTTATGAGAGGAGCCAGATCCAAAGATAACTGTTATCTATGGGAATCTAAAGTCTCACACTACTCCTCAAAGTACCCCTTAGGCAAGGAAGAGCAAGAAGTGAAGATGTGGCATGGAAGACTTGGACAACTTCATTTAAGAGGAATGAAGAAGATCATATCCAAGGAAGCAATTAGAGGAATCCCAAATCTGCTTATGGATGAAAGAAAAGGCTGTGGAAAATGTCAGATTGAAAGCCATGAGTCATCCTCACCTATTGGACCTCATCAAAATGGTGTAGTAGCAAGGGAGAAACAGAAGTGTGTATCATTGTCCACTGCAGAAGCTAAGTACCTAGCTTCTGGTAGCAGGTGTTCACCACTGGTATGGATGAACCAGATGCAGACTGAGTACAATGTCACTCAGAATGTCATGACATTGGATGCTACTCAGTTTGACAAAGTTAGGGGCAAAGAGGGAATGTGCGCTTCTGAGAAATTATAGCAACTAATGATGTTAGTTATTTACTGTTTAGTAAGTCAACTTATTAAACAATTGATAGTGCACTTTGATTGGTCAACAAATAATAGACATTGCTCGTGCAACAAGCTTTTCCTATTCCATCGTTTCAACTTTCAGTCTTGCAAACTTTCTCTCAAAGAAACTGTTCATCTCTCCTCCGAGATATTCATCATGTCGCACCAATCCGACTCAACTTCCTACACGTCCATGTCTGATTCCTCCAGCTCTGAGTCTTGCAACCCTAACCGGGAAGATCCTGTGGTTGACGCTGCAAAGACGTCTCATGCAAGAAGACCTAAAGAAACGGTCTCCGGATTCTCCTCAGCAATCGCACTTGATGAACAAACCAGGGAAGGCTCCAGGTATGTGCACAATGCCATTGCAACTATGGTGACTGGGATACTATATGGTAATCATAAGGTTCCTGGGGTCTCCGTTCCCTTAAACACTATCATACCTGATAATGTTGCATGTCAAGAAAACACAGTCGTCTTAAGAAAGAATGTCTCTGACGATGCTGAGCAAACTGATGCTCATGAGGGGTCAAAAATTGACAAACCCTTAGACAATGTGGGGGTGAGGAAGTCCGTGTAACTCATGATGTCAGTGACAACCCTAAGTGTGCAGCTGAAACCGTAGACCTAGAGGAGTTTTCTGATAATGAACTGTTGACCGCAGTTGTCCCTAGCATAGCCAAAAGGGTTAGGACTATGAGAGAAAAGACGACTGTGGTGCAGAGGTCCCTGATCGGGAAAATAGCAAGTGTACTATTTTTACCGATGTAGTAATGAAAAGGAATTATCCTGAGTATCGATCTCGAGGACTGCGTAGGAACTATCAGTGTTGGTAATGATTCAATTGAAAAAAAGAACCTTTGGTTGGTAAGTGAAAAGTGAATTTGCTCTGTAAAATATAAAGGAAAAATAGAGAATTTTGAATGCAGAAAAGTTAAGCATGCTAGGTCCGGGGTGTATGAATTGCTCTGAAATAAACTTAATCCTTATTTTATGACATCTATGTTAGAATGATTCAATATGATTCTCAAGAGTAGTTTCCCCTAATTCCTTAGCCAGAAACCATTAACATTCAATTTTAAATCCCAATTCCTTAGCCATTCAAAAGAATATTAATCCCATGTATGAATATCAAGAATTTCCCATCATCACTATTAGATCCTCATTCCTAAGAGAAATTAGCGATGTTATTATACACATAGTGATAAAGGGATTTGTCAGACCTCCTTTACCTCCAATTCAATACCTAATTTTCCAATACGGCAAGCATTACACTCGTGTTATAACAAATTGATTTCATAAAAGCATAAACATTCATAAAATTGTAGGAAAAGGTTCATTACAAAATCAATTCAGGGACACCCCCCTAGCATCGGGGGGTTTAGCTCATCATAATATTCAAAGAAAGTACAAATGTAAGGTTAAACATTACAAGAGATTGGATAGCTTCGATCTTCAATTGCTTCCGCGCTTGATGATCTCCGTTCTCCAAAAACCTTGATTCTTTTCTTTTCTTCGTAGTCCCCTTCTTTTCTTCTCTTCTTAGGTCTAAATAGTACAGTACACATTACAGCCAAGCCAAAAAGTTAAAAATGCCCTTCGGGATCACTTCATGAGTGAAAATAGGAAATCGGAAAAATTCAGCGCGCCAGCCAACACGGGCCGTGCCAAGCAACACGGCCGGCCGTGTTGGCTCTCTGGTTTTTGTATGGGAAGAAGCTGAGCTTGCAGCACGGGCCGTGTCAGGAGACACGGGCCGTGTTTGGCTCCGGGATTTTTTATTTTATTTTTTTATTTTTTTCTTTAACTCTTCCATTGTTGCCTTGGCACTTCCGACTCTTCAACTACTTCTGAAAACATGCACAATACCATGGAAACGACATCAAACGCATCTAAAAACTTAAATTAACACCAAAAGCAAAATAAGCATAAAACTACTCAAATATGAAATACTTAAAACTCAAACACTAAAACTCAAAATAAAGGGTTACCACATTGATGAATTTTGGCCGAGAACATGATGAAAATCAAGTAAAATGGTGACCGATCAGTCCCCAAAAAGGAAGATTGATGTGGCAACTTCTTCCAATCCAAAGGTGACAGAGAGTTCCCTCAAAAGGAAAGGGCATGGGCCTACGAAATCTTGGAGCAAAGAGGTGCCCAAGAAAATGAAGACCAAGTCTGTTGTTGTGGAGTCTAATTCAGATGTCCCATGTGATGTCACAACATCTCTGTCAAAGAAGAAGCCAACCACTAGCAAGCTGGCAGCTAGTGTCCCTGAGGTACCTATTGACAACGTCTCATTCCATTTTGCTTCTAGTGTGAACAGGTGGAAGTATGTCTATCACAAGAGGCTGGCCTTGGAGAGGGAACTGGCTCAGAATGTCCTGGAGTATAAGGAGATTGTAGACCTTATTCAAGAGGCAGGGCTAATGAAAACTGTGACTCGGCTCTCAAAGTGCTATGAGACTTTAGTAAAGGAGTTCATTCTCAATGTGTCTGAGGAATGTGCAAATGGAAAGTCTAGGGAATTCAGAAAAGTATATGTGTGAGGCAAGTGTGTGAACTTCTCTCCCTCAGTAATCAACATGTATTTGGGAAGACCTGATGTAGCTCAACCTGAGCTTGAGGTGACTGACAACACAATCTGTCAAGTCATCACTGCTAATCAAGTCAGAAAGTCGCCTCTGAAAGGTAATTTGGTGGCCAGCAAACTCAGTGTTAAGTATGCTATGCTACACAAAATTGGAGCTGCCAACTGGGTACCCACCAATCACAAATCCACTGTGGCTGTGATGCTTGGAAAGTTCATCTATGCTGTTGGAACCAAAGCAAAGTTTGACTGTGGAACCTACATTTTTGATCAAACCATGAAACATGCTGGGAGTTTCAGTGTGAAGGGGCCTATAGCCTTTCCTTCCCTCATATGTGGCACTGTGTTGAATCAATTTCCAAACATATTGACAGAGAATGCCTTTGTGAAAAGAAGAGAGAGTCCGTTGGCCTTCAATTATAAACTGTTCCTGGGTAAGCATGTCCCTGACATTGCCATGACAACAGGAGAGACATCAAGTGTTGGCAATCAACCAGATAAAGCTGCTGTCATTGCCATACTCAGAGAGACTTGCAAAGAGCTAGAGGCAAGGAAGCTCACTTTGGAAAAGTTGATTATAAAATTGGAGATGTCTGATGGTGGTGTGCTAGGTGAATCTGCTGATGCTACAGAAGGAGCTGCAAGGCAAAGTGCAGAGGGTGAAGAGGATGCCAGTTCTGATGATGGCACTGATGATGAGGCTGACTCTAAGTCAGATGATTAAATCATCTCCTGTATTTCTGTCATTTCTGTGTAATTCTGTTTTATTTTAGTCTTTAATTTAAAGTGTTGCTTTGGCAACATTTTTGACAAAAAGGGGGAGTAACACCTGTAACACCTGTGGTGCCCCAGGACAACAGATTATTTGCTATGTGATTAAACAGATATTGAAGATCCTCTAATTCAGAGGTTGTGCTGCAGCTTGATGTTCCACTGCTATGAGTGTGAGTGTGTTATCTGTATGTGTGCTGCTGTTAGAAGTTTTTATTTAACTTCTGTATGTGTGCTGATATGTGAAGTTTTTATTTAACTTCTATCTGTGGTGAGTTTGCTGTTGCTCTGAGTGTATTAGCTAGGTTAATTTCCCTGCTAGATGTGTGTTTTCCGCTGCTGTGAACTCTGTTGTGATGCCAAGTTGTTTTAGCCAAAAATTTGCCAAAGGGGGAGTTTGTAGATGTTTGATTGGCTGCATTTTATGTTAAAACACTAGCTGGACTCTTATGTCTTGACTGATGTCATGACATGCTTTGGAGATGTTTGATTGGCTGCATTGTGTGTTAGAACATCTAACTGTACTCTGATGTCTTGACATACTTGAGTAGTATGCTGCAGGTTTAGCTAATACAGGATTTACTGAATGTCAAACTAGATGTTATGATATTCATCCCTGACAGCAGATACTAAGGTATAGAACAGTTGGTTGTCTGCTATAACTTAGTATTGAATTTTAGTCTGTTTATCAAGGGAATAACAGACCTGGAATAAGGCCTACTGTCTGAATGTCAAACTGGATGTTATGACATTCATTATTGACAGCATATACTGAATAATAGGCAGGTTGGTTTTCTGCTACAGTTCAGTATGTATCTCAGTCTGTTCTTCAGGAGGATAACAGACCTGGCATAAGGCCCATTCTGTAAATGTCAAATTGGATGCTTTGACATTTATTACTGTAAGTTGATACTGAAGTATAGACTGGTTGGTCTTTTACAGTACAACATTTTGTACAGTCTGTTTTCAGAAAAATAACAGACTTAGCATATGGTCTATGTTCTGGACGTCAAACTGAATGTTGTGACATTCATTCCTGACAGCATATGCTAAACTGTAGGATGGTTAGTTTTTTTGTTTCAGTATTTTTCTCAGGCTATTTTTCAGGAATCCAACAGCTGAGCTAAAATCCAGGAAATTAACAACTGAGCTAAAATTAATGAACCTAACAAATAGCCTATTTGTTAGTACCCTAAGATGTGGAAATTAGGTTAACTTGCTTGACCTTAATTTTAGGAAATACAAGTACAAGGCCCAAGTGCTGCAATGTAAAAGGATGGCAATCCTTCATTCAGAACTCAGGGATTTTTAGGCGTGAAGATTTTATTGTTCCATCATACTTCACTGTTGTATTTTTGTGTGTCTTGTATTAGGTGTATCTTGTGAGCCAAGCAATTATCACCTAGATGATTGCATTGGACTAGGCTGTTCATTGAGTTGTAAGTGTTGTGTCACTCTAAGCTTTTAAGCGTGAGTGTTGTGTATCTTGATTAAAGCTGTTAAGCACAATCAAGAGTTGTTTGAAGTGTGACTTCACGATTATCTTTAAACTTAATTAAAGGTTGTAATCACTGAGGTGATTGAGGGGGAGTGAGTAGGAACTCTGATCTTAGTGTAAGATTGAAATTGCATTGGGTAGGTATTAAGTGATAGGATTAAACCGTTGGTTTAAGGTCTGAATTAATACTGCTAATAGTGGATTTCCTCCATGGCTTGGTAGCCCCCAGACGTAGGTGTGTGTGACACCGAACTGGGTAAACAATTCCTTGTGTTATTTACTGCACTTTATTTTTAAGTTCTGCATAATTCTTGTCTGCGCAGAATTGGATGTCATAGCATCCCGTGTGACATCGAAAGTCTGTTAACTAGAATTTCACACACAAAAATAAGATGGGATGAACCTATCTCAATAAAGCTCATATTGATTCATCTGACGCAAGGTCATTGATGAATCAACTAGCATTTTTATCCTATGAGAAGTCATTGGCCATGGAGGGAATATGGAGGAAGAGAGATGAAGATGAGAAGGTGAAGTGAAATAGAATCCCAAATTGATCAAGGGAGGAACTTCATCTGATCAATACTATCCATTTATCTTGAGGGATAAAGTTTACACTTCATCAACCCCCTAAATCCAATAGTATTGATCAAATTGGAGCTCAAATCAACCAAGATCAAGGCCAAACAGAAGATGAAACAACACAAGGTCAATCAAATAGCTTAACATAATTTTAAAGCAATTAATCAAATTAAAATCAATTTAAAAAATGAATAAAAATACAATTAAAAAGGGGAAAAACCTCAAATCCGTCCAAATCACCAAATAAATGGCCAGGGGATTTATCCTAGGTCAAACAAGGTCAAACGACCTTAGACAATTTTGTTTTGGAATTTTTGAAAAGTTAGAAGTATTTAAAATCAATTAAAACCAAGTCAAAAATCATTAAACTCACAAAAAATATCAAATTCAATCCAAAAAATGATTTTAATTCAAAAAATGGAAGAGGAGATTATTTAAGAAATTTTGGTGAAAGTCCCATTCTTTTGGATTAAAATTGAAATTAATATGAATTTAACAAGAAAATGGTATTTTAAAAAATTAAAATAGAAAATTAGTTAAATCCAAAAACCAAGGTCAACGCGTATGTACACATGGTAATGAGAATGGAGGGATATGATTAGAACATGGACCAAGGATCAGATGGTCTGAACCCTGCAAGCGCACCACCGGAGCCCTAGCTCCGGTCATCTTCTCCGGTCACCCTCATCGGACTGGTCCAACCAAAATGATCATAAAAATGAAACAACCATACACTATTTTGAAGAGAAAATGTCAAAATATCGAATTTGACCTCCGTTTTCTCCAATTCTCACTATATAGAAAGATATATGGAATTGAAAAGTAAGGTTCCATAACTGAGTTACTTCAATTCAACCTCAAAGCAACCCAATCTTGTTGCCTACATTGGTAGGACTTCAACCAACCAAAAATCAAGCAAAACTATAGAGAAATAAGAGAGAATCGAAGACTTGAAAGTCTGGAAAAATCACCTTCGGGTTGCAGTGATTTGGCTTGATCTCGATGCAATTCTTCTTGGCTTTGCTTGCTCTGGCTTGTAGGAGATGATTAGAACAAAAATGGATGTGAACCCTTGGAGTTCTAGCTCAAAAACATAAAATGAACTAAAAATTTATTTCAATGAAACCTTCAAGGTTGTTCTTTCAATGGAGGATAGGGGAATTGCAGGGCAGAGCTTAGGCAAGGGTCCTCCAATGCTGAGGCAATGGACATGTATATATAGGCTCTTGAATTCATTTCTACACCAATTCAAAATTTGGCCAAAAATAACAATGTTATGCATGGGTGAATGGGCATGTAATTAGGCCTAAACAATGATGCAATCCACTTCCAATTCATGTATAAATGTTGTTGAAGTCATTACATGGAAGCATGCAAAGGTGTGTAGCAAATGAGTTCAAATGTTTCCAAATAGGGCCATCCAAAGTAACCATACGAAAGTCCCTCAATTTTGATCCAAATGCAATGATATTGGACTCTTTGGAAATCTATCATCAAGGGGAATAACTTTGATGTTCTAACTTTTTCCATTTGAAGTTTGGATCATGATCAATTTTGGTGTTTAAGTTGGAGGAATCAAACATACTTGAAAATTTTCGAAGTTAAAAGTCAAATGACCCATTTTTCCACCTTGAATAACTTTTGATATGAGCTTCAAATGACTTTGTTTCCTTCTTAAAAGCTGTATCACTTTCAATAATCTTCAATTTGGTCAGAAATTTGACACCATTTGGAGCTAGGATGATGTAGTTATGGATTTTAGAAGTTGAGGAAAATTGCTTGTTCAATGGTAAGGACCCAAATAGACCTATAATGTTTCCTCTTAGTACATTCCCTTTCAAGTGGAATTTGACCTTTATCAAAGAGGAAAAGTTGGAGAGGACATCTTGAAATTAATAATTAAACTTGTATGATATTCATATCATAAAAATTGAGTAAGTTATGGTTCTTGGAAGTTGACCTTCTATCTAGGGCACAATCAAAATAACCTATAATATTTCACCATAAAAAATGACTTTCCAAGAAAAATTAGCTCTTGATGCCAACATGAAAGTTGTTTGTAATGTAATAAAGAGTAACGTTTCTCTTGTAATCATTTTCATATGATGAATATTGTAGGAGATAGAGTCTAGGGAACCCTAGATTTGACTAGTTGACTTTTCTGGTCAACCTCCTTGAACCAACTTGCAAACTTGAAGTTCTTTTGCTCTTTGGGGATCATGGAGAATCATATATGCTTAAGATGATGTACAATGGAGTATCCCTTGATATTTTTGACCAATTATTAAAGAAACTTATTGAGGAAGGCACACAAGATACCCAGATGAATTAGGGCTTCCTTGACAAACAAGCTTCAAACTCTTGGTGAATTCTTGATCAAAATAACAAATGAAGAACATGGGGATCCATATATGATGCTTATAACCAATGTGGACCTTTTCTAACTTGATCCCTTGCTTTGAGGGTCTCAAACCTTAGTTGTGATATTGATGAGACACAAGTGGACACACACACTACCTACAAATAAAACAAAACTATAGTAGACATATTTTTGGTATTTTAGTTAGTAAACAAAGAAAAAAATAAAGTATGATACAATCAAATATACTTGGTAATCTCTCCCAATGCAAACCCAATGAATGATGGGTGAGGAGAGTACCAAGGTGTGATCCCAATGCTAATGTCATGTTAATGAGATGGCATGAGGGATCTTAGGGGTAAAAATTAGGGTCTTACACCGAGCCATGTGAAAAATTCAAAAATTTCCCAAAATGGATAAAACAAAAAGCCATAGCAGGTCAGATCAAAGCACTTTGTTGCACTTGTTTGATGCTAAGGAGAAAAACCAGATGGCTGGGAAGGTCAAAACCAACTAACTCTTGTCCCAACAGGGTAACCGGTTACATGTATATTGCAACCCCATTTTACACATATTTTTAAGTGTCTAACCGGTTACACAAAATCAGGTAACTGGTTACACCTGCTTTGATCAGCAAAAAAAAAACCCATAACACATGATTTCGCACTAGTTACACCATATCTGGAACCATTTACATCTGCACCAATAGTAAAAAATCAGTCAATTTCCAGCATTGCAGTGTCATTCAAACATGCCAAACCAGTTTCAATTCAAATAACAAATAAGAACAATGACATTATGCATCAACTAACAACAACATTTATGCTTTGAACCAAACATTTTGAACACACTAACATTCATCAAAACTTGAACTACACAAATTCATTCCAATCCTAACATAAAGCCAAGCTAAAATTCCATAACAACCCCTAAACACTTCAATAATAACTCCAACTAATAATCTAACAGAAAATCTAACTCTGTTAATTCTCATAACTAACTTCTTCATTGAATCATTTAACACTAACAGATGTCCAAACTTTTAACTGTCGCTGCCCAAAAAATCTGACCAAAACAGTTTGGAAATTCATCTATATAAACTCACCACTCTCATCAATCTAGAGAGGTTCATTCATAAACAATCCCTAGCTAATCATTTTCTGCAGAAAATCACTAATTACAAATTCAGTTTTGATTCTCTCAATTCATCTTCTCCAATTCCTCTCCCCACATTAAAGCTCCATCACCATTGGAGCAAGTTTCACCTTGAAGTTAGTTACCATTTGAGTTGAACCTCCTACATTTTACACAACTCTCACACTCATATAATCAACATCAACAACAACAATTTAGTTCATAGTTTTTCAAAGCTAATTCTTGAAGAGGAGAAGTTCACATCAGAAATAGAAGATTAAAGGTTCACAGTAACATACCTCTGGTTTTCTTCATCTTCTTCATCTTATGATTTTAAAAAATTCCAAGACAATCCTCCGTTTTGCAGGTTGGTAAGTTTTTATTTCTTTTTGTTTGCTGAATTTTTTATACCACAATGTAGCTCATGCATTGGAGAATCAAAGCCCCAAGGTTTGGTGGCTTGATTCTTCTCATCCTCCATTTAATTTCAGTTTTCATGGTTAGGTTTCATAGTTTTCTTGCTTAAATTTAAATAATTGGTTAATCTTTGGAAAAAATTGATGAGAGATTAGGATAAGGAGTTTGAGAGGAGTAGATAGGTGGCGATATTTCTTGATTTCGGCCAACTCCGGCGCGGTGGAGTAAAGCTCCGATGGTGGTGCTTTTGACATTAACATAAACATGATGTGAAAAGAGATGAATTATTGATGCTGAATTTTTCTTCTCTTCCTTGCCAAATTCGGTTGGGCTTAGTTCCATGAAGCCCACTATTTTGAAGTTTGCACCCATGTTTTGCTTAGGCCACCCTTTGTTGAACCCAACAACAACACCTTGTGTTTAAGCCTTATTTGTTAGGCCCGAAGCCTTTGTTTCCATGCTGCACATCCGCTGGTTTATGCACCCCTGCAGATTTAATTGCTAATCTTTTAATTCTTGTTTATTATCATTCTTTTGTCAATTTTTGCTATGTTTTTAATTCATGAACATGCACATTTTAATTCATGTAAATTCATAGTAAATCCATGTATCATGGTTAATTAGAATATTTCTCTTTTAAAATTTATTTAAATTTAATTGTAGGAGTTTCTTTAATTATTCATCAAAATTCATTAGAAGTTAGGTTCCAACATGTTTAATTTCAATGTCATGTTAATTCACAAAAAAAAATACATATTAAACAAGGATTAGTTTAATTAGGATAAATTCCTACTTTAGATTTTAATTGAATTTAGTTTAGAGTTTAAATCTTTAATTTTTCAATTAGAACTCATTAGAAATTAAATTATTTACTCTTGATTGCATGCAAGAATTATGGTTGTGATTTTGCCACAATGGATGATTCTTATGTGCTCATTAATTTAATTTTATATGGTGTATGATTATCCCCCATTTAGAAAAAATGTACCCTACTCCCATGAACATGTAACAATTTTGTTGCTTCCCATTTTATCGCTTTCCTCGCTCATCTGTTAACTTGAAAATAACCAAAAGCGATCTAAAAATAACCCTTTTCAAAAGAACAACAATAAACTTAATTCAACATCAAGTGTTTTCCAAATAAAACATAATTGAATACAATGTGAGTGCTTGATCCAGCGTCAAGTACCTATTTCATTTAATTCACAGATTTTGTTTTATTCAACCTCAAACACTTGATCCAACGTCAAGTCATTTTCAAAACATTTGTACAATAAACCGGATGAAAAAGGATGAGGTTTACGTACTTGTCCACACCATTTCTCAAGTACTTGGGTTGTCGGTCATGCCTATCTTATGGTCTGATATTTGTCCTCCATTGAAAAACACTTAACAATAAACGAGTTTAATTCAGTTCTCTTAGGGTGAAAAAGACAGGTCATGATGCACTTGTCCTTTCGGCTCCCGAGTATTCTGATTGTCGGTCGTACTTAGCTTATGGTTAGATGCTTGTCTCCCTCTAAGTACCAACGATTAAACTCGCCTCATAAATTTCATAAACAAAAACTTTTTGGGATGAAAGAGAAAGGTAAGGATGCACTTGTCCTTTCAGCTCCCGAGTACTTGGATTGCCATCCGTACTTAGCTTGTGGTCTAATACTTATCTCCCACTCTAAAATCAATCACAACCAATCAAATTCAATTTTCCGTCTTAGGGCATTCAACCTTTTCATAAATGACATGTTATTTCCGTTCTACCGCAATACAAACAATGCTTAAGCCTCCCATGTACGAGCATACAAGCAATGTTTAACTGCTAGAATACGATCCAAGCGCATTCATTCTATCGCAAACAAACAAATGCTTAAGTCTCTCATGCGCGAGCATACAAGCAACTTTAAGCTAGAATACGAACATTAACATTGTTCATTCAAAACAATCAACAAATCCGTATTCTCTACCATGAACTACGGAGCTCTGATTTTCTCATTGCACTATGAGAATACGTAGGCACGATGGTTCGAATTCTTGTCGAGCACACTAATTTATAAACTTATTTTTCCCTTTTACCATTTGCAAGTAACCTTTAGGTAGTAACACTCATCCATGCAAAGAACAATCAAAATGGTTCATATTGAGTACAACGGATGTGATGGATGTTAATACCCCCTGTAACACCCCTTTTTCTACCCCAAAATACTTAACATATAATCAGAGTAAATAAGCACGCATATAAACAAAAGGGCGTCACATCGACGTTTTCAAAAACTAAGAGCTTTCAAAAACCAACATCATCCATCATCAATATACAATACCCCTGGTCATTTAAAATAACACATTTCACTTATCATGAATATTCAAGAATATGCGTTCGCAGCAGAAAATAATGAATACTCATGTATTTCATAGAATGATCCATGTCCCATACCATGATCATCTCTCACAATTTTCAAATAAACATGTTCACAAGTAATAACATAATACGTATCCAAATCAGATATGAGTTCAATACTACCAATCTACCCCGTGTTACATGACCAGAGCATTGACTCACTACTTAGTCTCTAAAACAAAGCACCGGAACTCTCCAGCTAATCTCGAGTGAGTTACCGTCCACTTACTTCCGCAATACTACTCTGGAGTATCTGCACGATGCCATGTAAAACAACATTCAAACAAAAGGGTGAGAATTCAAATCATTATGAAGAAGTATAATAAGGCACAATGATTAAATCAACAATGAACGGAATTCATCACACCTTGTATAACCATTTCAATAATATTAACCAACATTTATTCCACATGTTTCAAGCACACATAAAACTCAGGGAGTATAATATTACAATCCAATATTGTATTCCCAATTATACACATAACTACAATTATCACATAATCACATATTTTGCCAAATTATGTATCCAAACATCACCAAATTCAATTACTATATCTCATACACACCTCACAATCACATCAATGCAAACATTCAATTATCACATAACTCTAATGTGACTCAATGCAAGACATGTGACTCTATGCATGTGGTACCGCAATGTGAACCCAATGTTTCACCGCTTTCCGATTCAATATCTAGAATCTAAGCCACACTTCCGATCCGGACAAGATCAAAGCCACTACGTCTATCTCCAATTAAGGATCAACGTCTGCTACGCCTATTTCCATTCAAGGATCAACGTCTATTACCATGTGAATCCATAGTTTCACCGCTTCCACCATGAAGCCGGCCATGCCATGAATGAATGTACAAATACCAACACATATGCAATTAAGATCATCTCTACCATCTTAACATTCCACATATCACCATAATTCAACTCTATGAATTATCCACCAATGGTACATATACACATTCATAACAATATATCATTCACAAATATAGGTTAATTATCCAATACGCACACTAGATTTCATTTCAAATGAATACAACTTTTAAAATCTCAAATTTTCATTTTTCAACAGCAAGTAACCGGTTAACGCCTGGTGGGTAACCAGTTAACACAAAAACAGAATCAACTTCTGGGCGGTTTTTTAGCAAGTAACCGGTTAACGCTCGGAGGGTAACCGGTTAACACAAAACAGAATCAATTTCCTATGCAGATTTTTAAGCAAGTAACCGGTTAACGCTCGGAGGGTAACCGGTTAACACAAAACAGAATGCAAAATTTTCTGCATTTTTCATCGTTGGAGGACTTTCGGACCTCCGATTTCGATTCCGTAAAAAGCAAAACGCTCAGAAAATTATAACTCATACAATACTCTAAGTATATAAAGTTAATTTTCAGTTTTAACACAACTAAATCACCACAAATCAAGAATACTCATCAAAACCTAACAATGCCAAAACCATGAAATTCAGGGATTTCATCGTAAACATATTTCTACCCATTGGTCTAATCATACTAACCCATAATAATAAGGATTCTCCCCCTTACCTCTTCAATTTTCTGGAAACCTTAGCTTCTCTCTTGTTCTTCCCCACTTCTCCTTACTTTTCCTCTTTTCTTTCTCTGTTGCCGTCAAATGATCAAATGAATCCTACTTCTCACTCTCCTCACCTCTTATATCCTAGTATTATATTTGAGCTTAAAGAATGATACCTCTAATTTCATTATTAGGCCCAATAAGACCTAGTATTATAATATCTCTATTTAATTCAAATAAATTAAACCAACTCAATATGCACACCAAGTTAATTAATTCAATTATTCATTATATCTCATATCAACTAAATAATTAATTAACACACCAAATTAATTAATATAATCAATTATTATACTACCTAACAACCAATTAATTAATTAACACTCTAAATAAATAAAATAAAATATAATAATAATAATAATAATAATAATATACGAAATAAATACTAAAATTGGGTTGATACACACCCCCCATTGCATAATCGTCTCTCGATTGCGACGACCATTTTTATTTTATTTTAAGGATTTTATCGATATTTTCCCATTTCTTTAGAATAAACAAAGTTCGGTGGCGACTCTGTATTTTTCGCGGCACGACCATGTGTCATGCCTAGTGCTTCTTCCGATCAGAGGAAGATTATTATACCACTCTAGGATTACTAGAGATGATGCATTGGACACAATGGTTGAGTATTTAGGAGTTGTGCTAGATGATATCCTGAAGGAGATATAAGACATTGGATGGTGTCATTTCTAGATTTGGATTCATATAGAGGTTGTATGCACACCATCTGACTACGGAAGATCATGCTGATAATGACGATTATCAGATTATGCAACATAGAGCATATGCATTGAGGACATACTTATTGTACTTGGTTGGCACGTCCATATTTGTGGACAAGAATGTCTATTACGTGGATTTGATTTACCTCAAATACTTCAATGACTTGAGCATATTCATGAGTACAACTGCGGGGGTTGCTTGTTTGGTTTACCTGTACTCCAAGTTAGCTAAAGGTTGTCTTTGGAAGACCAGACATATGACAGCTAGTTGCACATTGTTGATGATAATATATTTGTATCCTTTCTAGTTTATCAACTATTTAACATTTGTGCTACACCATTACTAATAATTCATATGTATCATTTTCAAACATGGATCCTCCAACACTTCCCATGCATCTTCGACTGGTCATATATTGATGACTATATTGAGGATATGCAACATGCTTATGCATTCGTCCCACTCAGATGAAATCAGTTAACCGAGCCCTTTAGAGTGTATCTTGACCGCATTGTACAAGATGATATACGATTCCATCCATACAACCTTCATCGTCAGACGCGTCCCTTGGATGACATAGGCTTCTATTTTGGATGATTGACTTGTGGGTCATGTCTGATGTATCCACATAAGCATGAGAGAGTCATGCGCTAGTGAGGGTATATGCAGGTTCTTATAAGAGAACCCTTTGTGTTTGCACCTCCTGCCATGTCCCATAGAGATGTACATGCCATGTATGATGATTTCCTTAATAATTTGGTATTGGCCGAAGCACGAGGTAGCGTAACTCATAACAAATGGAGTTGTGCATACGACCACTTCTAGTGATATTTCAGAGTGTCACGTCCTTACATGACATCTGATGCTGAGGAGGATCCAACTAAACCAACTCGTCAGAAGATATTAGAGGGGAAGCAAACTAGGGCAGATCATGCACTTAAAACGAAGAGACCAAAACTTAAAAATAAAATAAAAATAGAAACACCAAAGTTACAATTGAGGAAAAAATGTTCAAATACATATTAATTTGTTAATTTAAGAAGAAATATGATATGCACTATAAGTTTAAAATAATTTTACATTGATAATCAATTAATTATATGTATTCTCAATCAAAACATGCATATATTTTAAAGGGTTAAATAAATTTTTCGTCCCTCTAAATATGGTCAATTTCACATTTAGTCCCTCTATTTTTTTTCTCCAAAAATTGTTTCTCGTAATATTTTTCATCAACTCTTTTGGTCTCTCCTACTAACGGTCATTAACAGAAGCTGACGTAACATTATCATATAATTTTTTTTTTTGTGAATGGACATACACATGACTGTGTGACAAGATATTGACATGACATACCACATGGCTAAAGTCATCATTGTTCATAAATCTAGAAAAAATTGTAGTTAATCGTTGACTAAAATCGCAGCTAATCTATGGCAAATACATTGCAAAAACTCCTGGTTAAAAAAATGTAAAAATAAAGCAATGCTCTGTCTTGGCTTCATGACCTACAAGAACTAAGCATGTCATAAAGCAAAAGGACCGTCTTTTGTCATAATAATACCAACCATAAAAGCACCAAATAGTGCAGAAAAGAGTTTTCCATTTGAAACAACACAGGAGGTACAAGTTTTCAATCATCAATTCTATTAACTATAAATATCAAGTGGTTGCCTGCATAACTCAGGAAATTCACTTGCCATTTGCCAGATTTCACTTGTAAAGTCTTTCCTGTGCATTTGATTATGAAGTCCATGTATATTGAAAAAATTGTCAACTTAACCGATAAGATATGTTGGGTGGATTATTTGTGAAAGATATTTAAATTCTTATTGAAAATTGATATATTTTATTTTTAGAAATTTTATATTTTAAATTGTGTTTTTATAGAGTTTAAATTCTAGTTATTGTTATACCGATATCACAATTAATACAAATTTCAAATTTTAGTTTTAATTTTATATCACAATTAATATAGAATTTAAACAACAATTTATTATATATATATTATTATACTTAAAGGCACGCAAGAGCTGTATTAACTGTAATTCGTTGTTTTTTCCCGGTTCAAAATTTTGGCGCTCGATTTCAAGAACAAAGCATCGAGTGATTGCGAATTCTTTGATTTGAGTTGAATAAAGAAACCCTATGGAGCAGAACTCTCTTCCTCATAACGAGTCTCTGAGAAAACCGAATAGCATTCCTCAGAAGGTACTGTTTAGTTTTTCAAAAAAGCATTTTCCATTTGTTTTTCTGCACCTTAGGGTTTAACCAATGTAACTTTTTTTAATTTTCTTGCGTTCTTGAATTTATTAGGTTAATGAAATTAAGGGTGGATTGGCACCTCTTATGCCTGCGGTTGATTGGAAAATAAAGCCTCCATCAGATAAAAAGGTTCTGTTATTTTTTTCTTTGTAAATTTCTTTAAGTTGTTTGTTAGTGCTGTGATTAGTGTGAATAGTTATGCAGCATGATGGTGTTATTCGTTTTGATCGAAATTAGGGTTGAAAAGTGTACGAGTTTGGTTCATTTCTTTTAGATTGAGGAGTTTATGCACGGTGTAGCACTGACACCTCTGAAAAAATGTGTGTCCATAACTTCATACTTATGATTTTGTTTAATTTATTTATTTTTTCAAATTATTGTTGGTATCAACTTGTCAGTGTATTCATGCGTGTTGAATTGTATTATCTACTATTTTCCAGTTCTTTATATAAGTATTTTGAAGTGTGATTTAAGGTTTTAATTCGTTTAGTTGGGAGCTTTGCTTATGAATTTAAACTTACACAAGTGTTTCAAGTGATTTAAGGTTTTCTTTGTCTTTCTAATGCTATTTTATATTTACTTCCCATTCCCGATTTTGCATAATATCTTGATTTTAACTACCCTTGTCTAAGATTTTAAGACCGTTAATCATTGATATGACATTGGATTTTATCTAACCAAGTTTTCTAGAGTTTGATCCTTATTGATCCCATTATTCCAAACAAGAAAAGCTGAATTTCAGCAATATGTTGGGTGGGTCTGGACATTGTCTAGGCTCATGATCAAATGGCTCTTGTATGAGGTGTGTTAGATATAAAACAGTTCTGTGTTTTTGCGCAACACCTTAAGTTTTTATGATATTTGTTTCATAACAGTATCTTCACACATTTTAGTTTTTTCTCATTCAGGTCACTTGGCAATGGCTTCCTTTCAAACATTCTGCTCGTAAAGATGATCTTCAGCTTAGCCATTGGGTAAGTCCATCTGTCAGTTTCAGCGAAATTTATGTTATCTTAGAGCATCGAAATATTGTTGTGTCTTTCCATGATAGTAAAGAACTCGTTCCAATACACATCCTTACTGCAGCCAAACAGATTGCATGAAGTGTTCCCTTTGTTGCCAGAATTATATGCCAGATTCATGAGAACCTCAACTCTGCTGCATTTTCGATGATGCAAATATTGAGGGAATGGGAGAGAGCTAAAGAGTCAACGTGGCATGGGAATCAAAATGTTGATAAGTGGGTTTTTGCCAAAATCCTAATGAAAACATGTTATGAACAAAAACGATTAGATGTGTCATCACATGCCTTTGAGAGGATGGACTTGCATGGCAGCATAATGATAGTATTTCCGGGGCATGTCAATGATCCTAAAATGGCAACCCTCCATTTGGTAAGGACACTCAGGCCCCACTAGTCAGGGTGGCCTGTTTAATTGGAGGTGAACCACACCTCAAATATTTAGTTTGGTTTCTAGTGACTAGTGATTATTATTGAGAAACATAAAATAACTAGTTGTGTAAAAAAGGAAATGAAGAAATAGGATTTCCTATTCATGATTTGATTCATTAATTGGAAAATAGGCTTTCCAATTCATGATTTGTTTCCCAATTTGATAATGACAGCCGCTTTTGTTGCAACAGGTTAAAGTTGTAAATGGTGTTCCACCATCAGGGGACTATTCTTTTGCCAAGTATAACATGGTAAATGCTGGTTCAGTCTTTAGCTTCATGATGTCTGCTCTGTATTTTTCTCTATTGACTCTAGTAAATATCTTATACTTCATGACTTAATGTTTGTTTGCATGCTATGATGCAGTCTGTTGACATAACAAGATACACAGATGAGGAGTATGAGAAATATTTGGCAAATCCTGTAGGTATCATGTCTAGATTGCATGTCTAAAATTGTGTTGACCTTCACATTTGAGTTTGCTCAAACAACAGTTTTTGCAATTTTAAATGCTACAAAGAACTGAATTCTGCGTGATGTATCATGTTAAGGTTGCTGCTGTTGCTGTGTCTTCAACGACCTTTATTGTTAGTATGTATATTGAAAGGCCTTTTTTGTGTATATAACCTAAAAGTTGTTCAGTTGCTGGTTGGTAAATCTTTTATATTTTTCTAGTGACTAAGTTAGCTGTAAATAAATGATAGATTTTATGATCTATTTGAAAGGATTTGTATATCTGAACCTAACCGTCACGTAGCATCTGCATCTTTTGTACACTTAAGTGTACTTCCTATTTGAAAGCATAGCTGTGTAATTCTGTGTTATTTTAAGAGTTGGAATTTGCTACACATTTGACCGTTCTTACATCTCTCCGTTATGGATTGTTTAATGTGTTTCTCTGTTCCATGAATTATATTTATGTAGAACTGGACCAAGGAGGAAACAGATCAACTGTTTGACTTGTGTGATAGGTTTAATCTCAAATTCATTGTTATAGCTGATAGGTTTCCTTCATCTCGAACTGTTGAAGAATTAAAGGATCGATATTATAGTGGTATGGATATTATTTTCCCCAAACCATATATGCTGCATTCAGTTTTCATTTCCTTTTATTCCTAGTTTGACTAATTAGAGACTACATGAGAAAATGACATATTTTCCTTGCCATGTAGTATCTCGGGCTATACTAATTGCTAGGAATCCATCTTCTAGGGATGGTGCTGTGGATCCACTTGTTAAGGTGTGGTAACTTTTTGAACAAGGCACTATTCTCAAGCAGACTCTCTTTTGTTTTTTTGAGCACACTGTTTCGTAAAATTAATTCTTTCCAGCATTAGGATGTTGTAATGTGGGTTTAGTTGCTTATTCTTCCTCCTTAGTGTAGGAACCTTATAACGTTTCACAGGAGATCAAGCGGAAACGAGCTCTGTCTCTAATCCTCTCGCAAACAAAACGACAAGAGCGTATAGATGAAGAGGTTTTTTTTTCCCTTTAAACCAGTAATATTTATGTCTGTTATAAATGTACATTCAGAGGAAATGAGATAATTATAGGTATTCACTACTGTTTTATATGCAGGTACTTGCTGAAGCAAAAAGAATTTCTGAATTACGCATAAAGGTAATTTTAACTGTTGTTTTTGTATGAAACTTACAATTACAGGTGGAGAGGAAGAGGAGAATTTTTTTTAATGAAAATAGTGATAATGTTTATGCTGTCAATAGCGCCGCTGCTCTAGCATAGTGTGGATAGGGTTCAGTGCGATGCTTTAGGCCTGCAAGCCACTGTCAGTAATAGCGGTTGTTGAGTCCGCTAATTACAGCCTCAAACGCTATTGTGTCTGCTATTAGAGTTTTGGGGCAAAATTCTTCAAAATCCTTTTTTCAAACCATTGATATAAATATCAATTCAAACTCTTTTAAGGACAATGTTTTGTTCATCATTCTGTTATGAATTTGCTCACAAACAATCATTTTGTTCTTCTTCCTACTTTTAGTTAGAACTGTTTACTCATGTAAATTAATGCCTATATATTCACTAAGAATGGGTTTTATGATAGTTTCATTGGATCAATTGGGGCAACAAAGTTTGTTGAATATATAAAATGTTTACACCCAAACTTTGGATGAACTTGTGCTAGTGATTAGTGATATCTGATATTTGATTTTGTTTCTTTTTTTAGGTTGCCGGAGAGTCTAAGTCGGTTGCTGCTTCAATTTCTAGTGCAGATGTTACAGAGAGGGCCAGCCCCAATGAAACTGTATCCCCATCAAATATGCAACGCGGATCGGCAGTATTGCCTTCCACAATAACGGGAGATAATCTTGGCTCGGTAAGTTAAAAATAAGGTTACCAATTATTTATCATGTCTCTTTTCTGTTGACACTTGATAACACCTTCCCCACCTCCAATCCACCTGTTCCCCAGAACCAAAAAACAAAGAACAGAATCAAGAAATGTAGAATAACAAGGATTTTCTTGATCAAGTTTATGAAAATTTGGTTGTAGAGGGCTAGAGGCTTACATTGAATATCTGAAATAACTTTTTCTTTTCCATTGTGAACCACAATTTTCAAGAATATGTTAATACCTAATTGTCTATTGGTCAAAACATAATCTGATAGTGCGATATATTTCAGATTCATGTCTATTTAAGAACCGACGCACTTGCTTACATGATGAACAAACACTTATCAGTTGAGTATCAGACTAGCCTCCAACAAGCTTTTCGGAGACTTGGGGTTTGTCTTTTCTCCTCTTTAATGCAATTCATATATTTCATTTCTCCCTAGTGTTGTCATGTAGTAGCCCTTGATCAATATTAATGACATATTGCCCTTGCATTCTTCATTTCAAGATGTCTGAGACTTTTCAAAGTTTTTGTTCAACTATTAATTTGGAGTTTTTTTATTTATGTTTTGTATTTGTTTTTAATAACCTTCCGGTTCTTAGGGGAAATAGACCCTAGTTATCCGAAGTTTAGCTAGAAGATATGTAAAGCCTGACCAAAGATTGTTTTAGTCAGGAATTAAACTCATAAACCTCACATGCCAACCACTTGGTTAATTTGTTCTTTTGTTGAGAGTGAGGTTATGATTAACCTAAACTTTCAAAAAGCTCTTATGGTTCCTCTCGTAGAGCTTGACTTGGTTTGCCTTAGCTCAAGTAGTGTCGCTTAATAGGTTGATTAAGAATAATATTTAGGCATATAGTCAAATTATCCTATTATTGTGGAAGCCAGTGTTAGAGATATAATAAAGAAACTATTTGTGTACTATTATTTGTTTTGAAAGAGATTATGCATGACCAAATAAGACACTTATAATGAGATAGAAGAATATATTTTACTGACCAAGTTGAGCTGCTTTTTCCGTCAATGAATGTAGTCCAATCATCCTAGCAAACTACACGCGCCACCAGATAATAATTTTAATTTCTTTGGACTATGGTTGCAGGTCAATCCGACACCAAGGGTTCCATCAATAACTGTTTGTTTTGAGTATCTTAAACTAAGAAATGACATAGTAACTTTCACGAATCTAATAGGTCAGGTATGTTGAAATTTCCACCTATGCTTTTCTAAAGGAATTTAGTTCAAATTCCTAAGCTTTTGAAATTTATAAAGCAATACATATGTTGGCTGAAATTTTAGTGGGGGCGTGTGACCCCATACCTATGCTGTAGATCCGTCGCCTTCAGCTGCAGAATGAGGCGGCCAACGGTTCATCTTTTCGTGATGGTTCACACGGAACATTGACGGTTAGAATATTTTGGATATTATTTTTTACTTTGATGCTTTAACTGTTTTCAATGTTTTAGGCTAGTGATTGTCTAAGCATATTCTATTATTTTTCTCAAAACCTGAGTTTGTGATTCTTAAACTACTGACAGCATTTGCATCGTGAAGAAGATCTGGATTGGATTCCTGGTAAAACAGACTCTGGGGGTAATAACAGATTAGTTTTGCTTTCACCTGCTATGTGATTTTCTCATTTTTGAAATGTCATCTACATATCATTAAATGCATGCGTGTAATTAACTGGTTTCAGGGGCAACAACTGGTAAAAAGGATCAAAAGAGCAAGGTACACATATCTGTTAGTTAATTTTATTTTTAAGTATCCTCTCTTTATTCCTACATGCTTATAGAATTTAGACCAATGCCAGAGCACATAAGTTGTTTTTTATAATCTTGGAAATGGTACTTGTAAAGGCGTCAGGACAACGTAAAAAAGCTTCATCAACAGCCCAATCAAAAAGAAAGAGAAAATAAAGGCCTCAGATCTGTAGATCCCTAGTAAGAGTTTAAATTCACCGCAGATCTTTTGTTCAACGTTATTGTGTTGCTTTGTTAGTCCACTGTAGTCACTGAATGAGTTTTGCATGCTTTCCTTTAGGTGGCAACCGGAATGAATTTTAAGATTTCTAGTGCTCTTTTGATAGGAATAATGCATCTTGTGGTAAGCAGCAGTTAACTCAAAAAACTCCTAGCAATTATGATTGTGGTTCCTTTAGTTTAGAAAATTATTGCTAGTTTTTTTTAAATGTTTAGTGCTAAATGGAGCAATGAGGTTCATATCTTCAACAAATACCGGTCGCCAGGTGCTAGTGACTAACCAAGCTTATTAGGATTTGAATGTAATTGGGTTTAGGAGTTGTGAATATTCCAGAAGTTTGTGGATGTTTACGTTATCTGTCAAAATACCTCAAATCTCAAAGCGATTATATAAGGATGTAGAAATTGGTTTGTATGGAGAAGTTGACGGAACAATTGACAAGCCTAGGGGAATATTATATGGGAATGAAAAATTTAACTTGCAAAAGAAAAACAACATTCATTTTGTTCCTCATATCATGCATGATCAATAGAAAGATATAAGAGAATTTCGCAATACGCCCCTAAAACACGAGGATTTATCAGTAAATTCAAGCGTATATGGGTAAATTGAGAAATTCAATTAATCATTAAAAGGATGGATTTTTTCTTAACCATCCAAGATTAACGAAGCTGTTCATTTTGAATCGTGGAAGCTGTAATAGATTAATGGGGGATTACAATAAATGAAGTTTGGAATAACTAACTGATGAACTTAGTTGATAAAGCTCATATCTTTTCCTGTCACATAATTTTAGCACAATGGTTATGCGAAATTATTTATGCACAACGCAGTTTTTTGAAGAAATATTGAATCAAAATTGTGAAAAATAGACAAAGCAAGATTAGCTGAACATATGTAAAAGTGGATTGAGGTTAATAATATTGAGTTGTTAATTTAATAAAGTTCCTTGACATCTCCAAATTTATTATAGAATTTTCAAAATTATTAATCAACAACATAGTTTGAATGAAAAGAGGTGGTGTAAAGAGACAATCTTTTAATCAATAAGTTAGTATTAACCCAAGATTAAAACTCACACTTATCTTCTTCACCACAGATTACGCAAACATGATCTGCTTAAGCCTCACCGTGCTGTCAAACAGCAGAGCCAACCTAGCGTACGAACTTCATGGCCTAGTGTATCACTTTCGCTTTTTTGTTCTGGCTTCTTATTTGGTCCACTGTTCGATGGACTCCATTCAAGAGTCGATCTTGTCGTGTACAAGTCCGGGTCTATTGACATTGGTCCACTTCATACCAATATCTGGGTAGGTTTCAACTTCAGTTTCTTGTACAATTACAATGCACCCTTGTTCATATTATACAGAAATTATTTCTGGAAATATGATCCGCAAAAACCATCTAAATTTGAGCGTTTGGATGTGTTCTTCTGGATAATTTATGCAGTTTTATCTGTCTTATCCTGATATTGATAGGTTCCTCCATTGTTGGGGTTGTTTTACTGCTCGATTGGTTTGCTTCAACTCTACCTAGACGAGAAGGTCCTAAACAAGGTTCAAGAGGGAAGTTTAACAAAAACAATTGCCTCCCTGATGTAAGTACTCACTGCAATATAGATATAACTTATACATAAACACTTATCATGATAATCATATGATTTTCTCGTCTTAGATTAGTGGCGCTGTTCATAGAATCAAGTGCTGAACTATACAAAGCGGGAATAGCAGACAACACTGAGGCCTACATATTGTTTGCTGCTGCAGAGTTTCTATGGTTTTTGTTGGATAGAACACAGCCAGGCTTCACCCTAGCATGCCTTGTTGGAGTTGCTTGTCCACTAGCTGAGATACCCTTAATGAAGTAAAGCATTATTCTTTCCTCTCCCTGTTAAATTTGTATACCTATTGATGTCTTCTTCTTTCAGGTTCCTTCACCTTTGGTACTATCCTCAAGCCAATATTGAAATCTTTGGCCAGGTAATTCATGTTACAAACACTTTCACCAGTAATAAGTGTTCAAGAGTTATGACTTGTGAACCACGACACTAACATATAACATAGACATGACACTGACACATCGACGCAGATAATAAGTTGAGAAAATGAATTACGTCCTACACAATTACGTACTACAACATGCTGAACACAACATAATCTTAAGTGTAAAACTTGCAAGGTTGTAAAACAAATTGTAATGAATTCTATTCTATTTCTATGTGTAGGGGCTAGTTACTTGGACTCTCACTTGCTACTTTGTGTACACACTGTTCTTAATTAATTTGTCACGGTGGTTCAGAACTGTTTATGCCACTCAAACAGAGGAGTCTGATGCATAAAACACTACAATCTGACGTTGCCGTTTATTCTATTCTTTAACGGTCCATCCTTCTATTTCTAAAACTAAAACTATGTTTTTGATTATCCTTTTTACGATTTTTAAAATTTCTTCTCCAACCAATTTTGTTGATGTAGCATACTAGCATCATAACTAAAGAATTGTCATAATAGGAATTGGATTCCAGGTTGTCTGAGGGAGCAATGGTGAGAGTTGATCAAAGATCCAACTATTTCACAAAATACAAATTTTAATTTTTGTTTTATAATTTAAAATATTAAATTTGAATTTAAACTATTTAATCTTGATTGGACGATCAATAATATTTCAAATGCCTAAATGTGAACTCCAAAATATAAGTTATGAAGCACAGAGACACTGTAAATATGACTCTGACATTAGCATGTTGACATCGTTAATAATTTAGAAAAATAAATAAATTGTATGGAATCTTAAATGTCGGTACAAGTGTCTGATACCGACACGAACACATACACAACTTTTTTTAGAGGTATCGGTGCTACATAGAATATAAGTCATGAACCTATTTGAACTATAATTCTTTTAGAAGGTTACCCTTTCCACCGTTATAGTATCTCTCACAACTCAACATAAAAATGTTTATGTATCTCTGAATGCATTTAAAATCATATTAATAATGATGGTGCAAGTGAGACACCCGATATATTTTTTCCAAAAATTGTCCGAAAATGCACATCTCAGTTGGAAGGAAAAGGGGAGGCTCTGTTTGACTCTGCAAGGTTGTCTGCAACTTCGATGAAAATGCACATCTCAGTTGGAGTGGTAATTGGAAGGGTTAGGTGTTAGATCCACAGGCCTACATTTCTAGCCATACTATTCCACCCTCTATTTTTCAATGGTAGTCAACAAAAGAATAGTAACTTTGAATTTTGACCAAGAGAATAGTAACTTTGAAGTTTGACCAAGAGAATAGTAACTTTGAATTTGACCAAAAGAATAGTAACTTTGAATTTGACCACATGAATCCTATAAATACTCATTGAAGTTGTAGGAAAATTTAATTTTTTCTCAAGACAATGAATGCATTTGCATTTGACAGAAAAATTGTAATTTGAGAGTTAGAGAAATTTTCTAGTGTGAGAAAAATTTCTGTGAGAGAAACTCTTGGGTGTAATTGGGTTGTGGGTGAGATAAACTTTTGATTGTTTGTAAACACAGTGTATTTTTCTCTTTTCAGTAAAAGGTCTGCAGCAGCCCGGAGACGTAGGCATACTTGGCCGAACTCCGTTATCAATTGTGTGTGTGTTTTTATGCTTCCGCATATTATTGTTTTTACGAATCTGACTAAGAGGAAATTCGGCGTAGTTTTCTAACAACTGGCATCAGAGCTGGTTGGTTCGGCCGAATAGTTGTTTTGGGGGAAAGTACTATTCATGTGAGTAGTAACTTTGTGATTAGTGTTTTTCGTGAATAGTGAAAATTGGTCAGCATTACCAATTTTTTCGGTGGTTTGCATAAATTATCATAGGCGATCTAGAGGAGTCAGGTTCGAGTAGGAACTATGGCGGCAGACGAAGGAAAAGTGAAAATCGAAAAGTTCGACGGTGCGGACTTCAGCTTTTGGAAGATGCAAATAGAGGATTATTTGTATCAGAAAAGCATGCATCAACCTCTCACGAGTAAACCAGCAGATATGAAAGAAGATGACTGGAAACTTCTTGATAGAAAGGCTCTTGGAGTCATTCGATTGACGTTATCTCGTAATGTTGCCTTCAACATTGCCAAAGAAAAGACTACGGCTGGTCTTATGAAGGCCCTTTCTAACATGTACGAAAAGCCATCGGCCTCAAACAAAGTTCATTTGATGAGGCGGTTGTTCAACTTACGGATGGCAGAAGGTGCATCAACGGCGCAACATCTAAATGAACTCAGCACAGTCACAACCCAGTTGAGTTCAGTTGGAATCGACTTTGATGATGAAGTACGGGCTTTGATACTCTTGTCTTCCCTACCAGAAAGTTGGAATGCTACTGTCACAGCTGTGAGTAGCTCATCGGGAAGCAACAAGTTAAAATTTGATGATGTTCGTGATTTGGTTCTCAGTGAGGAGATCCGACGGAGAGAGTCGGGTGAATCATCAACCTCTTCAGTATTGCATACAGAGTCAAGAGGAAGGAGTTCAACCAAAGGAAGTGGACGCGGAAAATCAAAAGAAAGGCGATCCAAGTCCAGAAATCATCATAGTTCTAACAACTCAAAGACTATTGAGTGTTGGAATTGTGGGAAGACGGGACACTATAAAAACCAGTGCAGGAGTGCACCAGAGAGACATGAGGCGAAAGATGAGGCAAACGTTGCTTCAACCTCAAGAGGAGGTGATGCATTAATATGCTCTTTGGAGAACAAGGAAGAGTCGTGGGTGTTAGACTCTGGAGCATCCTTTCACGCAACTTCGCAGAAAGAACTCTTCGAGAATTATGTCCCTGGAAACCTTGGTAAAGTTTACCTTGGTAATGAACAATCTTGCGAGATTGTAGGAAAAGGTGTAGTGAAGATCATGTTGAACGGGTCTGTTTGGGAGCTGAAGAATGTCAGACATATCCCCGACCTGACAAAGAACTTAATCTCAGTAGGCCAGTTGGCCAGTGACGGCTACACAACAATCTTCCACGGAGATCAGTGGAAAATTTCAAAGGGTGCAATGACGATAGCTCGCGGTAAAAAGAGTGGTACTCTTTACAAGACGGCAGGAGAATGTCATCTTATTTCGGTGGCAGCAAGTGGAAATCCCAACCTATGGCACCAGAGACTTGGCCATATGAGTGAGAAAGGGATGAAGGTAATGCACTCGAAGGGCAAACTTCCAGGTCTTCAGTCAGTAGAAATTGACATGTGTGAAGACTGTATATTTGGAAAGCAGAAGAGAGTTAGCTTTCAGACAAACGGAAGGAAGCCAAAGAAGGAGAGACTCGAGCTCGTTCACTCTGATGTTTGGGGTCCAACGACAGTCTCATCCATTGGTGGAAAACGATACTTTGTGACTTTTATTGACGACCACTCCAGAAAGGTATGGGTATACTTTCTGAAACATAAATCTGAAGTATTTGAAGCTTTCAAGATATGGAAAGCCATGGTGGAGAATGAGACAGGGTTGAAGATCAAAAAGCTCAGAACCGACAATGCTGGTGAATATGAAGACACCAGATTCAAGAAGTTTTGCTATGGGCATGGGATCAGAATAGAGAGGACCGTGCCAGGTACGCCTCAACACAATGGTATAGCTGAGCGCATGAACCGAACATTGACTGAAAGAGCCAGAAGCATGCGTGTGCAATCAGGTCTTCCAAAGCATTTCTGGGCAGAAACAGTCAACACAGCAGCTTACTTGATCAACCGAGGTCCATCAGTGCCATTGGAACATAGACTACCAGAAGAGGTATGGAGCGGAAAAGAGGTAAAACTCTCACATCTTAGAATTTTCGGTTGTACAGCATATGTACACATCAGCGATCAAGGCCGGAACAAGCTTGATCCCAAATCAAAGAAGTGTACTTTCATTGGTTACGGTGAAGATGAGTTTGGTTACCGTCTTTGGGATGACGAGAACAGAAAGATGATCCGCAGTAGAGATGTGATCTTCAATGAGAGGGTAATGTACAAGGACAAACATGATACAGGTGCCATCAACTCAGAACCAAGTGGGCCAGTTTATGCAGATGTGGACGATGTCCTTGAAAGACCCACAGTTGATAGTCCTCAGCCAGAAGAATCAACTGAACCAGGCAATGTGCAGCAGTCTGACAGAACAGAGCATTCTACTCCAACTCCGGAGTTAAGGAGGTCTTCTCGAGTTCCTGTACCTAACAGGAAATACATGAGCTACATGTTGTTGACAGATGGAGGAGAACCTGAAGACTATGAAGAAGCATGTCAGACAGTAGATGCGAACAAGTGGGAGCTTGCCATGAAAGACGAGATGAAGTCTTTGATCTCAAATCAAACATGGGAACTAGAAGAGTTACCTATGGGAAAGAAGGCACTTCACAATAAATGGGTGTATCGAGTGAAGCAGGAGCATGATGGCTCTAAAAGATATAAAGCTCGACTTGTTGTAAAAGGATTCCAGCAAAAGGAAGGAGTCGATTACACCGAGATTTTCGCACCAGTTGTGAAGCTCAATACTATCAGGTCTGTGTTAAGTATTGTTGCCAATGAAGAGCTCTACTTGGAGCAGTTGGACGTGAAGACTGCATTTCTTCACGGAGACCTAGATGAGGAGATCTATATGCACCAACCAGAAGGTTTTTCAGAGAAAAAGAATATGGTGTGCAAATTAAAGAAGAGCTTGTATGGCCTAAAGCAAGCTCCAAGGCAGTGGTATATGAAGTTTGAGAGCTTCATGCACAAGGAAGGTTTCAAGAAATGCAATGCTGACCACTGTTGTTTCTTCAAGAGATATAACTCCAGTTATATCATTTTGCTACTTTATGTCGATGATATGTTAGTAGCAGGTCCAGATATGACCGAGATCAGAAATTTGAAGAAACAATTGTCAAAAGAATTTGACATGAAAGATTTAGGTCCAGCGAAGAAGATCCTTGGAATGCAAATCACGAGAGATAAGCAAAAGGGAACCTTGCAGTTATCTCAGACAGAGTACATCAACCGTGTTTTGCAGAGATTCAACATGGACAACGCCAAACCGGTTAGCACACCTTTGGCTAGTCATTTTCGTCTATCAAAGGATCAGTCCCCTAAGACAGAGGAAGATAAGGAATTAATGGCTAAGATTCCATATGCTTCAACCATAGGAAGTTTGATGTACGCGATGGTCTGCACGAGGCCAGACATTGGCCATGCAGTGGGAGTTGTAAGCAGGTTTATGTCAAATCCAGGTAAAGCTCATTGGGAAGCTGTGAAATGGATTTTGAGATATCTACGAGGCACTAAGGAGAAGTGTTTGTGCTTTAGTAAAGGTAAGTTAAAAGTACAAGGGTACGTAGATGCAGACTTTGCAGGTGAAGTTGATCACCGAAGAAGCACGACTGGTTACATATTTACTGTTGGTACTAGTGCTGTTAGTTGGATGTCGCGGATACAAAAGATTGTTGCTCTATCCACTACAGAGGCTGAATATGTCGTAGTAACAGAAGCTAGCAAAGAATTGATATGGCTTCAGGGATTGTTAACAGAGTTGGGTTTCATCCAAGAGGATAATGTCTTGCACAGTGATAGTCAGAGTGCAATACATCTGGCAAAGAATTCAGCATTTCACTCTCGAACGAAGCACATTGATCTCCGTTATCACTTCATCAGATCTCTGATTGAGGATGAGGTACTAACATTGAGGAAGATCTTAGGAAGCAAGAATCCAGCAGACATGTTGACAAAGGTGGTGACCATTGACAAACTGAAGTTGTGCTCAACTTCAGTTGGCCTGCTAGAATAATATGCAAGAGAGGCTGCTGCATGATCGAGAGGTGAAGACCGACTGAAGTCAGTCTTCAAGTGGGAGATTGTTAGATCCACAGGCCTACATTTCTAGCCATACTATTCCACCCTCTATTTTTCAATGGTAGTCAACAAAAGAATAGTAACTTTGAATTTTGACCAAGAGAATAGTAACTTTGAAGTTTGACCAAGAGAATAGTAACTTTGAATTTGACCAAAAGAATAGTAACTTTGAATTTGACCACATGAATCCTATAAATACCCATTGAAGTTGTAGGAAAATTTAATTTTTTCTCAAGACAATGAATGCATTTGCATTTGACAGAAAAATTGTAATTTGAGAGTTAGAGAAATTTTCTAGTGTGAGAAAAATTTCTGTGAGAGAAACTCTTGGGTGTAATTGGGTTGTGGGTGAGAGAAACTTTTGAGTGTTTGTAAACACAGTGTATTTTTCTCTTTTCAGTAAAAGGTCTGCAGCAGCCCGGAGACGTAGGCATACTTGGCCGAACTCCGTTATCAATTGTGTGTGTGTTTTTATGCTTCCGCATATTATTGTTTTTACGAATCTGACTAAGAGGAAATTCGGCGTAGTTTTCTAACATTAGGCTTCGTTTAATTCTTCAAAGGCTTTAATGGTTTGGAAGAACATATAAGGGTGAAAGAGTAACTTACTTTTTAAGACATTTACTTAGCATGATAAAAGGTTAAAAATAAAAGAATTTAACTTGTCATCACCCTAAACCCTAAATCCCAAATTAGAGCAATTTTATAATTATAATCTTTAGATGAATTTTGAAAATTTTAAAAATTTACAAATTTTTATCGGAAATTTTCAATCTATAATGGAAATTTTGAAAATGAAATTTATTTTCTCAAAATTATCGAAAATTTTTAATTTTATGAAAGTTTTTGTTTTTTCTCGAAAATTTTGACAATTTTTGTATGGGTTTAAGATTTTTCAGGGAAATGCCAATTTTTTTGTCAGATTTTTTGAAATTTCCGTTATTTTTTACTAGAAATTTTCAAATTTGTGATATTTTTCACCAAAAAATTTAAATTTCCGGTATAAATACGAGAATTTTCAAAAATACACACAAAAAAAATGTATCGGACATTTCAATTGTACTATCGAAAAATTTGTTTTTGGTATGTTAGTAAGAAACCTATATGAGTCACGGGTTGCCATGGAATATTCGAGGATTTAGTTTTACAAACCTTTAATAGGTTATAATAGTCATAAATAAAATAATATAACTTTTTATGTAATAATTCGACTTGATGAATTCAAAATCAGTGCTATAACGACTTGATGATCACCCTTTTCGTAGTTGTATCAGGCGAGTTAGGTGTTTGTCAAGACTTTTCAATATTTGTGAGTATAAGGGGGTAAGTCGATTGTGATGTTGTTCTTCTATCTCTCCAAGACTCAAAACAGTCTAAATTATGTGCATGACTCATACTGAAAGAAAATAAACTCCAAACATCAACTCAAACGAATAGTACGCCTCATCTTCGATGTTACATATCAGAGCATATAAACAATTAAAAAGCGATAAATATAAAAATAAACGAATATAAGCTCCAATGCTATCTTCCAACTTCCAAGCAAATACTCCTGCTGAGTATCTGTACAACAATTGGACAAAACAAATAAAACAAACAAGAAAGGAGTGAGAATACACCTTACAAATGTTAATGGTGAAAATCAAGAGCATGATGGTAAACAACAACAATCACGATTATTTTATTCATACAAAACACAATCACATTTTAATTTATTAAGCAAATGCTAATGCCACTAGCTCCTTCATCAATATGCACATGTTACCGGGTTTTTTGGGTCAAAGGTATGTTACATATTGCACATGTCTCTGGTTCCTCTTGAACCGTGTCCTTCTCTGGACATGAGACCGTCACGGTTCCTCTAAGAAACCTAGACATCACTAGACCGAAGTTCTACCTAACTCCAAAATATATGCATGCATGATAATGTATAAAAGCAAACATGCAACTCAAACGACCATCACAAATCGTCATCAAAACATCATCATCAAAATATGATTCCACTCTTGAACCAAAATATTGTCAATCACATGCCTCACTCTTATCTCACCGAATTACATTTGAGTTGAACCTCCTACATTTTACACAACTCTCACACTCATATAATCAACATCAACAACAAAAATTTAGTTCATAGTTTTTCAGAGCTAATTCTTAAAGAGGAGAAGTTCACATCAGAAATAGAAGATTAAAGGTCCACAGTAGCATACCTCTGGTTTTCTTCATCTTCTTCATCTTATGATTTTAACAAATTCCAAGACAATCCTCCGTTTTGCAGGTTGGTAAGTTTTTATTTCTTTTTGTTTGCTGAATTTTTGATACCACAATGTAGCTCATGCATTGGAGAATCAAAGCCCCAAGGTTTGATGGCTTGATTCTTCTCGCCCTCCATTTAATTTCAGTTTTCATGGTTAGGTTTCATAGTTTTCTTGCTTAAATTTAAATAATTGGTTAATCTTTGGAAAAAAAATTGATGAGAGATTAGGATAAAGGAGTTTGAGAGGAGTAGATTAGTGTCGATATTTCTTGATTTCGGCCAACTCCGTCAACTCCGGCGCGGTGGAGTAAAGCTCCGATGGTGGTGCTTTTGACATTAACATAAACATGATGTGTAGAAGAGATGAATTATTGATGCTGAATTTTTCTTCTCTTCCTTCCCAAATTCGGTTGGGCTTAGTTCCATTAAGCCCACTATTTTGAAGTTTGCACCCATGTTTTGCTTAGGCCACCCTTTGTTGAACCCAACAATAATACCTTGCATTTAAGCCTTATTTGTTAGGCCCGAAGCCTCTGTTTCCAGGCTGCACATCCGCTGTTTTATGCACCCCTACAGATTTAATTGCTAATCTTTTAATTCTTGTTTATTATCATTCTTTTGTCAATTTTTGCTATGTTTTTAATTCATGAACATGCACATTTTAATTCATGTAAATTCATAGTAAATCCATGTATCATGGTTAATTAGAATATTTCTCTTTTAAAATTTATTTGAATTTAATTGTAGGAGTTTCTTTAATTATTCATCAAAATTCATTAGAAGTTAGGTTCCAACATGCTTAATTTCAATGTCATGTTAATTCACAAAAAATACATATTAAACAAGTATTAATTTAATTAGGATAAATTTCTACTTTAGATTTTAATTGAATTTAGTTTAGAGTTTAAATCTTTAATTTTTCAATTAGAACTCATTAGAAATTAAATTATTTACTCTTAATTGCATGCAAGAATTATGGTTGTGATTTTGCCACTATGGATGATTCTTATGTGCTCATTAATTTAATTTTATATGGTGTATGATTATCCTCCATTTAGAAAAAATTTATCCTACTCCCATGAACATGTAACAATTTTATTGCTTCCCATTTTATCGCTTTCCTCGCTCATCTGTTAACTTGGAAATAACCAAAAACGATCTAAAAATAACCCTTTTCAAAAGAACAACAATAAACTTAATTCAACGTCAAGTGTTTTCCAAATAAAACTTAATTGAATACAACGTGAGTGATTGATCTAGCGTCAAGTACCTATTTCATTTAATTCACACATTTTGTTTTATTCAACCTCAAACACTTGATCCAACGTCAAGTCATTTTCAAAACATCTGTACAATAAACCGGATGAAAAAGGATGAGGTTTACGTACTTGTCCACACCATTTCTCAAGTACTTGGGTTGTCGGTCGTGCCTAGCTTATGGTTTGATACTTGTCCTCCATTGAAAAACACTTGAAAATAAACGAGTTTAATTCAGTTCTCTTAGGGTGAAAAAGACAGGTCATGATGCACTTGTCCTTTTGGCTCCCGAGTATTCTGATTGTCGGTCGTACTTAGCTTATGGTTAGATGCTTGTCTCCCTCTAAGTACCAACGATTAAACTCGCCTCACAAATTTCATAAACAAAAACTTTTTGGGATGAAAGAGAGAGGTAAGGATGCACTTGTCCTTTCAGCTCTCGAGTACTTGGATTGCCATCCGTACTTAGGTGTGGTCTAATACTTATCTCCCACTCTAAAATCAATCACAACCAATCAAATTCAATTTTCCGCCTTAGGGCATTCAACCTTTTCATAAATGACATGTTATTTCCGTTCTACCGCAATACAAACAATGCTTAAGCCTCCCATGTACGAGCATACAAGCAATGTTTAACTGCTAGAATACGATCCAAGCGCATTCATTCTATCGCAAACAAACAAATGCTTAAGTCTCTCATGCGCGAGCATACAAGCAACTTTAATGCTAGAATACAAACATTAACATTGTTCATTCAAAACAACCAACAAATCCGTATTCTCTACCATGAACTGCGGAGCTCTGATTTTCTCATTGCACTATGAGAATAAGTAGGTACGAGGGTTCGAATTCTTGTCAAGCACACTAATTTATAAGCTTATTTTTCCCTTTTACCATTTGCAAGTAACCTTTAGGTAGTAACACTCATCCATGCAAAGAACAATCAAAATGGTTCTCATTGAGTACAACGGATGTGATTGATGTTAATACCCCCCCCTGCATAATCGTCTCTCGAATCCGCTCTCGGTTGCGACGACCATTTTTATTTTATTTTAAGGATTTTATCGATATTTTCTCCTTCCTTTAGAATAAACAAAGTTCGGTGGCGACTCGGTATTTTTCGCGGCACGACCATGTGTCATGCCTAGTGCTTCTTCCGATCAGAGGAAGATTATTATACCACTCTATGATTACCAGAGATGATGCATTAGACACGATGGTTGAGTATTTAGGAGTTGTGCTAGATGATATCCTGAAGGAGATATAAGACATTTGATGGTGTCATTTCTAGATTTGGATTCATATAGAGGTTGTATGCACACCATCTGACTACGGAAGATCATGTTGATAATGACGATTATCAGATTATGCAACATAGAGCATATGCATTGAGGACATACCTATTGTACTTGGTTGGCACGTCCATATTTATGGACAAGAATGTCTATTACGTGGATTTGATTTACCTCAAATACTTCAATGACTTGAGCATATTCATGAGTAAAACTGCGGGGTTGCTTGTTTGGTTTACCTGTACTCCAAGTTAGCTAAAGGTTGTCTTTGGAAGACCAGACATATGACAGCTAGCTGCACATTATTGATGATAATATATTTGTATCCTTTCTAGTTTATCAACTATTTAACATTTGTGCTACACCATTACTAATAATTCATATGTATCATTTTCAAACATGGATCCTCCAACACTTCCCATGCATCTTCGACTGGTCATATATTGATGACTATATTGAGGATATGAAACATGCTTATGCATTCGTCCCACTCAGATGGAATCAGTTAATCGAGCCCTTTAGAGTGTATCTTGACCGCATTGTACAAGATGATATACGATTCCATCCATACAACCTTCATCGTCAGACGCGTCCCTTGGATGACATAGGCTTCTACTTTGGATGATTGACTTGTGGGTCATGTCTGATGTATCCACATAAGCATGAGAGAGTCATGCGCTAGTGAGGGTATATGCAGGTTCTTATAAGAGAACCCTTTGTGTTTGCACCTCCTGCCATGTCCCATAGAGATGTACATGCCATGTATGATGATTTCCTTAATAATTTGGTATTGGCCGAAGCACGAGGTAGCGTAGCTCATAACAAATGGAGTTGTGCATACGACCACTTCCAGTGATATTTTAGAGTGTCACGTCCTTACATGACATCTGATGCTGAGGAGGATCCAACTAAACCAACTCGTCAGAAGATATTAGAGGGGAAGCAAACTAGGGCAGATCATGCACTTAAAACGAAGAGACCAAAACTTAAAAATAAAATAAAAATAGAAACACCAAAGTTACAATTGAGGAAAAAATGTTCAAATACATATTAATTTGTTAATTTAAGAAGAAATATGATATGCACTATAAGTTTAAAATAATTTTACATTGATAATCAATTAATTATATGTATTCTCAATCAAAACATGCATATATTTTAAAGGGTTAAATAAATTTTTCGTCCCTCTAAATATGGTCAATTTCACATTTAGTCCCTCTATTTTTTTTCTCCAAAAATTGTTTCTCGTAATATTTTTCATCAACTCTTTTGGTCTCTCCTACTAACGGTCATTAACAGAAGCTGACGTAACATTATTATATAAAAAAAATTTTTGTGAATGGACATACACATGACTGTGTGACAAGATATTGACATGACATACCACATGGCTAAAGTCATCATTGTTCATAAATCTAGAAAAAATTGTAGTTAATCGTTGACTAAAATCGCAGCTAATCTATGGCAAATACATTGCAAAAATCCTGGTTAAAAAAATGTAAAAATAGAGCAATGCTCTGTCTTCGCTTCATGACCTACAAGAACTAAGCATGTCATAAAGCAAAAGGAATGTCTTTTGGCATAATAATACCAACCATAAAAGCACCAAATAGTGCAGAAAAGAGTTTTCCATTTGAAACAACACAGGAGGTACAAGTTTTCAATCATCAATTAACTATAAATATCAAGTGGTTGCTTGCATAACTCAGGAAATTCACTTGCCATTTGCCAGATTTCACTTGTAGAGTCTTTCCTGTGCATTTGATTATGAAGTCCATGTATATTGAAAAAATTGTCAACTTAACCGATAAGATATGTTGGGTGGATTATTTGTGAAAAATATTTAAATTCTTATTGAACTAGATGCTCTTGTTATGCATGTATCAACTTAGTTCGTATTGGTCTTTTTAAAGCTATATTGAGGTCACAATTGAAAACTTAAATTACACAAAATAAATATTGTTGATAAATCTTAAGTTATCATCGTAAGGTGGATCTTTTGAATTGATATATTTTATTTTTAAAAATTTTATATTTTAAATTGTGTTTTTATAGAGTTTAAATTCTAGTTATTGTTATACCAATATCACAATTAATATAAATTTCAAATTTTAGTTTTAATTTTATATCACAATTAATATAGAATTTAAACAACAATTTATTATATATATATATATTATTATACTTAGAGGCACGCAAGAGCTGTATTAACTGTAATTCGTTGTTTTTTCCCGGTTCAAAATTTTGGCGCTCGATTTCAAGAACAAAGCATCGAGTGATTGCGAATTCTTTGATTTGAGTTGAATAAAGAAACCCTATGGAGCAGAACTCTCTTCCTCATAACGAGTCTCTGAGAAAACCGAATAGCATTCCTCAGAAGGTACTGTTTAGTTTTTCAAAAAAGCATTTTCCATTTGTTTTTCTGCACCTTAGGGTTTAACCAATGTAACGTTTTTTAATTTTCTTGCGTTCTTGAATTTATTAGGTTAATGAAGTTAATGGTGGATTGGCACCTCTTATGCCTGCGGTTGATTGGAAAATAAAGCCTCCATCAGATAAAAAGGTTCTGTTTCTTTTTCTTTGTAAATTTCTTTAAGTTGTTTGTTAGTGCTGTGATTAGTGTGAATAGTTATGCAGCATGATGGTGTTATTGGTTTTGATCGAAATTAGGGTTGAAAAGTTTACAAGTTTGGTTCATTTCTTTTAGATTGAGGAGTTTATGCATGGTGTAGCACAACAACTCTGAAAAAATGTGTGATGTCGAGTGCTTTATAGCGATCATCACACATTTTAGTTTTTTCTCATTCAGGTTACTTGGCAATGGCTTCCTTTCAAACATTCTGCTCGTAAAGATGATCTTCAGCTTAGCCATTGGGTAAGTCCATCTGTCAGTTTCAGCGAAATTTATGTTATCTGTGTAAAAAAGGAAATGAAGAAATAGGATTTCCTATTCATGATTTGATTCATTAATTGGAAAATAGGCTTTCCAATTCATGATTTGATTCCCAATTTGATAATGACAGCCGCTTTTGTTGCAACAGGTTAAAGTTGTAAATGGTGTTCCACCATCAGGGGACTATTCTTTTGCCAAGTATAACATGGTAAATGCTGGTTCAGTCTTTAGCTTCATGATGTCTGCTCTGTATTTTTCTCTATTGACTCTAGTAAATATCTTATACTTCATAACTTAATGTTTGTTTGCATGCTATGATGCAGTCTGTTGACATAACAAGATACACAGATGAGGAGTATGAGAAATATTTGGCAAATCCTGTAGGTATCATGTCTAGATTGCATGTCTAAAATTGTGTTGACCTTCACATTTGAGTTTGCTCAAACAACAGTTTTTGCAATTTTAAATGCTACAAAGAACTGAATTCTGCGTGATGTATCATGTTAAGGTTGCTGTTGTTGCTGTGTCTTCAACGACCTTTATTGTTAGTATGTATATTGAAAGGCCTTTTTTGTGTATATAACCTAAAAGTTGTTCAATTGCTGGTTGGTAAATCTTTTATATTTTTCTAGTGACTATGTTAGCTGTAAATAAATGATAGATTTTATGATCTATTTGAAAGGATCTGTATATCTGAACCTAACCGTCACGTAGCATCTGCATCTTTTGTACACTTAATTGTACTTCCTATTTGAAAGCATAGCTGTGTAACTCTGTGTTATTTTAAGAGTTGGAATTTGCTACACATTTAACCGTTCTTACATCTTTCTGTTATGGATTGTTTAATGTGTTTCTCTGTTCCATGAATTATATTTATGTAGAACTGGACCAAGGAGGAAACAGATCAACTGTTTGACTTGTGTGATAGGTTTAATCTCAAATTCATTGTTATAGCTGATAGGTTTCCTTCATCTCGAACTGTTGAAGAATTAAAGGATTGATATTATAGTGGTATGGATATTATTTTCACCAAACCATATATGCTGCATTCAGTTTTCATTTCCTTTCATTCCTAGTTTGACTAATTAGAGACTACATGAGAAAATGACATATTTTCCTCACCATGTAGTATCTCGGGCTATACTAATTGCTAGGAATCCATCTTCTAGGGATGGTGCTGTGGATCCACTTGTTAAGGTGTGGTAACTTTTTGAACAAGGCACTGTTCTCAAGCAAACTCTCTTTTGTTTTATTGAGCACACTGTTCTCAAGCAAAATTTTGGCGCTCGATTTCAAGAACAAAGCATCGAGTGCTTGCGAAATCTTTGATTTGAGTTGAATAAAGAAACCCTATGGAGCAGAACTCTCTTCCTCATAACGAGTCTCCGAGAAAACCGAATAGCATTCCTCAGAAGGCACTGTTTTGTTTTTCAAAAAAGCATTTTCCATTTGTTTTTCTGCACCTTAGGGTTTAACCAATGTAACGTTTTTCAATTTTCTTGCGTTCTTGAATTTATTAGGATAATGATATTAAGGGTGGATTGGCACCTCTTATGCCTGCGGTTGATTGGAAAATAAAGCCTCCATCAGATAAAAAGGTTCTGTTTTTTTTTCTTTGTAAATTTCTTTAAGTTGTTTGTTAGTGCTGTGATTAGTGTGAATAGTTATGCAGCATGATGGTGTTATTGGTTTTGATCGAAATTAGGGTTGAAAAGTTTACGAGTTTGGTTCATTTCTTTTAGATTGAGGAGTTTATGCATGGTGTAGCATGACACCTCTGAAAAAATGTGTGTCCGTAACTTTGTACTTGTGATTTTGTTTAATTTATTTATTTTTTCAGATTATTGTTGGTATCAACTTGTCAGTGTCGATGTCGAGTGCTTTATAGCGATCCCCATTCATGCGTGTTGAATTGTATTATCTACTATTTTCCAGTTCTTTATATAAGTATTTTGAAGTGTGATTTAAGGTTTTAATTCGTTTAGTTGGGAGCTTTGCTTATGAATTTAAACTTACACAAGTGTTTCAAGTGATTTAAGGTTTTCTTTGTCTTTTGTATGCTATTTTATATTTACTTCCCATTCCCGATTTTGCATAATATCTTGATTTTAACTACCCTTGCCTAAGATTTTAAGACGGTTAATCATTGATATGACATTGGATTTTATCTAACCAAGTTTTCTAGAGTTTGATCCTTATTGATCCCATTATTCCAAACAAGAAAAGCTGAATTTCAGCAATATGTTGGGTGGGTCTGGACATTGTCTAGGCTCATGATCAAATGGCTCTTGTATGAGGTGTGTTAGATATAAAACAGTTCTGTGTTTTTGCGCAACACCTTAAGTTTTTATGATATTTGTTTCATAACAGTATCTTCACACATTTTAGTTTTTTCTCATTCAGGTCACTTGGCAATGGCTTCCTTTCAAACATTCTGCTCGTAAAGATGATCTTCAGCTTAGCCATTGGGTAAGTCCATCTGTCAGTTTCAGCGAAATTTATGTTATCTTAGAGCATCGAAATATTGTTGTGTCTTTCCATGATAGTAAAGAACTCGTTCCAATACACATCCTTACTGCAGCCAAACAGATTGCATGAAGTGTTCCCTTTGTTGCCAGAATTATATGCCAGATTCATGAGAACCTCAACTCTGCTGCATTTTCGATGATGCAAATATTGAGGGAATGGGAGAGAGCTAAAGAGTCAACGTGGCATGGGAATCAAAATGTTGATAAGTGGGTTTTTGCCAAAATCCTAATGAAAACATGTTATGAACAAAAACGATTAGATGTGTCATCACATGCCTTTGAGAGGATGGACTTGCATGGCAGCATAATGATAGTATTTCCGGGGCATGTCAATGATCCTAAAATGGCAACCCTCCATTTGATAAGGACACTCAGGCCCCACTAGTCAGGGTGGCCTGTTTAGTTGGAGGTGAACCACACCTCAAATATTTAGTTTGGTTTCTAGTGACTAGTGATTATTATTGATAAACATAAAATTACTAGTTGTGTAAAAAAGGAAATGAAGAAACATTTAACACCAATTCAGATTGTCTTCAAAACAGATATAAATATATCTAAGTTCAACAATATAATAAAATGCAGACAAAACAACAAAATTCAAACTTGTTCTTGCAAAACCAAAATTATCCAAACTCTAATATTTACAAATTAGAGAAAAGCATCTAAGCGTTGCAGCTAGCATTAATAAAGGCTCTTCCAGGTTGACGGTTAGCCAAAGGTCCATGGCACCCAAGAAGCTGCAAAGCCAAACAGATAAATTATAAGTCGAAAGGCCACTATAACTTGGTCATAACAGTTAATATTCAAAAGCTACAAACATTACATTCCTATATAAATAAATCAATAGAAAAATATGTTCTAAGCAAGACCAAAATATATGGGCACACTGAATTCACACGGGGCTTCATATTACCTTAGCATTGACACCATCATTCAGAATCCTGTTCTCTGACTTCAACTTCAAATAATCATTTCGATCAATCTTGGTGAATCCCCTGAACAAAGAATTTATAAATTAGTATTCAAATATGAGATAATAAGGATGAGTAACTATGCAGCTACCAATAGAACAAATACTTACCACTTCCTACTGACAATGATCTTTTGACGACCAGGGAACTTAAACTTAGCACGACGAAGAGCCTCCTGAGCATTTTGGCCGTTGCTATCCTTGCAGCGAACAGAGAGAAGCACCTGTCCAATAGCCACCCTAGCACAAACACCCTGTGGCTTTCCAAAAGCACCTCGCATACCAGTCTGAAGCCTATCAGCTCCAGCACAGGAAAGCATCTTGTTAATCCTAAGAACATGGAATGGGTGAACCCTGACTCTCAAGTGGAAAGCATCCTTTCCAGCAAACTTTGTCATGTACTTGTTGCAAGCAATACGAGCAGCTTCAAGAGCCTCACTTGAAACATTCTCCTTCTCCCAGCTGACAAGATGGACACAGAAAGGAAACTCGTCGACACCCTTCTTCTTCATGCCAACATCGTAGATCCTGATCTTGGGATCAGGAACACCACGACAGAATCGTGACTTAGGGTATGGCTTGTTTTTAATTTGACGGTAACACCTTGCAGGTCCTATACTCAACACCAAACAAAATTAAAATCACATCACGCAAATAATCAAACTTAAATCACTACAAAAATCAAACCAATAACCAACCTCACAACCCTAAATAAAACCAAATGATAAACCCTAAATCATAGGAAAATACCTGAAATCCGCATTAAATTACATGATTCATAAAATAAAAAAACATTTGGCTAAAAATTAACTTGATAGGGGTTAACCAGATCCAAAACAAACCATTCGTTCTTATATAATCATCGATTCCTAATGAATCTCAATTCATCAAAAACGAACAATTACAATAAAAATCAAACCAGTAAAGAAAATAAAATCAAATTTCGGCATGACCTAATTTTCACAAGTGAATCATATTAGAAAATTTTGACATAAACCTAATCATCAATTATCAGAAACAATTGAAAAAAGAGTTCAAGCTAAAAACATCAAATAGGAACAGAGAATTGAATGAACATAGCCTAATTGAAAGGAAAAATTGAAAGGAGATTAGAACTTACTTCTTCCCATTGCGACGGCGCGATTTGTTCTCTGCAACGAATGAGTCTGAGATGAAACTTCACAATATATAGCTGATAACTGCTAGGGCTTGGGTTTTTTGGGCCTATGTTATTTTTTGGGACCAAGTGCATTATTCGTTTTCTTATTTTATGTCAAAAGAGTGAAATATTTATTTACTTTTTAAAGTAAAGTGTGTTTCACCTATTTTTTATTGATCTATATTTAAAAGCTGTTTCAAACCTAAAACTAAGAAAAAAGTTTTAAAAAAGTTTCATCAACAGCCCAATCAAAAAGAAAGAGAAAATAAAGGCCTCAGATCTGTAGATCCCTAGTAAGAGTTAGAATTCACCGCAGATCTTTTGTTCAACGTTATTGTGTTGCTTTGTTAGTCCACTGTAGTCACTGAATGAGTTTTGCATGCTTTCCTTTAGGTGGCAACCGGAATGAATTTTAAGATTTCTAGTGCTCTTTTGATAGGAATAATGCATCTTGTGGTAAGCAGCAGTTAACTCAAAAAACTCCTAGCAATTATGATTGTGGTTCCTTTAGTTTAGAAAATTATTGCTAGTTTTTTTTAAATGTTTAGTGCTAAATGGAGCAATGAGGTTCATATCTTCAACAAATACCGGTCGCCAGGTGCTAGTGACTAACCAAGCTTATTAGGATTTGAATGTAATTGGGTTTAGGAGTTGTGAATATTCCAGAAGTTTGTGGATGTTTACGTTATCTGTCAAAATACCTCAAATCTCAAAGCGATTATATAAGGATGTAGAAATTGGTTTGTATGGAGAAGTTGACGGAACAATTGACAAGCCTAGGGGAATATTATATGGGAATGAAAAATTAAACTTGCAAAAAAAAAACAACATTCATTTTGTTCCTCATATCATGCATGATCAATAGAAATATAAGAGAATTTCGCAATACGTCCCTAAAACATGAGGATTTATCAGTAAATTCAAGCGTATATGGGTAAATTGAGAAATTCAAGTTGGATTTTTTTTCTTCTTAACCATCCAAGATTAACGAAGGTGTTCATTTTGAATCGTGGAAGTTGTAATAGATTAATGGGGATTACAATAAATGAAGTTTGGAATAACTAATTGATGAACTTAGTTGATAAAGCTCATATCTTTTCCTGTCACATAATTTTAGCACAATGGTTATGCGAAATTATTTATGCACAACGCAGTTTTTTGAAGAAATGTTGAATCAAAATTGTGAAAAATAGACAAAGCAAGATTAGCTGAACATATGTAAAAGTGGATTGAGGTTAATAATATTGAGTTGTTAATTTAATAAAGTTCCTTGACAAATACAAATTTTTTATAGAATTTTCAAAATTATTAATCAACAACATAGTTTGAATGAAAAGAGGTGGTGTAAAGAGACAATCTTTTAATCAATAAGTTAGTATTAACCCAAGATTAAAATTCAAGAGCTGTGGTGTATTAGAAAGCCTCAGCTGTGTTGGACCACTAGTTGTGCCTATCATCCCTTCTTATACTGTAGAGTCCAACTCATCCAACACACTCTGTGGACGAAGTTGAACAGGTTTTTGATAAAATTGAATTAATCATACAAACGCGCTCATGTCTCAAAAACCAATCATTTTCTTCTTCGTTTAATTCAATGCTCATACAGAAGGAGTAATATGCAAAACCTTCTTTCATCTGTTTCCCCTTCACCTCTTCAGGCTTATTCTCTCCATACTCAAACTCACACTTATCTTCTTCACCACAGATTACGCAAACATGATCTGCTTAAGCCTCACCGTGCTGTCAAACAGCAGAGCCAACCTAGCGTAAGAACTTCATGGCCTAGCGTATCACTTTCGCTTTTTGGTTCTGGCTTCTTATTTGGTCCACTGCTCGATGGACTCCATTCAAGAGTCGATCTTGTCGTGTACAAGTCCGGGTCTATTGACATTGGTCCACTTCATACCAATATCTGGGTAGGTTTCAACTTCAGTTTCTTGTCCAATTACAATGCACCCTTGTTCATATTATACAGAAATTATTTCTGGAAATATGATCCGCAAAAACCATCTAAATTTAAGCGTTTGGATGTGTTCTTCTGGATAATTTATGCAGTTTTATCTGTCTTATCCTGATATTGATAGGTTCCTCCATTGTTGGGGTTGTTTTACTGCTCGATTGGTTTGCTTCAACTCTACCTAGACGAGAAGGTCCTAAACAAGGTTCAAGAGGGAAGTTTAACAAAAACAATTGCCTCCCTGATGTAAGTACTCACTGCAATATAGATATAACTTATACATAAACACTTATCATGATAATCATATGATTTTCTCGTCTTAGATTAGTGGCGCTGTTCATAGAATCAAGTGCTGAACTATACAAAGCGGGAATAGCAGACAACACTGAGGCCTACATATTGTTTGCTGCTGCAGAGTTTCTATGGTTTTTGTTGGATAGAACACAGCCAGGCTTCACCCTAGCATGCCTTGTTGGAGTTGCTTGTCCACTAGCTGAGATACCCTTAATGAAGTAAAGCATTATTCTTTCCTCTCCCTGTTAAATTTGTATACCTATTGATGTCTTCTTCTTTCAGGTTCCTTCACCTTTGGTACTATCCTCAAGCCAATATTGAAATCTTTGGCCAGGTAATTCATGTTACAAACACTTTCACCAGTAATAAGTGTTCAAGAGTTATGACTTGTGAACCACGACACTAACATATAACATAGACATGACACTGACACATCGACGCAGATAATAAGTTGAGAAAATGAATTACGTCCTACACAATTACGTACTACAACATGCTGAACACAACATAATCTTAAGTGTAAAACTTGCAAGGTTGTAAAACAAATTGTAATGAATTCTATTCTATTTCTATGTGTAGGGGCTAGTTACTTGGACTCTCACTTGCTACTTTGTGTACACACTGTTCTTAATTAATTTGTCACGGTGGTTCAGAACTGTTTATGCCACTCAAACAGAGGAGTCTGATGCATAAAACACTACAATCTGACGTTGCCGTTTATTCTATTCTTTAACGGTCCATCCTTCTATTTCTAAAACTAAAACTATGTTTTTGATTATTCTTTTTACAATTTTTAAAATTTCTTCTCCAACCAATTTTGTTGATGTAGCATACTAGCATCATAACTAAAGAATTGTCATAATAGGAATTGGATTCCAGGTTGTCTGAGGGAGCAATGGTGAGAGTTGATCAAAGATCCAACTATTTCACAAAATACAAATTTTAATTTTTGTTTTATAATTTTAAATATTAAATTTTAATTTAAACCATTTAGTCTTGATTGGACGATCAATAATATTTCAAATGCCTAAATGTGAATTCCTTTGTACAACAAGAAAACTCAATCTTATGAGCTATTCCATATGAGTCGACCTCTCAAAGCCCTTAAGCCTTATAAAATATAAGTTATGAAGCACAGACACTGTAAATTTGACTCTGACATTAGCACGTTGACATCGTTAATAATTTAGAAAAATAAATAAATTGTATGGAATCTTAAATGTCGGTATAAGTGTCTGATACCGACACGAACACATACACAACTTATTTTAGAGGTATCGGTGCTACATAGAATGTAAGTCATGAACCTATTTGAACTATAATTCTTTTAGAAGGTTACCCTTTCCACCGTTATAGTGTCTCTCACAACTCAACATAAAAATGTTTATGTATCTCTGAATGCATTTAAAATCATATTAATAATGATGGTGCAAGTGAGACACCAGATATATTTTTTCCAAAAATTGTCCGAAAATGCACATCTCAGTTGGAAGGAAAAGGGGAGGCTCTGTTTGATTCTGCAAGGTTGTCTGCAACTTCGATGAAGGAGTGGTAATTGGAAGGGTTAGGCTCCGTTTGATTCTGCAAAGGCTTTAATACTTGAAATATTTGATGTATGAACTTATTGGTAGACGCCGAAGCCACATGGATATTGTATCTTTCAGTGGTTTTAATTTAATATTGATGTAAAATACAAAGAATATTTAAAACTTTTCATAATGGTTTGGAAGACATTTACTTAGCATGATAAAAGGTAGTTAAAAATATCATATATGAAGCACGCTGCCTTAAAAATAGAAGAATTTAACTTGTCACCCTACTTATACTTGAAATCCCAAATTAGAGCAATTTTATAGTTATATTTTTGGATGAATTTCAAAAATTTTAAAAATTTACAGTTTTTAATCGGAAATTTTCAATCTATAATGGAAATTTTGAAAATTAATTTTTTTTTTTGCAAAATTATCGAAATTTTTTAAATTTGTGAAAGTTTTTGTTTTTTCTCGAAAATTTTGACAATTTTCGTATGGGTTTAAGATTTTTCCGGGAAATGCCAATTTTTTTGAAATTTCCAGTTTTTTATCGGATTTTTTGAAATTTCCGTTATTTTTTACTAGAATTTTTCAAATTTATGATATTTTTCACCAGAAAATTTTAAATTTCCGGTATAAGTACGAGAATTTTCAAAAATACACAAAAAAGAAATGTATCGGACATTTCAATTGTATTATCGAAAATTTTGTTTTTGGTATTGATCGCTCGACTGGGTGAGTCGAGAATGGGATACAAACTGCAAGTGCACAGTTCTATCGCGTAGTTTTAAAAGATATCGATCCCACAGGGACTTATGAATCGATGTACCGTTATCTAAAGTTACTACGTAAATCTAAGGTGAAAATGTTTGATTGTTTGGGGAAAAACTAAAAACTAAACTAATATCTAGATTAAATATCAATAAAACGGATATCGGTATGTAGTTCGTCAAAACTAGGGAATCAATTCCTTGTCGGTCACTCGGTTTTAAAATAAATCGTTTCGATTAACTCTATTGGTTAAAGGTTTTATCTCAAACTCTCGCTCTGTTGAAGAAACCATGATCTTATATTAATGTAGCTGTCACTTATAATTAAGTCAAAAATCATATTTTGAAAACAATAAAGTTGCAGAAACTCCTTTTAAGAAAATACTGACCGTTTTAAACACCCTTATCTCAAACTCTCGCTCTGTTGACTTAGGTTATACAATTAAATCTAAATGCTTAACTCTCGTCCTCACATTCAATCTTTAAAAATACTTTTTGGAAAAAGGTCAGAATTTAATTAATTCTAAAACTTGCTCTCGCCCTGAGATAGACTTAATGACTAACTTACACTGTCCAGTTAAAACCTCAAACTCTCGCTCTGTTGGTTTCAACTTCTTTATGTCTTTTACTTTTGTAAAAAATCTTGTTGTTAAACCTGTAGGTTAAGACCATAAAAAGATTGATTCTAATTTTAAGTTTGAATAGACCGACTTAGTCTTGACCCCTTATTCTGCTTACTTTACATACCGATACCTAGGCAAATTAGCCAGACATGCTAAATAAATAAGAATTTATATCATGCATAAACAGACTCATTCCAGGCAGGCAATATGAATAAACAATAGGATAAAACATAAAAATTTAAATAACAGTTAAAGAACCTGAATGCGTAATACAATGGTCTTGAACACTCCACCACAAGCCGGTAGGATTTGTTCTTCGATTCTTCAATTAAACAGTAAATTAAATCAAGGAAATAAAAACTCGAATATAACGTAAGGTTAAATCCGGTATAAAGTTGCACAGTAGTTTCCGGTGTAGAAACTACTACGCGAAAAATATCTAAAAGCTAAGAACGGGGGAAAATAAATTGCAAGGGAAAAAAAAAGAAAATAAAGCTTGCAAAAATAAAATAAAATAAAGTGAACGATGCTGGAAAGGAAGAAAAATAGGCAAAGGCGTGAAAAGTAAATTTGGCAGAGCTTCCGCAAAACTGAGCGTGCAAAAACTGTGTCTTCTTTTGGTTTGTGAGATGGCTATTTATAATAGCCTTGGTAACTGCATTCCGTTTCTCCCATTCTTCAGCGTGGCTATATCCACGGCGTGCATATAGGAGACCAACTCCTTAACGTTATTCTTCAAGTCTTTCTGAGGGCGATACTTGCGCCAAAAAGGTAGTGGAGTTGTGTGACGCTCGTCACGCTATGTGTGACGTCCGTCACAAGTCTGTTTTGCGTGACGCTCGTCACGCACCCTGTGACGTCCGTCACAGGCACAGCGTTGATGACTTGTGCGCTTTGGGCTGGGCTTTGGCATTTGGTCATTTGTTTCCTTTTTATTGCTTTTTACACCTCTTTTCTCCCCTTTTTCACTTTTGCTTCAAAATGGGTACCTGATGTAAAATAGAAAAGAAATACTGCATAATATCTGATAAAATGGGATAAATTAAAGTAAATGATAATATAATCTAATTAAATTAAGTCTTAAAATGTGATATAATTTCGTGTTATCAAACTCCCCCATACTTAAATCTTTGCTTGTCCTCAAGCAAAATTCAGTATAGAACTTGTTAAAAGTTTTAGCCTGATGGAATTTTAAAGCGCACATCAATTCGTACTAGGTTGCCAATGGATTTTTGTTTAGGAGGACTTGAGTTTAATCTTGACATCAACAACTACCTTTACAACTTAGATAACCCTACCTTATGCCAATCAGTTCAAGTGCCCTATGATAGCTATCCTGGTTCCTTTAGTCTTATTTTACCCGTTTTCATTCTAGCGAAATCACATTAAGCCCTTTATCTTTTCGCGCACATAGTGGAGTAACCGGTTAGTGATTATGATCCGCATTTAGCTAGAAGTTCTGGTACATAAGTCGGATAACTTCATTATTCAGTCCATTGCAAATTGCGGGGGATCGAACAGTAGTCCGCCCTACCAAGTTCAGTACCAGATTCCTACTGAACCAATTCATAATGGATCTTTCGTATTGTGCTTTTACATGATCTGCAACCTTTAGATTAAATGATCCGGTAAGGATCACCTAATTTGATTAGTGCATTTCTTGATATATTTATGTATCTCAGGTTACTTTGGGTATCATTCACTTATATTCATCGGCTCTCCACGTAGTTTGCTATTAAGATGGTGCTGACTTCTGTATAAACTACTTGGGGTTACCATAGAACTAAAAGTTCAAGGAGTTCGGTATAATAGGTACTTATCCTGATCTAACATATTGAGGTTCTCAGAGCGTTGTTATGGTAATGATTTTGTTTTGATTTCACTCAAATTTTATAAAGTAAGCAACCTTTATACTTATTGGGTGTGTTAAAATTTTTTGTTATGGCTCAAGAAAATTGAGGGAAATAGATAATAGAAAATTTTTCACATTCAGGACTTAACTTAAAAAATATATATATATTTTTTTTTTTATAGGGAAATAACAATGAAAAGGGGGAGTACATACTTGAAACAAAGATGAGAATGGAAAGAATAATGTTTCCCCCCCATACTTAAACTAAACATTGTCCTCAATGTTTTAAGGGAAAGAAATACAAGATGGAAAGGAAAAAGAAAATAACAACTAAGGCTGCCTTCCACCTCTGGTTCTTGGTCCTGGTGATCTTTGACGTATGTCTAAGCTGTCGAATCTGCTAAACAACTCAGTAAACCGCTGGTCGGTTATGGCATTCCGAGCATCATGTTGCTGTTGCATTTGACGCATCATCTGCATCATCTCTGTATTCTGTGCCTGCATTCCATCGATAGCATCCATAATGTCATCGTTGGTCGCAGGCCTTCGTCGTCGACGACGTTGGGAGGATGGGTCGGCTGCATTACTGGAAGGGTTTAGCGGGACTGATTGTTGTGTTGGCGGATGATCACCTTGTTCCATTTCTGCAAACTCATCTGTTTGCTGGTTTGTTTGTGAAGGCTCGGTGGTTTCAGGAGCGCTAAGATCGTAGAGGTGGCGGTTCGGGTTTGTGACATCGGTTAGGGTGGTATTGGGTAGCACAACACTTGGGACTGCTTGGTTGTTCACCATAAGATAGTATCCTCCGCCTACTCTGTTTTTAATCAGGCGGCTGGAGCGACAATAGCTGATATCCATAGACAGGGGTGGTAGGGATTCTAAAGTTTGGAGTTTATCCCCTAGGTTCAGGCCAAGTGCTATGGAGGTTATTAATCCACCAATTATGAATGGTTGCCGGCCTCTAGCACATAAGGTGCGGATATGATGAAAGAGAAAAGAGGCGGCGTTTACCTTAGTATCCGATTCGAAAACGCACTGGAGGAAAAAGAGTTCTTTTGAGTTGACCTTACTGTTGTTTGGTCTTCCAAAGAGTGTGTTTTGCAGGATACGGAGAAAATAACGGATGGTGGGGTTATGGATGTGGGAGAGAAGGAGTTCTTCCCAGTTGTAGGTATTTATACCGGAAATTTTCTTAAAAAGGTCGAAAACTAGAACTGTGTTCCAGTTTGAGGTTGGAGGGATTCTGGCATGCAGCAGACCTTCTGTGGGAAATTGTAGCATGGCACTCAATTGGCGTTGGGTTAGAGAGTACTCGGTGTTAAACATACGGAAGGTTGCTGTACCGGTTAGAAATTCACCTTCACCGGCGGGAGTGGTGTAGTCGTAAGAACTTAGGAATTCTAAGGTTAGGGAAGGATAGGTGGGTTGGTTATGGGTGCAAAGGAAGGTTAAATCGGCTCTACGGAGCATCCACTCGATACCTTGGAGTAAGCCCAATTGTTGTAAACAAGTTAAATCGGGGTACCTGGTGGAAGCGACGCCTCGCTGTTGGAAGCGCTCGAATTGCTCCTGCTGATAGTTGTCATCTCCGGATCGGAAGATGATATCTCCGAAATTTTGATTTCCCGCCATTGTGATGAATTTTTGAATGAGTGATTTGGAAAGAAAAAAGAAATGTATTTGATATGAGAGAGTTGTTTTGTGGTGAATGAAGGAAGTTTTGGAGGGTATTTATAGGAGAAGGATTGGAAGGTAGAAAGAAAAAGTGGTTGAAAAGTAATTAAGTGTGGTAAATGAAAAATGAATGGGGAATGTAAAAAGGTAGGGGTGTAACGTTCGTCTCCAACGGCTCCCTAACGTTCACATGTCTGAGAGGCGTTACGCTCGTCACAAGGCTGTGACGCTCGTAACAGGCACTAAGTGTGCCGTCCGTTATGGGTGGTGTGACGCTCGTCACACTTCCTTTTTGGAAAGGCTTAGTAGCGCTTCACAGAATCACTTTGGTAGCGTATTTTAATGTTTTATTTAGCTTATGGTTATTTTTAGTCTGCAATTTTAATGCACTGGGCATGTTACTTGCTTTGTATAATAATAATAAGTAACAACAGTAGAACGTAACAGGCATTTGCATAATAAAATTAACTAAACAGCTTCAATAAAAAGGAGATCATAATGTATTACAGGAAGGGAAAATAATGAAATGAAATAGAAATAATCATGAATTCAAACAACATTAATGAAAAAAATCTAGCCTAAAACTAAATAACTTAGAAAGGAAAAAATACTTAAATTCCATCTATCTTCGGATCTCTGGCCGGAGGAGTAAAAGAGTTAACATGATGCCGTAACATACGTAACTGACTTGCCGTGCTGCTCATGTGTTCTAGGACTGCAAGTCTCAAGCTGTGGAAATCTTCCCTGAGGGCGTTTTGTTCTGACATCAAAGCTTCAATGACGGTTTTAATATCTGTTCCTGGCATATGATGTCGGAGATCAGGCATGGCTGATTCTTCGGTCAGGACAGGCTGAGGAGGAGGATCAATATCATGGTAGCCGGATGGAGTCTGAGGGTCAGATTCAGCAAGAGAGATATGGTCAACATAGTGCTCATAGTCATCACAAATCTCATAATCCTGGATGGATTCAGTGGATCCATCAGGAGTTGGGGTTTCATTCAGGTTATAGAGCCAGTTCCTTTGGTTATGAACACTAGTCCTAGGATCGGGCAGGGTGAATAGGCAGAGAACCTGGTTATCAATAACAAGCTCAAACTCATCAGACCCTATGTTTGCTATAAACATAGTGTTGAAGAGGAAAGGTATACTCATAGTGGTAATGCCACAAAAAGGGTTCAGGTCAAGCATAGGCTGACGTAATCCAATAGCATTACCTATCATAGTTATCAGGCCGCCTATTCTAATGGGTGCTCTCTCATCCTGGATAAGGTGGTCCAAATTAGCTAACATAAAAGTAGCACCGTTTACTGGACGGTTCTGGGAAGCACAAAATATGATGAAGAGTTCATCACGTGAAACTGAAGTACTATTTGGCTTCTTCCCAAATAAAGTGTGGGTCAGGATCTTATGGAAATAGCGAAAAGCCGGGTTATGTATGTTTCCAGAGAGAAACTCATGTTCTTCGGGCTCATCATTTCCAGTCAGCTTACCCCAAAAGTGTTCAAGCTCTCTATATTCAAAAAGTTCTTCCTGGCTTATAGTGAATGTATCAAAGGAGGTAGGAAAACCCAACAGGTTGGTGAAGTCTCTAATATTAAATTGGTACTCCATATTGAACATTCTGAACTGGATAAAACCTCTGGTAATTCCTTTTCCATGGCTAGGTAGATAGATTAATGAACTAAGGAATTCTAGTGTGAGCCTCCGGTAGGTGGTGAAAGGTCTCAGGATAGGGGAGGTCTCCCATCCTATCTGATTCAGCAAAAACAGGACACTCTGTCTCAGTCCAAGGGCAGTCATAGCCCAATCATCAGCATATAAACTAGGTAGCATCTCTCTAGTGGCTAGTTCTTCAAACCTTCGTTTCTGAGCCATTCCTCTGAACTTGATACCCATACGGTCAAAATGTCCCATCTGGTTAGTGTTAACTAGAGAAAAGAAAACATGAGTTTAAGTCAGGATTTGGCCAAATGCCGAAAGAAGAAAAGAATTATTATTATTATATATAGATATATTTTTTTTCTTTTTGAATAAATCAATAATGAATACTAAATAGAAATTAAAAGAATAATTAAGAGAAAAATAGAGAAATGATAATAATAATAGAATAATAAAATAGCAGATTAATTTGTGGGTTGTCTCCCACTAAGCGCTTTGTTTAAATGTCGCAAGCTCGACAAAGAAATTGTTAAATATTGTCTATGAGTCCTGGGGGCGTTTCGTCTAAGTGTAGAATTTGCGAATCCTCGTTGGTTTCCGCATAGTGATAATGTTTCAGACGTTGCCCGTTTACGGTGAACGGTTCTGTAGATTGTCCTTTTATTTCTACCGCTCCACTGGGAAAGATTTTAGTGATATGGAAAGGTCCTGACCATCTGGATCGTAGTTTTCCCGGGAATAATTTTAGTCTGGAGTTAAATAAGAGTACTGCGTCGCCTTGCTTGAAGATTTTCCTTGATATACGCTTATCATGCCATTGTTTTGTTCTTTCTTTATAGATTTTGGCATTTTCATAGGCGTCTCTTCTGAGTTCCTCTAATTCGTTTATGTCAAGGATTCTCTTTTCACCGGCGGCTTTATAATTCAAATTTAAATTTCTAATAGCCCAATAGGCTTTGTGTTCTAATTCTACCGGGAGGTGACAGGATTTTCCATAAATGAGCTTAAATGGGGTCGTCCCTATGGGAGTTTTATAAGCAGTTCGGTATGCCCATAAAGCTTCTGGTAATTTCAATGACCAATCTTTCCTTGAAGTGGCGACCGTTTTTTCTAGTATTTGCTTGATTTCTCTGTTAGATACTTCCACTTGTCCACTGGTTTGAGGGTGGTAAGGTGTTGCTATCCTATGTCTCACTCCATATTTAAGTAGTAGTTTTTCGAGTACCTTGGATATAAAGTGCGATCCACCATCACTGACTACTATCCTTGGGATGCCAAATCTCGGAAATATTATATTTTTAAAGAGTCTAGTTACTACTCGGGTGTCATTAGTTGGGGAAGCTATAGCTTCGATCCACTTTGATACGTAGTCAACCGCCACGAGTATGTATTTGTTTCCGAAGGAGGATGGAAATGGTCCCATGAAGTCTATTCCCCATACGTCAAAAATCTCTACTTCCAAAATACCTTTTTGTGGCATCTCGTCACGTCTAGATATGTTTCCCGTGCGTTGACATCTGTCACACTCCTTAATAGCCGCATGTACGTCCTTCCATATAGTTGGCCAATAAAAGCCAGCTTGTAGGATTTTAGCGCAGGTCTTGGATGTACTTGTGTGTCCACCATAAGGCGCAGAGTGACAGTGTTGGATTATATTTTCTACCTCTTCTTCGGGTACACATCGACGGAAAATACCATCGGGACCTCTTTTGAAAAGTAAGGGATCATCCCAGTAATAGTGTTTTATGTCGTGGAAGAATCTTTTCTTCTGCTGGTAAGATAAAGTAGATGGAACTATTCCGGCAGCTAAATAATTGACTAGATCAGCGTACCATGGTATGACAGATATAGCTAAGGTGGTTTCTACTTGCATGTCGGAGTTGTTCTCTTCCAAAGTAGCTATGAGTTTGTCATACGAGAAATCATCATTAATGGATGTTCTTTCTGGTTCAAGGTTCTCAAGTCTAGAGAGGTGGTCTGCTACTACGTTCTCAGTTCCTTTCTTGTCCTTGATTTCTAAGTCGAATTCTTGTAGTAACAAGATCCATCTTAGGAGTCTAGGTTTAGCATCTTTTTTTGTTAGAAGGTACCTGATAGCAGCGTGATCAGTGTAAACTATTATTTTGGCTCCTACCAAGTAAGAACGAAATTTATCTAGCGCAAATACCACTGCTAGGAGTTCTTTCTCGGTTGTGGCATAATTCATCTGTGCTTCATCCAGGGTTCTGCTTGCGTAATATATAACATGGAGCTTTTTATCCTTTCTTTGTCCTAAAACAGCACCTACAGCATAATCACTGGCATCGCACATTATTTCGAATGGTTCATTCCAGTCTGGTGTCTGCATTATGGGTGCGGAGATCAATGCTTGTTTGAGAGTTTGAAATGCTTTTAAACAGTTGTCGTCGAATATGAATTCAGCATCTTTCATTAATAGTCCGGTTAAGGGTTTAGTTATCTTAGAGAAGTCTTTGATGAATCGTCGGTAAAAACCGGCGTGTCCTAAAAAGCTTCGTACTTCTCTCACGGTTCTTGGGGGTTGAAGATTTTCGATTACCTCTATTTTGGCTTTGTCTACTTCAATTCCTCTGTTCGAGATGATGTGTCCTAAAACAATGCCTTCTTGTACCATAAAATGGCACTTTTCCCAATTAAGTACTAAGTTTACTTTTACACATCGTTCAAGAACTCTTTCCAGGTTTTCAAGGCATTCTTCGAAACTTTGTCCGTATACAGAAAAGTCATCCATGAATACTTCCATGATGTTTTCGAGAAAGTCGGCGAAAATCGCCATCATGCATCTTTGAAAAGTTGCAGGGGCATTGCACAGACCAAACGGCATTCGTCTATACGCGAAGGTACCAAAAGGGCATGTGAATGTTGTCTTTTCTTGGTCATCAGGGTGAATTGGTATTTGAAAGAAGCCTGAATAACCGTCTAAATAACAGAAATGTGAATGTTTAGCTAATCGTTCTAACATTTGGTCAATGAATGGTAAAGGGAAATGATCTTTTCGGGTTGCTTTGTTTAGTTTCCTATAATCAATGCACATTCTCCATCCCGATTCGATTCGTTTAGTTATAGTTTCTCCTTTTTCGTTTTCAATAACGGTTATGCCTCCTTTCTTTGGTACAACGTGTACAGGACTAACCCATTTGCTATCAGATATAGGATATATAATACCTGCTTCTAATAACTTGGTTATTTCTTTCTTTACTACCTCACTTAGGATCGGATTTAGTCTTCTCTGGTGTTCCCTAGAGGTTTTACCGTCTTCTTCTAACATGATGCGGTGCATACAAATAGAAGGGCTTATTCCTTTAAGATCGGTTATGTGGTATCCTAGTGCGGTTGGATATTTTCTTAAGATATGTAGGAGTTTTTCTGTTTCGAGTCTTCCTAGATCTGCATTGACTATCACAGGTCGTTCAAGTTCTAAGTCTAGGAATTCATATCTCAGATTTTTGGGAAGTGTTTTCAAATCAGGGGTTGGTTTGTTAAGACACTGCGTAGGATCTGGTGTTATTGCTAAGCATTGTTTAGATTTGTCTTCTAAAAGATAGTCTGATGATTTGTCTTCTAAAAGATAGTCTGATGATTTGTCTTCTCCTGACTCTGCTTCTTTTATGCATTCATCGATGATATCCATGAAGTAACATGTATCTTCTATTGCAGGTGCTTTCAAGAATTGGGAAAGAATGAATTCAATTTTCTCTTCACCTACTTCGAAGGTGAGTCTTCCTCGTTTTACGTCTATGATTGCACCGGCAATTGCTAAGAATGGTCTTCCTAGTATAATAGGTGTAGTATCATCTTCTCTAATGTCCATAATTGTGAAGTCAGTGGGAATGTAAAACTGACCTATGCGTACGGGAACGTTTTCAAGGATTCCTACAGGATATTTGATGGAACGATCCGCTAGTTGTACAGACATCTTGGTCGGTCTTAATTCTCCCATTTCCAGTCTCTTACATATGGATAAAGGCATAACGCTAATTCCGGCTCCTAAATCGCATAAGGCTTTGTCGATGACAAATTTTCCTATGTGACAGGGTATAGAGAAGCTACCTGGATCCTTGAGTTTAGGAGGCATGTTTTGGATTATAGCGCTACATTCGGCAGGGAGTGTAACAGTTTCGCTATCCTCAAGTTTCCTTTTATTAGAAAGAATTTCTTTTAAGAATTTAGCATATGAGGGCATCTGCGTAATAGCTTCGGTAAATGGAATTGTAACGTTTAATTGTTTAAGGAGATCGACAAATTTTCTAAATTGGCCTACATCTTTGGTTTTAACAAGCCTTTGAGGGTAAGGTATAGGTGGTTTGTAAGGTGGTGGAGGTACATAAGGTTCCTTCTTTTCTAGGGTATCCTTATTACTCTCTTCCTTTTCCTTAGGTTCACTTTCCTCATTAGATTTCTTAGGGTTTTGGTTTTCTATCCTTGGATCAGACGGTCCTTCCACTTCCGTTCCACTTCTTAATATAATTGCATGAGCTTGGCTTCTCGGATTAGGTTGGGGCTGTCCAGGGAATGTACCAGTTGGTGCAGCAGTAGGTGCTTGTTGTTGAGCTACTTGAGATATTTGTGTTTCCAGCATTTTGTTATGGGTAGCCAAGGCATCTACTTTGCTTGCGAGTTGTTTAAGTTGTTCGCCAGTGTGTATGTTCTGGTTTAAGAAATCTTTATTGGTTTGTTGTTGGGAAGCTATAAAGTTTTCCATCATGATTTCCAAGTTGGATTTTCTAGGGGTATTATTGTTAGGATTTGGTTTCTGATATCCCGGAGGTATAGATGGGGTTTGATTCGGAGACTGTCCGGGTGCGTATAAAGCATTATTACTCTTATATGAAAAGTTTGGATGGTTCTTCCAATTTGGGTTATAGGTATTCGAATAGGGGCTTCCTTGAGCATAGTTTACCTGCTCTGTTTGGATTCCAGTCAAGAGTTGACATTCCGCAGGAGTGTGGCCTTGGATTCCACAGACCTCGCAATTCTGAGTTATAGCAACCACGGCGGTTGGTGGTGATACGTTTAAACTTTCAATTTTCTGGACCAAAGCATCCACTTTTGCATTAACGTGATCAAGGTTACTTATCTCGTACATGCCAGTTTTCGGTTGAGGTTTTTCCACTGTTGTTCGTTCGGTTCCCCACTGATAGTGGTTTTGGGCCATGCTCTCGATAAGCTGGTAAGCATCAGCATAAGGTTTGTTCATTAGTGCACCACCTGCAGCGGCGTCTATTGTTAACCTTGTATTGTATAAGAGACCATTATAAAATGTGTGAATTACTAACCAGTCTTCCAAACCATGGTGTGGGCAAAGTCTCATCATGTCTTTGTATCTTTCCCATGCTTCGAAAAGAGACTCGTTGTCTTTCTGTTTAAATCCGTTTATCTGGGCTCTTAACATAGCTGTTTTGCTTGGCGGAAAATATCGGGCAAGAAAAACTTTCTTCAACTCGTTCCATGTGGTGACTGAGTTGGAAGGGAGAGATTGAAGCCATCTTCTAGCGCTATCTCTTAATGAGAAAGGAAAAAGACGAAGTCGAATTGCCTCTGAAGTGACACCATTAGCTTTAACAGTATCAGCATATTGAACAAATACGGATAAATGAAGGTTTGGATCTTCGGTAAGATTTCCAGAGAATTGGTTCTGTTGCACAGCCTGCAACAGCGAAGGTTTAAGTTCAAAGTTGTTTGCTTCGATTGCGGGCGGAGCAATACTTGAATGCGGTTCATCTTGCGATGGAGCGGCGTAATCTCTAAGAGCACGAGCTGGTTCTGCCATCTCGGTTAAAGAAGGAAAAATGTTTTTGATATCAGGAAGGTTTATAGGAGGGAGATTGTTTTCAGCACGATATTCCCGAATTCGTCGTAAGACTCGGAGATATAGTTCGATATCGTTGATTCGTAAATAGAGCGGTTCGCCTTGAGAGCGAGTGCGTGGCATACAAATCGGCGAAAGAAAGAATAGAAGGAAAAAAAAAACCTTAGTCTCTACAGCGTAACGGAAGAGTTACGATATCGATTAAATAAAATCCCCGGCAACGGCGCCAAAAACATGATCGCTCGACTGGGTGAGTCGAGAATGGGATACAAACTGCAAGTGCACAGTTCTATCGCGTAGTTTTAAAAGATATCGATCCCACAGGGACTTATGAATCGATGTACCGTTATCTAAAGTTACTACGTAAATCTAAGGTGAAAATGTTTGATTGTTTGGGGAAAAACTAAAAACTAAACTAATATCTAGATTAAATATCAATAAAACGGATATCGGTATGTAGTTCGTCAAAACTAGGGAATCAATTCCTTGTCGGTCACTCGGTTTTAAAATAAATCGTTTCGATTAACTCTATTGGTTAAAGGTTTTATCTCAAACTCTCGCTCTGTTGAAGAAACCATGATCTTATATTAATGTAGCTGTCACTTATAATTAAGTCAAAAATCATATTTTGAAAACAATAAAGTTGCAGAAACTCCTTTTAAGAAAATACTGACCGTTTTAAACACCCTTATCTCAAACTCTCGCTCTGTTGACTTAGGTTATACAATTAAATCTAAATGCTTAACTCTCGTCCTCACATTCAATCTTTAAAAATACTTTTTGGAAAAAGGTCAGAATTTAATTAATTCTAAAACTTGCTCTCGCCCTGAGATAGACTTAATGACTAACTTACACTGTCCAGTTAAAACCTCAAACTCTCGCTCTGTTGGTTTCAACTTCTTTATGTCTTTTACTTTTGTAAAAAATCTTGTTGTTAAACCTGTAGGTTAAGACCATAAAAAGATTGATTCTAATTTTAAGTTTGAATAGACCGACTTAGTCTTGACCCCTTATTCTGCTTACTTTACATACCGATACCTAGGCAAATTAGCCAGACATGCTAAATAAATAAGAATTTATATCATGCATAAACAGACTCATTCCAGGCAGGCAATATGAATAAACAATAGGATAAAACATAAAAATTTAAATAACAGTTAAAGAACCTGAATGCGTAATACAATGGTCTTGAACACTCCACCACAAGCCGGTAGGATTTGTTCTTCGATTCTTCAATTAAACAGTAAATTAAATCAAGGAAATAAAAACTCGAATATAACGTAAGGTTAAATCCGGTATAAAGTTGCACAGTAGTTTCCGGTGTAGAAACTACTACGCGAAAAATATCTAAAAGCTAAGAACGGGGGAAAATAAATTGCAAGGGAAAAAAAAGAAAATAAAGCTTGCAAAAATAAAATAAAATAAAGTGAACGATGCTGGAAAGGAAGAAAAATAGGCAAAGGCGTGAAAAGTAAATTTGGCAGAGCTTCCGCAAAACTGAGCGTGCAAAAACTGTGTCTTCTTTTGGTTTGTGAGATGGCTATTTATAATAGCCTTGGTAACTGCATTCCGTTTCTCCCATTCTTCAGCGTGGCTATATCCACGGCGTGCATATAGGAGACCAACTCCTTAACGTTATTCTTCAAGTCTTTCTGAGGGCGATACTTGCGCCAAAAAGGTAGTGGAGTTGTGTGACGCTCGTCACGCTATGTGTGACGTCCGTCACAAGTCTGTTTTGCGTGACGCTCGTCACGCACCCTGTGACGTCCGTCACAGGCACAGCGTTGATGACTTGTGCGCTTTGGGCTGGGCTTTGGCATTTGGTCATTTGTTTCCTTTTTATTGCTTTTTACACCTCTTTTCTCCCCTTTTTCACTTTTGCTTCAAAATGGGTACCTGATGTAAAATAGAAAAGAAATACTGCATAATATCTGATAAAATGGGATAAATTAAAGTAAATGATAATATAATCTAATTAAATTAAGTCTTAAAATGTGATATAATTTCGTGTTATCAGGTATGTTAGTAAGAAACTTATATGAGTCAGTGGTTGCCATGGAATATTCGAGGTTTTAGTTTTACAAACCTTTAATAGGTTATAATAGTCATAAATAAAATAATATAATTTTTTATGTAATAATTCGACTTGATGAATTCAAAATTAGTGCTATAACGACTTGATGATCACCCTTTTCGTAGTTGTATCTGGTGAATTAGATGTTTGTCAAGGCTTTTCAATATTTGTGAGTATATGGGGGTAAGTCGATCGTGATGTTGTTCTTCTATCTCTCCAAGACTCAAAACAGTCTAAATTATGTGCACGACTCTTACTGAAAGAAAATAAACTCCAAACATCAACTCAAACGAATAGTACGCCTCATCTCCGATGTTACATATCAGAGCATATAAACAATTAAAAAGTGACAAATATAAAAATAAACGAATATAAGCTCCAATGCTATCTTCCAACTTCCAAGTAAATACTTCTGCTGAGTATTTGTACAACAATTGCACAAAACAAACAAAACAAACAAGAAAGGAGTGAGAATACACCTTACAAATGTTAATGGTGAAAATCAACAGCATGATGGTAAACAACAACAATCACGAGTATTCTATTCATACAAATCACAATCACATTTTAATTTATTAAGCAAATACTAATGCCACTAACTCCTTCATCAATATGCACGTGTTATTGGGTTTTTGGGGTCAGAGGTATGTTACATATTGCACATGTCTCTGGTTCCTCTTGAACTGTGTCCTTCTCTGGACATGAGACCGTCATGGTTCCTCTAAGAAACCTAGACATCACTGGACCGAAGTCCTACCTAACTCCAAAATATATGCATGCATGATAATGTATAAAAGCAAACATGCAACTCAAACGACCATCACAAGTCGTCATCAAAATATCATCATCAAAACATCATCATCAAAATATGATTCCACTCTTGAACCAAAATATTGTCAATCACATGCCTCACTGTAATCTCACCGAATTACTAATTTCCAAAATATAATTTTAAAATAATTATTATTCACCTCAAAGGAGTAAAATCATGTTATTACACAACAACTTTAAACTCATCAAATTTACTCAGAAAGTCTCAACATTTTATTATATTATTTATAACTCAATAGAGTTCTCAAAAATTTCAAAAACAGCTCAACAACGTCTCTCAACTCTCAAGTTTACCCTAGAGTAATCAAAACTGCTCAAAAGTGCAGAGAGAAGCTCTTCATAGAAGGTGACTCTATTGGACTCTAGGGGCTGATAATTTAACTCAAATTACTCAAAAGTGACCCTAAGGTTACCAAAAGGTCACTGACGTCAAAAATTGCTCAAAAGCCACACAATAAATCCCGAACTCGAAAATTGTCATAAATGCCCAGACCCACCATCGCCTCACCTGTCACGAGTCCCCGATTCTTTACTTTATCAAAAACAGAATCCCCTTGATCAGTGCATTTTGATGCACATTCTTCTATAATTATACTTAAGCATTTCTATAATTTATTCTATTATTTTTACTATTTTAATGTGTTTTTATATTTAAGTTTATTTTTGACTTTATTTTATTTTCGTACTTTATTTTCAGCATAAAAATTATTTGATACCTTGTCACTATTCAGACCATAACTTGGGCTATATGACTCGGATTGACACGTTATAATATAAGTCGGAAATCTAAGAGAAAGAACTACAAGTTTCATGTTGAAGTCAAAAGCATATTCGTAATGAAGAATGGTCGAGTAATTCGTTAAAGTCCCAGACTTAATTAAAATTGTTAGCTTGGGCCGGTTTTTATAATTTTCAGGTCGGATCCCATAAGGGCCCGTATTTCCCTTTTATTATATTAGATATTTCACTGCTACATGAATCTAATTCTGAATTTTGATGATACAATATTGCTTAGAAGATTCCATGGAGAGCTAATTCCCAAAGAGCTAATTTGTTGTATTCGAATGCCACTTTGAGGTTTTTATTAATTTCAGTTTAATTTCAATCTCTTTTCAATTCTTCCTATAAACTCGTTTGCTTAATTCGATTACTTTCGTTTGCTTAATTCGATTGTTTCTTATAGGATAAAGTTGATTAAATTTGATTATTTGTATGATCCTTAACTATAATCACGTTAGCGTAGCTTTTTCGTTATCGTATTTGATTAAGTCATGTTTGCTTAATTCACGTCTTCTTAAATCCGTTTGCTTAATTCGGAAATTAGGAACATACATCATACAATACCAATTTGTGCTTGTCAGTGGGTATTGTAATCGAATGGGATTGAATCCGCTAGGGAATTGAAATTATAAGAATCAATGATAAGTCGGAAATCGATACAATAGATTAGCTTATTTATCAATTTTGCCTTTACCTTTAATCATCTTCAATTTAAGTTTTGAACCTTAAAAACCTCTTCTTTCTATTCGTTTGGTTATAACATTCAAGAGTCCTTGTGATACGATATTCGAGTGTCGCTTCCATTTTACTACACTTTTAAACTCGTTTTTGACCCGTGTGCGACAGCGGATCAAATTGGCGTCGTTGCCGGAGACTCTTGTAGATCTTAACCATTATTATAGTCTAATCATTATTATAGGTTTATGTGTTATGTTTTAGCATTTTTTTTGCCCTAACTTTTTTGCGTACAAGTCTTTTTGCGGTTTAGGAAAAAAATCTATTTTTAAGAAAATCGTCTCAGATTATTCTGATTATTTGTCGATTTATTAGGAAAAAATCAAGGATCAAAAGCCTCTATTTAGAAACTAAATACTGGACGCCACCCTAAAAAATCGAAATCCCTATTTTTCTATTTTTTATGATTTATTTTCTGTTTTGATAGTTTCCGAAAATTCCGCAAAAATTCTCAAAATTTTTAGTTGACGTTATTAGATTAATTTTCGTGTTTTTTTATTTTTTATATTTTATTATAATCGTTTTTTTCGTATTTCAATTGTTTTTACTTAATTGGGACATTGTCAATATTTTTCTATTTGTTGTTGTATTGCTGAACTAGTTGTGTTTTCTCATTGTTTGTTGATTTTTTTTTCTTTTCTATTGAGTTTAACATGGTTGACCAAAGAATCCTCAGAGAACCTGTTGCCCCTGATGTTAATTATAATGCTTTATATATTGAATTTCCTGTTGTTGTTGTACCTTTCGAATTGAAATATGGTTTAATACACTTGTTGCCAAGATTTAATGATTTTGCAGGTGAGGATCCGCATAGGCATCTAAAATAATTTTAGACTATGTGTTCTACATCATTGAGGCCTCAAGGAATTACTGAAGATCATGTTAATCTTAGAGCATTTCCATTCTCACTACAAGGTGTTGCAAAAGATTGGTTATATTATCTTGAGGCAAATTCTATTACAAGTTGGAATAATATGAAGAAAATCTTCTTAGAAAGATTTTCCCTACTTCAAGAGTTTCTTCAATCAGAAAAGAAATATGTGGTATTAGATAGGTTGACATGGAATCATTGGATGAATATTGGGAGAGATTCAAGCAGTTAGTGTCGAGTTGTCCTCACCACCAGATTTCTGAACAATTACTAATACAATACTTTTATTAGCGATTGCTACCAATAGAAAGAAACATTTTAGATGCTGCTAGTGGTGGAGCACTTGTTGATAAGACTCCAGTTGCTGCCAAATCCTTGATTGAGAAGATGTCACTTAACTCCCAATAGTATATAACAAGGGATAATTTTGTGGTCCAAGCAAAAGGCGTGAATGAGATTAAGGTTTCTTCTTCCAACAAAGCTCTAGAAACCAGAATTAATGAACTTACCTCTTTAGTGAAACAATTGATGTTACCCCTTCCACCACCACCACCATATAACCCTCCACAAGTAACCACAATTTCACTTTCTGAACCTTCACTAGAGGAACTTGTCAAGCAAATAGTTGTAAACAGTCTCCAATTTCAACAGCAAACAGATTATAGTATTCAGACTTTGCAAACACAAATTGGACAACTTGCCACTTCAATGAGTGTCATGCAACAAGCTCAAGGATCAAACCAACTGCATGCACAAACAGTAGTTAATCTAAAAGGCTCTAATGTGAGTGCAATTTCCTTGAGATCGAAAAAGTTACAGAACCAACCCCAGAAAAAAAATAAAAACATTGTTAGTGTAACACCTGAAAATAAACCTGAACATTCTATTATTGTTGAGGTTGAAAAAAAGTATGTATCACCAATCCCTTTCGCACAAGGAGTACTGAAAAATAAGAAGATTGACGAGGAAAAGCATTCTGTTTTTTAAATAGAGTTGGTTTCTGAAGTTGTTGATGAAGCTTATTCTGATTTGTTTTCAACTGATTTTCCAACTTTATCTGATTTTGATGATATTTATTCATGTGACAATTGTACTAACACTAACTTTTGTTCTGTTTGTGCTGAGATTGATGCTGCCTTGCAGGGTGACAGTGTAAATGGATTTGTTTATGTAGCTAAAGCTCTTGACATTCCGGTTGCCCCAAACATACCATCTATTGAACAACCACATTCTATAGATGCCTTTTGCTCTTCAAGATAATATAATTATGCATTTGTGTGTTGTTTGATCCTAAAAAGTCCAAGGGGATTCTGGGTTTCTATTGACATACTTGTCTATTGGATTGCTACCAATTTGATAAGATCTTTTCAACTCTAAACTTTTAATTTTTGTACATAGGGTAGTCTCTTCATCTTCTCCCCATTTCTTTAATTTCAAAATCTCTCCCTCCATTTTCAAAAACTTCTTTGTGTGAACTATTTTTGTTCTAAATTTTGACCACTTTTGCAAAAAAAGGATAGAAACTTTGGCCTTATGCGATTGCATTTTCAAACTTCTTTTCTTAAATCAAACTTGTAAATAAAATTAACTATACTTAACTTAAACTTTCAAAAAAACCAAAAAGAACTAACTCATTCAAATCATTTTAGGCCTTTGTGCCTTTCAAACTAAAATTTTGTTAAAATCAACACACTCATTTTGAAATTTGTAGCATGAACTACGAGTTTTTAATCCCTCATTCTTATGTTGGTACGTAGGCACAAGACCGAAGGTCTTGTCAAACACAAAAATATAATTAATGAATTCTTTTCTCATCCCCCCATTCTATTTCTTTATAAACATAACTTTGTACAAAATACATATGCACACAAAAAGGGTTCCCTAGGAGTACCTAGGACACTTTGGGTGCTAACACCTTCCCTTTGTGTAACCAACCCCCTTACCTGTGATCTCTGACTTTTATTAGTTTTTATTTGAAAACTTCTTACCATTTGGGTTTTGTTCGTACTTTTTCCCTTTTCCCTTGAAAAAAATAAAAGCACGATGGCGACTCTTGTTAATTGATCTCTAGCTTGTCAATAGCTTGATGATCATGAATTTCTCGCTACAGGAAGGCACACAAGATACCCAGATGAATTAGGGCTTCCTTGACAAACAAACTTCAAACTCTTGGTGAATTCTTGATCAAAATAACAAATGAAGAACATGGGGATCCATATATGATGCTTAGAATCAATGTGGACCTTTTCTAACTTGATCCCTTGTCTTGAGGGTCTCAAACCTTAGTTATGAGATTGATGAGGCACAGGTGGACACACACACTACCTACAAATAAAACAAAACTATAGTAGACATATTTTTGGTATTTTAGTTAGTAAACAAAGAAAAAAAAAGTATGATACAATCAAATATGCTTGGTAATCTCTCCCAATGCAAACCCAATGAATGATGGGTGAGGAGAGTACCAAGGTGTGATCCCAATGCTAATGCCAAGTTAATGAGATGGCATGAGGGATTTTAGGGATAAAAATTAGGGTCTTACACCGAGCCATATGATAAATTCAAAAATCTCCCAAAATGGATAAAACAAAAAGCCATAGCAGGTCAGATCAAAGCACTTTGTTGCACTTGTTTGATGCTAAGGAGAAAAACCAAATGGTTGGGAAGGTAAAAACCAACTAACTCTTGTCCCAACAGGGTAACCAGTTACATGTATATTGCAACCCTATTTTACACATATTTTTAAGTGTGTAACTGGTTACACAAAATCAGGTAACTGATTACACCTACTTTGATCAGCAAAAAAAACAACCCATAACACATGATTTCGCATTGGTAACCGGTTACACCATATTTGGAACCATTTACATCTGCACCAATAGTAAAAAGTCAGTCAATTTCCAGCATTGCAGTGTCATTCAAACATGCCAAACCAGTTCTAATTCAAATAACACATAATAACAATGACATTATGCATCAACTAACAACAACATTTATGCTTTAAACCAAACATTTTGAACACACTAACATTCATCAAAACTTGAACTACACAAATTCATTCCAATCCTAACATAAAGCCAAGCTAAAATTCCATAACAACCCCTAAACACTTCAATAATAACTCCAACTAATAATCTAACAGAAAATCTAACTCTGTTAATTCTCATAACTAACTTCTTCATTGAATCATTTAACACTAACAAATGTCCAAACTTCTAACTGCCGCTGCCCGAAAAATCTGACCAAAACAGTTTGGAAATTCATCTATATAAACTCATCACTCTCATCAATCTAGAGAGGTTCATTCATCAACAATCACTAGCTAATCATTTTCTGCAGAAAATCACTAATTACAATTTCAGTTTTGAATCTCTCAATTCATCTTCTCCAATTCCTCTCCCCACATTAAAGCTCTATCACCATTGGAGCAAGTTTCACCTTGAAGTTAGTTACCATTTAAGTTGAACCTCCTACATTTTACACAACTCTCACACTCATATAATCAACACCAACAACAACAATTTAGTTCATAGTTTTTCAGAGCTAATTCTTAAAGAGGAGAAGTTCACATCAGAAATAGAAGATTAAAGGTTCACAGTAGCATACCTCTGGTTTTCTTCATCTTCTTCATCTTATGATTTTAACAAATTCCAAGACAATCCTCCGTTTTGCAGGTTGGTAATTTTTTATTTCTTTTTGTTTGCTGAATTTTTGATACCACAATGTAGCTCATGCATTGGAGAATCAAAGCCCCAAGGTTTGGTGGCTTGATTCTTCTCATCCTCCATTTAATTTCAGTTTTCATGGTTAGGTTTCATAGTTTTCTTGCTTAAATTTAAATAATTGGTTAATCTTTAGAAAAAATTGATGAGAGATTAGGATAAAGGAGTTTGAGAGGAGTAGATTAGTGGCGATATTTTATGATTTCGGCCAACTCTGTCGACTCCAGCGCGGTGGAGTAAAGCTCCGATGGTGGTGCTTTTGACATTAACATAAACATGATGTGTAGAAGAGATGAATTATTGATAATGGATTTTTCTTCTCTTCCTTGCCAAATTCGGTTGGGCTTAGTTCCATTAAGCCCACTATTTTGAAGTTTGCACCCATGTTTTCTTAGGCCACCCTTTGTTGAACCCAACAACAACACCTTGTGTTTAAGCCTTATTTGTTAGGCCTGAAGCCTCTGTTTCCAGGCTGCACATCCGCTGGTTTATGCACCCCTGCAGATTTAATTGCTAATCTTTTAACTCTTGTTTATTATCATTCTTTTGTCAATTTTTGCCATGTTTTTAATTCATGAACATGCACATTTTAATTCATGTAAATTCATAGTAAATCCATGTATCATGGTTAATTAGAATATTCTCTTTTAAAATTTATTTGAATTTAATTGTAGGAGTTTCTTTAATTATTCATCAAAATTCATTAGAAGTTAGGTTCCAACATGCTTAATTTCAATGTCATGTTAATTCACAAAAAATACGTATTAAACAAGGATTAGTTTAATTAGGATAATTTTCTACTTTAGATTTTAATTGAATTTAGTTTAGAGTTTAAATCTTTAATTTTTCAATTAGAACTCATTAGAAATTAAACTATTTACTCTTGATTGCATGCAAGAATTATGGTTGTGATTTTGCCACTATGGATTAATTTTATATGGTGTATGATTATTCCCCATTTAGAAAAAATATAACCTACTCCCATGAACATGTAACAATTTTATTGCTTCCCATTTTATCGCTTTCCTCGCTCATCTATTAACTTGGAAATAACCAAAAGCGATCTAAAAATAACCCTTTTCAAAAGAACAACAATAAATTTAATTCAACATCAAGTGTTTTCCAAATAAAACTTAATTGAATACAACGTGAATGCTTGATCCAGCGTCAAGTACCTATTTCATTTAATTCACACATTTTGTTTTATTCAACCTCAAACACTTGATCCAACGTCAAGTCATTTTCAAAACATTTGTACAATAAACCGGATGAAAAAGGATGAGGTTTACGTACTTGTCCACACCATTTCTCAAGTACTTGGGTTGTCGGTCGTGCCTAACTTATGATCTGATACTTGTCCTCCATTGAAAAATACTTAACAATAAACGAGTTTAATTCAGTTCTCTTAGGATGAAAAAGACAGGTCATGATGCACTTGTTCTTTCGACTCCCGAGTATTCTGATTGTCGGTCGTACTTAGCTTATGGTTAGATTCTTGTCTCCCTCTAAGTACCAACGATTAAACTCGCCTTACAAATTTCATAAACAAAAACTTTTTAGGATGAAAGAGAGAGGTAAGGATGCACTTGTCCTTTCAGCTCCTGAGTACTTGGATTGTCATATGTACTTAGCTTGTGGTCTAATACTTATCTCCCACTTTAAAATCAATCACAACCAATCAAATTCAATTTTCCACCTTAGGACATTCAACCTTTTCATAAAGGACATGTTATTTCCGTTCTACCGCAATACAAACAATGCTTAAGCCTCCCATGTGCGAGCATACAAGCAATGTTTAACTGCTAGAATACGATCCAAGCGCATTCATTCTATTGCAAAAAAACAAATGCTTAATTCTCTCATGCGCGAGCATACAAGTAACTTTAATGCTAGAATACGAACATTAACATTGTTCATTCAAAACAACCAACAAATCCGTATTCTCTACCATGAACTGTGGAGCTCTGATTTTCTCATTGCACTATGAGAATACGTAGGCACGAGGGTTCGAATTCTTGTTGAGCATATTAATTTATAAACTTATTTTTCCCTTTTACCATTTGCAAGTAACCTTTAGGTAGTAACATTCATCCATGCAAAGAACAATCAAAACGGTTCCCATTGAGTATACCGGATGTGATGGATGCATAATCGTCTCTCGAATCTGCTCTCGGTTGTGACGACCATTTTTATTTTATTTTAAGGATTTTATCGATATTTTCCTCTTCCTTTAGAATAAACAAAGTTCGGTGGCGACTCTGTATTTTTCGCGGCACGACCATGTGTCATGCCTAGTGCTTCTTCCGATCAGAGGAAGATTATTATACCACTCTAGGATTACCAGAGATGATGCATTGGACACGATGGTTGAGTATTTAGGAGTTGTTCTAGATGATATCCTGAAGGAGATATAAGACATTGGATGGTGTCATTTCTAGATTTGGATTCATATAGAGGTTGTATGCACACCATCTGACTACGGAAGATCATGCTGATAATGACGATTATCTGATTATGCAACATAGAGCATATGCATTGAGGACATACCTATTGTACTTGGTTGGCACGTCCATATTTATGGACAAGAATGTCTATTACGTGGATTTGATTTACCTCAAATACTTCAATGACTTAAGCATATTCATGAGTAAAACTGCGGGGTTGCTTGTTTGGTTTACCTGTACTCCAAGTTAGCTAAAGGTTGTCTTTGGAAGACCAGACATATGACAGCTAGCTGCACATTATTGATGATAATATATTTGTATCCTTTCTAGTTTATCAACTATTTAACATTTGTGCTACACCATTACTAATAATTCGTATGTATCATTTTCAAACATGGATCCTCCAACACTTCCCATGCATCTTCGACTGGTCATATATTGATGACTATATTGAGGATATGCAACATGCTTATGCATTCATCCCACTCAGATGGAATCAGTTAACTGAGTCCTTTAGAGTGTATCTTGACCGCAATGTACAAGATGATATACGATTCCATCCATACAACCTTCATCGTCAGACGCGTCCCTTGGATGACATAGGCTTCTAATTTGGATGATTGACTTGTGGGTCATGTCTGATGTATCCACATAAGCATGAGAGAGTCACGCGCTAGTGAGGGTATATGCAGGTTCTTATAAGAGAACCCTTTGTGTTTGCACCTCCTGCCATGTCCCATAGAGATGTACATGCCATGTATGATGATTTCCTTAATAATTTGGTATTGGCCGAAGCACGAGGTAGCGTAGCTCATAACAAATGGAGTTGTGCATACGACCATTTCCAGTGATATTTCAGAGTGTCACATCCTTACATGACATCTGATGTTGAGGAGGGTCCAAGTAAACTAACTCGTCAGAAGATATTAGAGGGGAAGCAAACTAGGGCAGATCATGCACTTAAAATGAAGAGACCGAAACTTTAAAAAAATTAAAAATAGAAACACCAAAGTTACAATTAAGGAAAAAATGTTCAAATACATATTAATTTGTTAATTTAAGAAGAAATATGATATGCACTATAAGTTTAAACTAATTTTACATTGATAATCAATTAACTATATGTATTCTCAATCAAAACACATATATATTTTAAAGGGTTAAATAAATTTTTGGTCCCTCTAAATATGGTCAATTTCACATTTAGTCCCTCTATTTTTTTTCTGCAAAAAATGGTTCTCGTAATATTTTTCATCCACTCTTTTGGTCTCTCCTACTAACCGGTCATTAACAGAAGCTGACGTGACATTGTCATATGAAAGTTTTTTTTGTAATTGGACATACACATGACTGTGCCAGCGTGACAAGATATTGACATGACATACCACATAGCTAAAGTCAATATTGTTCATAAATCCAAAAAAAAATGTAGTTAATAGTTGACTAAAATTGCAGCTAATCTATGGCAAATACATTGCAAAAATCCTGGTTAAAAAAAATGTAAAAATAGAGCAATGCTCTGTCTTGTCTTCGCTTCATGAGCTACAAGAACTAAGCATGTCAAGGACCGTCTTTTGGCATAATAATACCAACCATGAAAGCACCAAATAGTGCAGAAAAGAGTTTTCCATATGAAACAACACAGGAGGTACAAGTTTTCAATCATCAATTCTATTAACTATAAATATCAAGTGGTTGCCTGCATAACTCAGGAAATTCACTTGCCATTTGCCAGATTTCACTTGTAAAGTCTTTCCTGTGCATTTGATTATGAAGTCCATGTATATTGAAAAAATTGTCAACTTAACCGATAAGATATGTTAGGTGGATTATTTGTGAAAGATATTTAAATTCTTATTGAACTAGATGCTCTTGTTATGCATGTATCAATTTAGTTCGTATTGGTCTTTTTAAAGCTATATTGAGGTCACAATTGAAAACTTAAATTACACAAAATAAATATTGTTGATAAATCTTAAGTTATCACAGTAAATTAGGGAACTTTTTCTTGTTACCTTACGATGTAAGGTGAATCTTTTGAATTGATATATTTTATTTTTAGAAATTTTATATTTTAAATTGTGTTTTTATAGAGTTTAAATTCTAGTTATTGTTATACCGATATCACAATTAATATAAATTTCAAATTTTAGTTTTAATTTTATATAACAATTAATATAGAATTTAAACAACAATTTATTTTATATATATATATATATATATATATATATATATATATATATATATAATATATATATATATATATATATATATATATATATATATATATATATATTATTATACTTAAAGGCACGCAAGAGCTGTATTAACTGTAGTTCGTTGTTTTTTCCCGGTTCAAAATTTTGGCGCTCGATTTCAAGAACAAAGCATCGAGTGCTTGCGAAATCTTTGATTTGAGTTGAATAAAGAAACCCTATGGAGCAGAACTCTCTTCCTCATAACGAGTCTCCGAGAAAACCGAATAGCATTCCTCAGAAGGCACTGTTTTGTTTTTCAAAAAAGCATTTTCCATTTGTTTTTCTGCACCTTAGGGTTTAACCAATGTAACGTTTTTCAATTTTCTTGCGTTCTTGAATTTATTAGGATAATGATATTAAGGGTGGATTGGCACCTCTTATGCCTGCGGTTGATTGGAAAATAAAGCCTCCATCAGATAAAAAGGTTCTGTTTTTTTTTCTTTGTAAATTTCTTTAAGTTGTTTGTTAGTGCTGTGATTAGTGTGAATAGTTATGCAGCATGATGGTGTTATTGGTTTTGATCGAAATTAGGGTTGAAAAGTTTACGAGTTTGGTTCATTTCTTTTAGATTGAGGAGTTTATGCATGGTGTAGCATGACACCTCTGAAAAAATGTGTGTCCGTAACTTTGTACTTGTGATTTTGTTTAATTTATTTATTTTTTCAGATTATTGTTGGTATCAACTTGTCAGTGTCGATGTCGAGTGCTTTATAGCGATCCCCATTCATGCGTGTTGAATTGTATTATCTACTATTTCCCAGTTCTTTATATAAGTATTTTGAAGTGTGATTTAAGGTTTTAATTCGTTTAGTTGGGAGCTTTGCTTATGAATTTAAACTTACACAAGTGTTTCAAGTGATTTAAGGTTTTCTTTGTCTTTCTAATGCTATTTTATATTTACTTCCCATTCCCGATTTTGCATAATATCTTGATTTTAACTACCCTTGCCTAAGAATTTAAGACAGTTAATCATTGATATGACATTGAATTTTATCTAACCAAGTTTTCTAGAGTTTGATCCTTATTGATCCCATTATTCCAAACAAGAAAAGCTGAATTTCAGCAATATGTTGGGTGGGTCTGGACATTGTCTAGGCTCATGATCAAATGGCTCTTGTATGAGGTGTGTTAGATATAAAACAGTTCTGTGTTTTTGCGCAACACCTTAAGTTTTTATGATATTTGTTTCATAACAGTATCATCACACATTTTAGTTTTTTCTCATTCAGGTCACTTGGCAATGGCTTCCTTTCAAACATTCTGCTCGTAAAGATGATCTTCAGCTTAGCCATTGGGTAAGTCCATCTGTCAGTTTCAGCCAAATTTATGTTATCTTATCGAAATATTGTCGTGTCTTTCCATGATAGTAAAGAACTCGTTCCAATACACATCCTTACACTGCAGCCAAACAGATTGCATGAAGTGTTCCCTTTGTTGCCAGAATTATATGCCAGATTCATGAGAACCTCAACTCTGCTGCATTTTCGATGATGCGGATATTGAGGGAATGGGAGAGAGCTAAAGAATCAACGTGGCATGGGAATCAGAATGTTGATAAGTGGGTTTTTGCCAAAATCCTAATGAAAACATGTTTTGAACAAAAACGATTAGATGTGTCATCACGTGCCTTTGAGAGGATGGACTTGTATGGCAGCATAATGATAGTATTGCCGGGGCATGTCAATGATCCTAAAATGGCAACCCTCCATTTGGTAAGGACACTCAGGCCCCACTAGTCAGGGTGGCCTGTTTAATTGGAGGTGAACCACACCTCAAATATTTAGTTTGGTTTCTAGTGACTAGTGATTATTATTGAGAAACATAAAATAACTAGTTGTGTAAAAAAGGAAATGAAGAAATATGCTTTCCTATTCATGATTTGATTCATTAATTGGAAAATAGGCTTTCCAATTCATGATTTGATTCCCAATTTGATAATGACAGCCGCTTTTGTTGCAACAGGTTAAAGTTGTAAATGGTGTTCCACCATCAGGGGACTATTCTTTTGCCAAGTATAACATGGTAAATGCTGGTTCAGTCTTTAGCTTCATGATGTCTGCTCTGTATTTTTCTCTATTGACTCTAGTAAATATCTTATACTTCAGGACTTAATGTTTGTTTGCATGCTATGATGCAGTCTGTTGACATAACAAGATACACAGATGAGGAGTATGAGAAATATTTGGCAAATCCTGTAGGTATCATGTCTAGATTTCATGTCTAAAATTGTGTTGACCTTCACATTTGAGTTTGCTCAAACAACAGTTTTTGCAATTTTAAATGCTACAAAGAACTGAATTCTGTGTGATGTATCATGTTAAGGTTGCTGTTGTTGCTGTGTCTTCAACGACCTTCATTGTTAGTATGTATATTGAAAGGCCTTTTTTGTGTATATAACCTAAAAGTTGTTCAATTGCTGGTTGGTAAATCTTTTATATTTTTCTAGTGACTAAGTTAGCTGTAAATAAATGATAGATTTTATGATCTATTTGAAAGGATCTGTATATCTGAACCTAACCGTCACGTAGCATCTGCATCTTTTGTACACTTAATTGTACTTCCTGTTTGAAAGCATAGCTGTGTAATTCTGTGTTATTTTAAGAGTTGGAATTTGCTAGACATTTGACCGTTCTTACATCTCTCCGTTATGGATTGTTTAATGTGTTTCTCTCTTCCATGAATTATATTTATGTAGAACTGGACCAAGGAGGAAACAGATCAACTGTTTGACTTGTGTGATAGGTTTAATCTCAAATTTATTGTTATAGCTGATAGGTTTCCTTCATCTCGAACTGTTGAAGAATTAAAGGATCGATATTATAGTGGTATGGATATTATTTTCACCAAACCATATATGCTGCATTCAGTTTTCATTTCCTTTCATTCCTAGTTTGACTAATTAGAGACTACATGAGAAAATGACATATTTTCCTCACCATGTAGTATCTCGGGCTATACTAATTGCTAGGAATCCATCTTCTAGGGATGGTGCTGTGGATCCACTTGTTAAGGTGTGGTAACTTTTTGAACAAGGCACTGTTCTCAAGCAAACTCTCATTTGTTTTTTTGAGCACACTGTTTCGTAAAATTAATTCTTTCCAGCATTAGGATGTTGTAATGTGGGTTTAGTTGCTTATTCTTCCTCCTTAGTGTAGGAACCATATAACGTTTCACAGGAGATCAAGCGGAAACGAGCTCTGTCTCTAATCCTCTCTCAAACAAAACGACAAGAGCGTAGAGATGAAGAGGTTTTTTTCCCCCTTCAAACCAGTAATATTTATGTCTGTTATAAATATACATTCAGAGGAAATGAGATAATTATAGGTATTCACTACTGTTTTATATGCAGGTACTTGCTGAAGCAAAAAGAATTTCTGGATTACGCATAAAGGTAATTTTAACTGTTGTTTTTGTATGAAACTTACAATTACAGGTGGAGAGGAAGAGGAGAATTTTTTTTTAATGAAAATAGTGATAATATTATGCTGTCAATAGCGCCGCTGCTCTAGCATAGTGTGGATAGGGTTCAGTGCGATGCTTTAGGCCTGCAAGCCACTGTCAGTAATAGCGGTTGTTGAGTCCGCTAATTACAGCCTCAAACGCTATTGTGTCTGCTATTAGAGTTTTGGGGCAAAATTCTTCAAAATCCTTTTTTCAAACCATTGATATAAATATCAATTCAAACTCTTTTAAGGACAATGTTTTGTTCATCATTCTGTTATGAATTTGCTCACAAACAATCATTTTGTTCTTCTTCCTACTTTTAGTTAGAACTGTTTACTCATGTAAATTAATGCCTATATATTCACTAAGAATGGGTTTTATGATAGTTTCATTGGATCAATTGGGGCAACAAAGTTTGTTGAATATATAAAATGTTTACACCCAAACTTTGGATGAACTTGTGCAAGTGATTAGTGATATCTGATATTTGATTTTGTTTCTTTTTTTAGGTTGCCGGAGAGTCTAAGTCGGTTGCTGCTTCAAATTCTAGTGCAGATGTTACAGAGAGGGCCAGCCCCAATGAAACTGTATCTCTATCAAATATGCAACGCCGATCGGCAGTATTGCCTTCCACAATAACGAGAGATAATCTTGGCTCGGTAAGTTAAAAATAAGGTTACCAATTATTTATCATGTCTCTTTTCTGTTGACACTTGTTAACACCTTCCCCACCTCCAATCCACCTGTTCCCCAGAACCAAAAAACAAAGAACAGAATCAAGAAGTGTAGAATAACAAGGATTTTCTTGATCAAGTTTATGAAAATTTGGTTGTAGAGGGCTAGAGGCTTACATTGAATATCTGAAATAACTTTTTCTTTTCCATTGTGAACCACAATTTTCAAGAATATGTTAATACCTAATTGTCTATTGGTCAAAACATAATCTGATAGTGCGATATATTTCAGACTCATGTCTATTTAAGAACCGACGCACTTGCTTACATGATGAGCAAACACTTATCAGTTGAGTATCAGACTAGCCTCCAACAAGCTTTTCGGAGACTTGGGGTTTGTCTTTTCTCCTCTTTAATGCAATTCATATATTTCATTTCTCCCTAGTGTTGTCATGTAGTAGCCCTTGATCAATATTAATGACATATTGCCCTTGCATTCTTCATTTCAAGATGTCTGAGACTTTTCAATGTTTTTGTTCAACTATTAATTTGGAGTTTTTTTATTTATGTTTTGTATTTGTTTTTAATAACCTTCCAGTTCTTAGGGGAAATAGACCCTAGTTATCCGAAGTTTAGCTAGAAGATATGTAAAGCCTGACCAAAGATTGTTTTAGTCAGGAATTAAACTCGGGTTCTCTTAACAATTTGTCCTTAGCCTCATAAACCTCACATGCCAACCACTTGGTTAATTTGTTCTTTTGTTGAGAGTGAGGTTATGATTAACCTAAACTTTCAAAAAGCTCTTATGGTTCCTCTCTTAGAGCTTGACTTGGTTTGCCTTAGCTCAAGTAGTGTCGCTTAATAGGTTGATTAAGAATAATATTTAGGCATATAGTCAAATTATCCTATTATTGTGGAAGCCAGTGTTAGAGATATAATAAAGAAACTATTTGTGTACTATTATTTGTTTTGAAAGAGATTATGCATGACCAAATAAGACACTTATAATGAAATAGAAGAATATATTTTACTGACCAAGTTGAGCTGCTTTTTCCGTCAATGAATGTAATCCAATCATCCTAGCAAACTACACGCGCCACCAGATAATAATTTTAATTTCTTTGGACTATGGTTGCAGGTCAATCCGACACCAAGGGTTCCATCAATAACTGTTTGTTTTGAGTATCTTAAACTAAGAAATGACATAGTAACTTTCACGAATCTAATAGGTCAGGTATGTTGAAATTTCCACCTATGCTTTTTTAAAGGAATTTAGTTCAAATTCCTAAGCTTTTGAAATTTATAAAACAATACATATGTTGGCTGAAATTTTAGTGGGGGCGTGTGACCCCATACCTATGCTGTAGATCCGTCGCCTTCAGCTGCAGAATGAGGCGGCCAACGGTTCATCTTTTCGTGATGGTTCACACGGAACATTGACGGTTAGAATATTTTGGATATTATTTTTTACTTTGATGCTTTAACTGTTTTCAATGTTTTAGGCTAGTGATTGTCTAAGCATATTCTATTATTTTTCTCAAAACCTAAGTTTGTGATTCTTAAACTACTGACAGCATTTGCATCGTGAAGAAGATCTGGATTGGATTCCTGGTAAAACAGACTCTGGGGGTAATAACAGATTAGTTTTGCTTTCACCTGCTATGTGATTTTCTCATTTTTGAAATGTCATCTACGTATCATTAAATGCATGCGTGTAATTAACTGGTTTCAGGGGCAAGAACTGGTAAAAGGGATCAAAAGAGCAAGGTACACATATCTGTTAGTTAATTTTATTTTTAAGTATCCTCTCTTTATTCCTACATGCTTATAGAATTTAGACCAATGCCAGAGCACATAAGTTGTTTTTTATAATCTTGGAAATGGTACTTGTAAAGGCGTCAGGACAACGTAAAAAAGCTTCATCAACAGCCCAATCAAAAAGAAAGAGAAAATAAAGGCCTCAGATCTGTAGATCCCTAGTAAGAGTTAGAATTCACCGCAGATCTTTTGTTCAACGTTATTGTGTTGCTTTGTTAGTCCACTGTAGTCACTGAATGAGTTTTGCATGCTTTCCTTTAGGTGGCAACCGGAATGAATTTTAAGATTTCTAGTGCTCTTTTGATAGGAATAATGCATCTTGTGGTAAGCAGCAGTTAACTCAAAAAACTCCTAGCAATTATGATTGTGGTTCCTTTAGTTTAGAAAATTATTGCTAGTTTTTTTTAAATGTTTAGTGCTAAATGGAGCAATGAGGTTCATATCTTCAACAAATACCGGTCGCCAGGTGCTAGTGACTAACCAAGCTTATTAGGATTTGAATGTAATTGGGTTTAGGAGTTGTGAATATTCCAGAAGTTTGTGGATGTTTACGTTATCTGTCAAAATACCTCAAATCTCAAAGCGATTATATAAGGATGTAGAAATTGGTTTGTATGGAGAAGTTGACGGAACAATTGACAAGCCTAGGGGAATATTATATGGGAATGAAAAATTAAACTTGCAAAAAAAAACACAACATTCATTTTGTTCCTCATATCATGCATGATCAATAGAAATATAAGAGAATTTCGCAATACGTCCCTAAAACATGAGGATTTATCAGTAAATTCAAGCGTATATGGGTAAATTGAGAAATTCAAGTTGGATTTTTTTCTTCTTAACCATCCAAGATTAACGAAGGTGTTCATTTTGAATCGTGGAAGTTGTAATAGATTAATGGGGATTACAATAAATGAAGTTTGGAATAACTAATTGATGAACTTAGTTGATAAAGCTCATATCTTTTCCTGTCACATAATTTTAGCACAATGGTTATGCGAAATTATTTATGCACAACGCAGTTTTTTGAAGAAATGTTGAATCAAAATTGTGAAAAATAGACAAAGCAAGATTAGCTGAACATATGTAAAAGTGGATTGAGGTTAATAATATTGAGTTGTTAATTTAATAAAGTTCCTTGACAAATACAAATTTTTATAGAATTTTCAAAATTATTAATCAACAACATAGTTTGAATGAAAAGAGGTGGTGTAAAGAGACAATCTTTTAATCAATAAGTTAGTATTAACCCAAGATTAAAATTCAAGAGCTGTGGTGTATTAGAAAGCCTCAGCTGTGTTGGACCACTAGTTGTGCCTATCATCCCTTCTTATACTGTAGAGTCCAACTCATCCAACACACTCTGTGGACGAAGTTGAACAGGTTTTTGATAAAATTGAATTAATCATACAAACGCGCTCATGTCTCAAAAACCAATCATTTTCTTCTTCGTTTAATTCAATGCTCATACAGAAGGAGTAATATGCAAAACCTTCTTTCATCTGTTTCCCCTTCACCTCTTCAGGCTTATTCTCTCCATACTCAAACTCACACTTATCTTCTTCACCACAGATTACGCAAACATGATCTGCTTAAGCCTCACCGTGCTGTCAAACAGCAGAGCCAACCTAGCGTAAGAACTTCATGGCCTAGCGTATCACTTTCGCTTTTTGGTTCTGGCTTCTTATTTGGTCCACTGCTCGATGGACTCCATTCAAGAGTCGATCTTGTCGTGTACAAGTCCGGGTCTATTGACATTGGTCCACTTCATACCAATATCTGGGTAGGTTTCAACTTCAGTTTCTTGTCCAATTACAATGCACCCTTGTTCATATTATACAGAAATTATTTCTGGAAATATGATCCGCAAAAACCATCTAAATTTAAGCGTTTGGATGTGTTCTTCTGGATAATTTATGCAGTTTTATCTGTCTTATCCTGATATTGATAGGTTCCTCCATTGTTGGGGTTGTTTTACTGCTCGATTGGTTTGCTTCAACTCTACCTAGACGAGAAGGTCCTAAACAAGGTTCAAGAGGGAAGTTTAACAAAAACAATTGCCTCCCTGATGTAAGTACTCACTGCAATATAGATATAACTTATACATAAACACTTATCATGATAATCATATGATTTTCTCGTCTTAGATTAGTGGCGCTGTTCATAGAATCAAGTGCTGAACTATACAAAGCGGGAATAGCAGACAACACTGAGGCCTACATATTGTTTGCTGCTGCAGAGTTTCTATGGTTTTTGTTGGATAGAACACAGCCAGGCTTCACCCTAGCATGCCTTGTTGGAGTTGCTTGTCCACTAGCTGAGATACCCTTAATGAAGTAAAGCATTATTCTTTCCTCTCCCTGTTAAATTTGTATACCTATTGATGTCTTCTTCTTTCAGGTTCCTTCACCTTTGGTACTATCCTCAAGCCAATATTGAAATCTTTGGCCAGGTAATTCATGTTACAAACACTTTCACCAGTAATAAGTGTTCAAGAGTTATGACTTGTGAACCACGACACTAACATATAACATAGACATGACACTGACACATCGACGCAGATAATAAGTTGAGAAAATGAATTACGTCCTACACAATTACGTACTACAACATGCTGAACACAACATAATCTTAAGTGTAAAACTTGCAAGGTTGTAAAACAAATTGTAATGAATTCTATTCTATTTCTATGTGTAGGGGCTAGTTACTTGGACTCTCACTTGCTACTTTGTGTACACACTGTTCTTAATTAATTTGTCACGGTGGTTCAGAACTGTTTATGCCACTCAAACAGAGGAGTCTGATGCATAAAACACTACAATCTGACGTTGCCGTTTATTCTATTCTTTAACGGTCCATCCTTCTATTTCTAAAACTAAAACTATGTTTTTGATTATTCTTTTTACAATTTTTAAAATTTCTTCTCCAACCAATTTTGTTGATGTAGCATACTAGCATCATAACTAAAGAATTGTCATAATAGAAATTGGATTCCATGTTGTCTGAGGGAGCAATGGTGAGAGTTGATCAAAGATCCAACTATTTCACAAAATACAAATTTTAATTTTTGTTTTATAATTTAAAATATTAAATTTTAATTTAAACCATTTAGTCTTGATTGGACTATCAATAATATTTCAAATGCCTAAATGTGAATTCCTTTGTACAACAAGAAAACCCAATCTTATGAGCTATTCCATATGAGTCGACCTCTCAAAGCCTTAAGCCTTATAAAATATAAGTTATGAAGCATAAAGATTCTAAATTTAACTCTGACATTAACATGTTCACATCGTTAATAATTTGGAAAAATAAATAAATTGTATGTAATCTTAAATGTTGGTACAAGCGTCTAATACCGACACGAACACATACACAACTTTTTTTTAGAGGTGTCGTGCTACATAGAATATAAGTGATGAACCTATTTGAACTATAATTCTTTTAGAAGGTTACCCTTTCCACCATTATAGTGCCTCTCACAACTCAACATAAAAATGTTTATGTATCTCTGAATGCACTTAAAATCATACTAATAATGATGGTGCAAGTGAGACACCCGATATATTTTTTCCAAAAATTGTCCGAAAATGCACATCTCAGTTGGAAGGAAAATGGGAGGCTCTGTTTGATTCTGCAAGGTTGTCTGCAACATCGATGAAGGAGTGGTAATTGGAAGGGTTAGGCTCCGTTTGATTCTTCAAAGGCTTTAATACTTGAAATATCTGAAGTATGAACTTATTGGTAGACGCCGAAGCCATGGATATTGTATCTTTCAGTGGTTTTAATTTAATATTGATGTAAAATACAAAGAATATTTAAAACTTTTCATAATGGTTTGGAAGAACATATAAGGGTGAAAGAGTAACTTACTTTTTAAGACATTTACTTAGCATGATAAAAGGTTAAAAATAGAAGAATTTAACTTGTCATCCTAAACCCTAAATCCCAAATTAGAGCAATTTTATAATTATAATCTTTTAGATGAATTTTGAAAATTTTAAAAATTTACAGATTTTTATCGGAATTTTTTCAATCTATAATGGAAATTTTGAAAATTAAATTTTTTTTTTACAAAATTATCGAAAATTTTTAATTTTGTGAAAATTTTGACAGTTTTCGTATGGGTTTAAGATTTTTCAGGAAATGCCATTTTTTTTGAAATTTCTAGTTTCTTATCAGATTTTTTGAAATTTCCGTTATTTTTTACTAGAAATTTTCAAACTTATGATATTTTTCACCAGAAAATTTTAAATTTCCGGTATAAATACGAGAATTTTCAAAAATACACAAAAAAAAATGTATCAGACATTTCAATTGTACTATCGAAAATTTTGTTTTTGGTATGTTAGTAAGAAACCTATATGAGTCACGGGTTGCCATGGAATATTCGAGGTTTTAGTTTTACAAACCTTTAATAGGTTATAATCGTCATAAATAAAATAATATAACTTTTTATGTAATAATTCGACTTGATGAATTCAAAATCAGTGCTATAACGACTTGATGATCACCCTTTTCATAGTTGTATCAGGTGAGTTAGGTGTTTGTCAAGACTTTTCAATATTTGTGAGTATAAGGGGGTAAGTCGATTGTGATGTTGTTCTTCTATCTCTCCAAGACTTAAAACAGTCTAAATTATGTGCACGACTCATACTGAAAGAAAATAAACTCCAAACATCAACTCAAACGAATAGTACGTCTCATCTTCGATGTTACATGTCGCATCGCGCGAAAAACCGGCGGGAAAAGAAGAACAACAGAGCCGCCACCGTGCGTTATTTATCCCAAAAGAGGGAAAGGAAACGCTCGAAGTAAACCTGGAAAAAGACATGGTCTCGCGACCAAAGAGGATGGGTTCGGGAGTCGGTTATGCGAAGGGAAGGTATTAGCACCCCTACGCATCCGTAGTACTCTACGGGATCCACGCACAATAGGAAGGAAAAATGGTTGCTAAAACACTGCTCAAACACACACACACACTGGCTGAAAGAGACAAAAGAAACTGACGGAAACTGAACTCGGCAGGATGTCGCATCCTGGGCCTACTTAGTCTATCAGGCATAGACATCAGAGTCGAAGTAGTTCGGACTGGGGAAACGACACATGCTCGCTAGGATGTCGCATCCTATGCATACGTATCTTCTCGGACGAGAGAAGAATCAGAGCATTCGTAGCTCGGCTGACACGCACGCAAACAAACACAGGCAAAGGCAAACGTGGAGCCCGAATGCCAATCACTGGACTTACATCAGCATCCGAACCTAAACACACGCACACTGGAACCCAAATGCCACTCGATGGACTTACATCAGCTTCCAAGCACACAACAACACAATAAGTTAATAGGGAGTCGGGGACTCAGCCTATAACTGTCAAGCACACACTCAAACAGACAGACAACAAATTGCTAAGGAGTCAGGCACTCGAGCCTAGCAACTGTCAAACACACACACACAAAAAAGAAAAAGGGCGCCCGGAGAGATCAGCTCAATCTCCTGCCTACATACTTCATCTGGTGTGAAGATCAGGGCGATGTAGTTCCCCTACGCAGGGATAAAGGACTTAGCCTAACCAGATAACAGAGGGAGACACAACTAGGGAGACTACGACTCGAGCCTAGATGTTATCATGCAAATCATCCCTAAGTTAAGGTTTCTAGCTAAATGGCACAAGGGCCAACCCATCCTAAGTATGGCTCACACAGGAAGCAAGCCACACACACTTAACTTGCACAGGAAGCAAACCAAGCAAAACCCAACTTGCACAGGAAGCAAGTCTAAACTAATCCTAACTTGCACAGGAAGCAAGTCAAACAAATCCTAACTTGCACAGGAAGCAAGTCAAACTATCCTAACTTGCACAGGAAGCAAGTCAAACAATCCTACAAGCACAGATAGCACACGCTATACACAAACAAGTGGCTCAAACAAGGGTTAGGTTTTAGTCAAGGGTCGTATCAACCTCGACAAACAAACCTCTGGAATGGGGTGAATGTGCTCTTAACCTTGCCATTGAGGGGCTAAGGTGAAGCAGATGAAAGGATGAAGTGAGGATGAGACCTCACAGCTCTTATCCCTGGCCTGGGAGAGCTCAAGACAAGAATGTGTGGGTTCAGAAAGTGGGAACCCTTCTACACATCTAGAACTGACTCAACTGTACAATTGTACAAGATCTTGGGTTTGTATCTGCAATGCATCAACACAGTGGTGTGAGCAAAGCAAATGACACACTGAATAGTGGGGGATAGATTGCATATCCCTACCTTCCACCAATTGCCTCTTCACTTAGGAGGTCTTTGACTCTATGCAAGGACAAAAGTAAACAGTCACAAACATTGCCTCTTAAGGAGGACTTCAGACAGTTGCCTGGCCAAGTAACAGGCCAGGTCTTCCAGACTACATGAAGACAAAGAGACATACCTCAATGCAAATTGCTTATACAAGCGAAGCAAAGCAAAAGTTCACAAGGAACTAAAAGCAACTAAAGCACCTGAAACAGTCAAGCAGATGTTAGTATGCAACTTCAAACAAAATAAACAGAAACAGACACCAACAGTCCATTAGAGGCATATGGATGTGCAAGGCACAAGGCTTAAGGCATGTGAGCCAAGCCACCTACAAAATACACAAGTTAGTCATGATATTTAAGCAAGCTCAGTCAAATGAATTGGTCTTAATGGCCATTTGATGGTCAACCTGAAAACACAAGCTCAAAGGTGAGTAACAGGACCACTAGGGCAAGCCTAGGGTCAAAAGAGATTAAGAAAGTCAAAACAGCAAGGGGTAAGTATCCAAAATCATGTTCAAACAATTAGGAAACAAAACCAATTGGGTTCACATTCATATCAATCATCATCATCATTTCATGAACCATTTAGGTCAAAACATGGCAAACAGAAACTCATAGAAGTCAACAGCAAGACTTGCATCAAAAACAATCTAAACATTTTCCAAAATCATCAAATAAATCATGATCAAACCTAACTCATGGCATGGTAAGCATGTCAAATTTCATCCCATTTGGACAAGTGGAAGGCAGTCAATAAAAATCAGAAAGTCAAAGCAAATTTGCACATGCTCAATGAAGTCAACCAATCATGCATCAACTTAGAAAAATCATAAGTCAAGAATGGTGTATGATAAATGAATGGGATCAAAACCATGGCAAAGATGAGGATGTCTAGTTATCTCATGCAAAATTTCATGTCCATCCAATAAAGTATGAGAATTTCACAAATGAAATGGGAACATGTGTCACACAAAGTCAACATTTGACTAGGCAGGGAGGAAAAATCTCAAACAAATGGAAAATAGTTCAAATAAATCCAAGAAAATTCACAAGTCAAATAGACATACAAGAGTAGGCTCATGCAAAATTTCAATCCATTTGGAGGTCAAGAAGCATAGCAATGAAAATCATGAAGTTGGACATCAATGGTGTGACACAAATTGTCACACCCTAATTCAAAAAATCATATCTCACAAACCACAAATGATAAATTCACAAAATCTACACCAAAATCACCATGAGTGTGTCTATTTTAAGCACAATAAATTTGAGAGCCATTGGATAAAGTATCATCATTTCACAATTGATTTGGCAAAGTGTACAAAATTTGGTCACATGTCACAAACCCTAGCAACATTTAAAAACCACTCATCCAAAAATTCTGAAAAAATAATGATAAAAAAGTAGAGGTCATGATGAACACAACACAAAAAATCCCATTCAAATTGGATTAAAATTGCAGCATTTGTGATTTTTGTAAGATGGATGAATCAAAGTGAAATAATTGGAAAAGAAATAACTTGTTTCAATGTGTCACATGCCACGAATGGCATTTTGTAAATAAGCCGTCCACTAATCAAAACGACCGTGTTTTGGTCCAGGAAATGAAATGAGCTGATTGGCTGTGAGGGGTTTGGAATAGTAAAGCCATGCGCATGAGAGAATGAAGTTCTGGGCATTGCAAATTCTAGGGTTTTACTGTAGCAACAACATTCCTTCATCATTTCAAAAAAACAGCAAGAGCATTTGTTAACCAAAATAGACAAACAACCTATCAACATGATCATCTCATCATATACAACAACAAACCAACAACCATTTTCATCAAATCAAATTAAACAAAAAGGCATAAGCAAAAACAAGTTTAGATGTGAAAATTCAACTCAACATAACTTGCAAAATAACAAATCATTTTCTTTGATTCAAAGTCTAAACTGCTCATGGCAAGGAGGTCTACAAGATGCATATCAGGGTTTTGGAAAAGGTTGAAGTTGAAAACTCACCTAGTTTTGAAGACAGTCGTGGTACAGTGGTTCGTTGGTGTCCAATGGCTGAAACAGATGCTTTAGAACCTCCCCAATGATGACTGAGGCAAAGGACTTAGCTCAAGGAAGCTTGGCAAGGCTCAGACCATGAACTGTCATGATGAGTGCTTGGTGAAAACAGTCGTGAAAAACTCCTTCCAGTTGGAGGGAAATGGTTGTAATGTGTTCACAAGGTTGTTTTGATGATGTTTTATGCAAGGCCAAGTTTTGTTCTTTTAGGAAGTGTTGGACAGGTTTTTTGAAAAAATGTGAAAGATGCAGTTTTTTTAGAATGAGGGATTTCTGTGTTGCTATGTGTTTTTTGCTGCTAGTTGTGTTTCAACATGATGTTTGGGTGTAGTTTCAAGCAAAGCCAGGTTTAGTCTCCTTGGAGTTTTCTGAACAGGTTTTTGTAAATGCCAAGCATGAGTTTTTAGAAGATGAATGAGGGTGGTTTGTGTCTGCTATTAATGTTTAATCATGACAGAAAATGATCATGATATCTGCTGTGTTGGTGAAACAAATCCATGGCCAAACTCATTGGAAGTCTTAGACAGCCTTTTTTGGAAAAATGGCCAAAAGTGAGGCTTGAGAGAAATGAGAGAATCAAGGCTTTTCTACTGTGTGTTGGCTGCTACTTGCTTAACAATGATGGATGGATGTGGAAACAACAAAATGCCATGCTTAAGTTCTTTTGGTTTTGGGACAGACTTTTGCACAAAAATGAAAGTTTTTTAGGATGAAGGATTTCTGGTTTTTTGCTATCAAGTGGCTGCCAACAGAGTTCAAAATGATGAATGATGGAGGAAAAAGCAAAGCAAGGCTAGGCTCAGGTCTCTTTTGGAAGTTTGGACAGATGAGAGAAATAGGGGCAAGGGTTTGGTCTGTGGTGTTTGACAGGAAGTTTGAAATGCAAAAGGATTAGCAAGGTAAGGTTTTAGAATGCTATATGCAGCTGGTTATGTTGGCTAGCTGTTGGTTCAAAATGACGAGTGGAACGTGAAAACAGCCATGGCTAAGCTCAAGCTCATTGAGTTTTGGGACAGGCTTTGTAAAATGGCAAGGATGAGGTTTTGGAGAATGAGTGAGAGGTGTTTGGAGTTTGACAGGTTTCTTCAAGATGCCAAAGCAAAATCCATCTTTTAGGGAGTAAGTGAAGGTGGCTTGGTCTGCTGCTGTTGGTTGGCAAGGCAGGGTTGTCACTTGGTTCTTTGGTGTTTTGCAGACAGTCTCATAAAAGCTAAAGCAAAAGATGAATGCAGTTTTCTTTAAGCAAAGCCAAGCCAAACTCTTCTTAATTCCTGGGACAGATTTTGTAATTTTATCAAAATGCCCAGTGAGAGAGTTTGAATGAGTGAGTTGGTTGGCTTTTGCTGGTGCTGCTGTCATTTTGTTCCTCATGACAGAAAATCTCCCTAAAATCTGTTGTTGGAGGTCCCAGGCATGGTCATGGAAAGATGGATAGATAAGGTACTGAACCAAGCCAGCTCTTTTGAGTTTGACAGAAAAGTGCAATGCCAATAGCAGGGTCTGTTTCTTTTTTTTGAAGTTTTTTTTTGACAGCTTTTGGTCAAAATGGCCAAGGATGAGCAGTTTGGTTGAGTGAAGTCTTTTGGCTTTTGCTGGTTTTGTGATCACAGGAAAATGATATTAAGGTATTCCCAAACTAGGCCATACTATTGGACATTTCCTTTTTGTTTGGCAAGGTTTTTTTTGGTAAGGTTTGGCAAATGATGAAAGGTTTGATGAACTTGGCTGCTGTTAGAAGTTGCCTTTTGGACAGAATTTTCCAATGCCAAGAGAGAGAATGGATGTTGATTATTGTTTCAAAAAGTGACCGAACAAAATGATCCAAAAAAGTCCTCTTGTTTTGTGTTGCTGGTGGTTTTTTAAACAACACTTGCCAACTTGACAAAATGCCAAGCAAATCAGTTTTCGCAACAGTTGGAATTGGTTGGTCTGCTGCTACTGTCCTCTCATGACAGAAAAATCCACCACCAACCTGCTGTTTTAGGAGTTGCTTCTGTGGCAAGGCAAGTGAGATCATCTTTTTGAAAATGCATCAAGTTCTGTCAGCAATATGTGGGCTTGTGGCTGCTGCCCTTGTCCTTGACAGAAAAAATGGTGGATAAAAGTCTGCTCTTGGACAGTACAAAGCAAGGTTGCAAGATGTGGTAGCATGGTGACAATGTCCTTTCCTTGCAAAATCCAAGCAAATAAGGCAATGACTTTTCTGTTGGTTATGGCTGCAAAATGTGTTCATAGTGACAGAAAAAAATGCTGCATAATGCTGTCCTTTTGAAGTACAAGGCAAGGCATGGTGGATGCAAGGACTAGTATGGTGAATTTGTACCTTTCTTACAATTCAAGCAACCAAGCAATGGCTTCATGTACTGCATATTTTGACTTTGCGAACACATTCTAAATGACATTTATGAGCTGTTACAATTGGCCAAATGTTGAAAAAATGTTTAAATCAAAAAGTCAACTCTTGGTCAAACTTTCATTTAAATGAAAAAGGTCAAAATATGCCATTTTGATTGGTGAAGTTTTGGCTCATGAAATTTATATTTTTGGAAAGAGGGGATCAAATGTGACTTGTAGGAAAAAACCCCACCAAAATTGGCCAAACGGTTTGGGAGATATGGCCCTTTGAAGTTCAAGATTTTCTGAAATCGATTCGATCATAACTCGCCAACCATACATGGGAATTGAGAGTTCTAGGACTTTTTGGAAATGGGAGAACAAGATCTTCAACTTTCATGTTGGGCAAAAATTCATTTGAGGCTTGTATCATGATGTAAGTTTGAGGATCAAAACTTTCCATTTATGGCAGGTTTCAGTTACAGGCCCAGTTTCCGTTTTGGGAAATTTCTGATCTGGCTTCAAATTCTTCCATGATGGTGTTTGGCATGATATATGACGACTATTTGGACATGAATGAACTCTCACAAACCAATTCCAATCATCCAATCACTGATTAAATGGACAGTTGACCAACAGTTGACTTTTAGGGTTTCTGCCTGATTGTGCATTGACTGACGACTTCCAAACCCTAATTCCTTGAGAACTTGACTTCAAATGATGTCCCAAGTTGTATGAACTCTTGATTATTGACCATGGTGCCCAAATTCCACAAGAATGACCACCATCCACTGCTTTGACTGACAGTTGACTTTTCTAGGGTTTTTGACTGTCTATATATGAACTGCTGACCTCTGAGCCCTCAACCCTTGCCTTGAACACTTCAAATAGACCTCCAAGTCATGTGAACTTGTTGGACAAACCCCAAGGCCTTGGTTCAATGAGAAATTCCTTTGCTTGCTTGGTTGACTGATCAGGAGATTAGTTTGACCTAATTCTTGATTGCTTGCTCTTGAGGCAACTGAGGGACAATGCAATGCTATGCAATGGACCATGATATGCCATGACCTAACATGAAAATGTATGTATAATGATAGGTGCAAATTTGAGGTGCTACAGCTGCCCCTATTCAATCAGCTGGGAACCCGAATGGATGAGAGCTACGGCTGTCAGACTTTCAGGGTAAACAGGGATTGAATACCAAGAACCGTAGAATTTGCACAATACAGGGATCCACCAATGGAAACGTCCACTGGGATTTGATATTTATTACTGGGTATTTTGTTTTTGGTTTTGTTTTCAAAGGGTACGGCTACATCCAGACATCACAACGACGGTGAATGGGAAAAGAAATCACAACTAGATGCCAACGGACAACTAGGAAAAACTCGACGTTTATCGGGACCAACGGAGAGGTAACCAAACATTAATGAATGACTGGAAGAGATACAACCATACGCCAACGGACGAAATGGGAAAAACTCAACGTTTACCAAGACCAACGGAGAGGTAACCAACTGGGGACGACCAGGAAAAACTCGACGTTTATCGAAACCAACGGAGAGGTAACCAACTGGGGACGACCAGGAAAAACTCGACGTTTATCGAAACCAACGGAGAGGTAACCAGACATTAATGAATGACTGGGGGGACTCGACCAGACATCAACGGATGAATGGGAGAAAACTCGACGTTTACAGACATCGAAAGATGATGTTTACAGACACCAAAAGGATCGACCAGACATTTACAGATGAATGGGAATACTCGACGTTTACAGACATCGAAAGATGATGTTTACAGACACCAAAAAGATCGACCAGACATTTACAGATGAATGGGAATACTCGACGTTTACAGACATCGAAAGATGATGTTTACAGACACCAAAAAGATCGACCAGACATTTACAAATGAATGGGAATACTCGACGTTTACAGACATCGAAAGATGATGTTTACAGACACCAAAAAGATCGACCAGACATTTACAGATGAATGGGAATAAGAGAAACACAACCAGACGTCGACGGACGACTGGGAAAAACTCGTCGTTTATCGAAACCAACGGAGAGGTAAGTCCACATGGGGAGGGTACAACTAGACATCACCGGATAACTAGGAAAAACTCGACGTTTATCGACACCAACGGAGAGGAGTAATGGAGATAATGAACACAACCAAATCATCAACGGATGATCGGGAAAAACTCAACGTTTATCGACACCAACGGAGAGGAGTAATCTCCACTAGGGAAGGAATAACGATGTTACGAACATCGAAAGATGATGTTTACAGACATCAAAGAAAAACCAGACACTTACGCTTGACTGGGAATCACCGAAAGATGGTGTTTACCGACACCAAAGAATACCAGACACGGGTGCTGACAGGGTATACTGACATTCTCAAGATGACAGGGCCAGGCTGAACACTTGCAGGGGGTCTCACTGGGGAGAAACAAACTTTCTGTCACCAACAGGTGAGGAAATAAACCTCTGTGGGGATTATAAACACCAAATGTTGACTGGAGTAACTGTAGCCGATGCGTTTGTACAGGTTGAACAAAAATCCGTCTCTGCAGGGAATACGGTTTGATGGGGTTTCGAACACATGAATGCATATGTTTGAATTTTTCTATGGCGTAATGCTCCATTTAGGAATGGAAATGCTACGCGATTTTTGAAGATGCAATGATTACTACATGCAAAATGCAAATGAACCCTGGCTAGGGAGCCAAAATGACCAGATACTCTGACTCCGTGGGGAGACTCCTCTTGGGGAAATATTCTGCGGAGAACTCTGCTTGGGGAATGGTACAACGGCTTCACTGGGAGAAAGACTCAACCAACCTTCAGATAGGATAAACCCTGCTTGGGAGAATGTCTGTTACTCCGCTAGGGATAACCTACGCGATCCATAGGTAGAATCAACTCAGCTGGGGATGCAGATATCAGTCTACTACAGAAACCCGTCCAATCCACTGGTAGGATGAACTCTGCTGGAGAAATAAGTACTACTCCACTAGGGACGACCCAACCAATCCATATGTAGGAGAATCGCTGCTGGAGAAGTATTTCATGAGACCCGCTCCACTCGGGGAACTTGCTGAGGAAAAAACCACACCATTCTGCTGGAGAGAAAAACCATAGTGGTGAGAGTAACAACTCTGTTGAGGATGATGACACGTCATGTCATACTGGAGATGAATTCCCACAAACCTGCTTGGGATAAGCACTTACGGCCATACTGGAGATAATAGCATCACGAAACCAATTGTTGGGGAACACACCAACAGTCTACTGATAAACTCCACTGGGGTGCTCCCGGGGAAAATAACTGCCAGGCGCTCAGCGGGGATTCTCAACTGGGGAAATTTGCAAGCATATCCCTGCTGGGGATAAACAATCCTCAGATCTGCTGGGGAAAGAAGGTGCTGTCCATAGGTATCTCTGCAGGGGAAATAACTCTGATAGCTTCAATACTGGCTTGGGCTGGGGAGACGTCCTCCACCCTGAGAAACAATCTGCCCCTGCCCCTGCTGGGGACGTGATAACCTTTAGGCTTGCTGAGGAGACAAAGATCTCGAATCTGCCAGGGAGATCACACTCTTAATCCTCTGGGGAGATACAGCCTGTTTGACACGGATGTCGGTCAACTCGTCGGACACTGGTATCCATCATCCACCCATAGTGTTGACTTTCCACTTTTAAGAACTCCCAGACTCTTCTGGACTTTTCTGCTCCATCATCTTGTATTCCCAACCCGTCCGTACTTCACGGAGGTTGAACTCTTGGGATTCATACATACTTTCCAATCATCAGACTTTGAAGAGTCTTCTTGATTAACCTTCCAGGATCGTGGTCGTAATCCTTCACCGTCTTTTCACGATTCATCTATCCCTTGCCCCTGGTTGGACTCTGAGGGGATCTCTTTGTCAAAAAGGTTCATATTACCACTGGCAAGTGAATGAAGATGTCTAACAGCACCTGCACAAGAGATCGTCAGATAAAAACGTGCCCCAGGTATGCCCCAGGTGTTCTGATATTTCAACACTTAGGTCACTCAGACTTCCAAGTAAGATTTCCAGATTTCAATCTCACAAGCATGCATCAGAAGGGACCTCTATGTTTCAAAAGGCAAATATTCTTATCAAAACGAATAGATGTTTTCGTAATCAAAACAGTAATGACACGAAAACAAAATTTACTTGATCGAACACACGCTTTATTTGACTGGAATAAAAGATGGCTCACAATTGAGCAACACACAGGAAGCAAACCCTGGAAAGAGGTGATTGCACATAAACGAAAAATCTATCCTAATGGCAACGTGAAACTGCGATCTCATCGGGTTCCAACTCAGTTACACCCCATATGTCCTTAAGACTTTCCGGACCTTCTGTCTTCTGAACAAGACGCTTCCAATCGGTCTCTGTCGGAGATTATCCAAGTCAACATGAGCACAAATGATCATGCTGGACGCAGTTGTTCGTTTCATTCCCTCTTTTGCCTGGACCGCCCTTTCGGGTTTCAGTCCATCGGGATACCCTTTTTTGCCCAAGTCGCCCTTGCGGGTTTTCAACTTGCCGGGTGTACAGTTCTTTTCTTTTATTTTTATCCCTAACTTTTGCCCGAACCTTTCTCTTTTTCTTGGTTCGCCGGGATGTCCATTTTTTGCCTGGACTCTTTATTCTCTTTTTTTTTTGTCCAGCGGGTTTCTTTCACGAAGTATTTTCTAACTGCGTCCGCATTCACAGGGAATGGAAAATCGTCGTCGTCCGTGGTCGTCATTAACAAGGTTCTGTCAGAGGAAAATCGTCTTGACCACGAATGAGACACTCATAACTGCTTTATCCATCTGCCCCACAATCGTCTTGAGGAGGAAGGATCCTTTTCAACCAATTCTTCCACGTGGTACGCGCGAGGTCACACTTCTTGGTTAACAACATGCTTCGTTCACTGGGTACAACTGTCCCAGGACAAGTAACTGTCAGCCCTTCCCTCGGTTGGACTCAACGTGTCATTCTGAGTCTTTATCCATTTAGCCTTCTCTGGTTTCTCATACATCCGTGAGGAAGACACTGTCCCAGGTAGATGCACATCCCTAGGTTCAATATCCAGGATACAGACTTTATGTTCAGCCACCATTGTTGGTGCAACCAACTGGGATCCGGGAAGTACTAACTTATTCACCTCATCTCTTCCCCCTCAGACATCGGAATCCGTTCGGATTCAGGGTCAGGCCCCTCCTCCGGGATCGGTCACTCTCAATCTTTCGATTTGAGTACCTTGAGATGTCTTCATCAGGGACCTCAAACCTCCTTGGTTGATAACCTTCCATGGATTGTTACTAGCTTCTCAAACACACATCTGATCAGATCCATTATGGACATTCACAAAGTGGTATGAATCAGCATATACTGTCTCAGTCGGCGAGCAGCCTATGCCAAAGTACATCAAGTTTTTTCGAACAGTGAGTGTATTGTTTCACAGTCGATAAACTTTTTGCTTAGGTAAATTGCATACTCTTTTCGACAAGACTAGTCATGCTGACTCAATACGCACCTCGCAGACCCCTCGAGGATTATCAAGTACCGGATTAACAGTTATTTCTTTTACTGAGGTATCAGAATCAGAGGTTCCTACAACTTACCCCTTTTTTTTTTTTTTTTTTTTTTTTTTTTTTTTGTTTAGCAGGATCGACCTCGATTCCTCTGATTTGCTCACAACAATCCTTGGTAGCTTGATGAATGACACTCCATAAGTGCACTGATTCAGACTCGAAAGTATGAGTTATCTCAAACGGTTAAACAACTTGCCCCAAGTCTACCGGATGCCCCTGTTCTGCTTGGGACTTTGCCATCATGTCATCAACATGGCATTTGCTTTCACGATGAATCATATCATGAAACAAAATCACCGTAGACCTCTGATACGTGGCACCGGCCTCATGTGACGGAACGACATCAACTTAGAACAAGAAGGTGCCCCTTGTGTGATGGATCTGGTTTACTTCATATCATCTGGAAACAATTCAATCTGGTCTTGGCCAAGAAGCCATCCATGAAGATAAACACTGAGACCTGAGCCATATAATCAACCAATACCTCATCGTGATGTACCGGGAATGCATCTTTCTGATTAGCTCTGCTCGCATCTTGATAGTCTATTCACACCTTCTCTCTTTCTCATCCTTTGTCGGCCTCAGCTTTTGCTTTCTAACCTCGGCGGAGCTTGGAGTAACAATCTTGAATCGCTCCTCGTGTGGTTGAATCACCTTCTCCTCTTGTTTCAATGACCTGGCTAATTCCAACAAAACACCATCTTCTTCGCCTTTTTTCTCTGGCATGATAGGTCGAATTGTCGAAGTCATACAGAGGCGTAACCAAATCGTTATCGGTGAGATCAGGAGAGTAATCACTTTGGAATGAGACAAAATTAAAAGGAGAGAGAATGAAAAAACGTTGCCATTTTTATTTGTTTTTTTTTTCTTTTTTAAATTGCAAAATTAAATGAAAAACAGGGAACACCGTTTTTAACTACAAAAACATCCATTCATTACTGATGCAAAATGTTGCATAATGAAACACATGAGATGGCCCTTACAATGGACCATTACGTTTCGGGCAAAACGTATGGCTTTCATGCAAACAAAAATTGAAAAACAGAAATACTATTCTTCAGAATGAGTGACAGTGATGCTTTTGGAGGCCTTCCAATCGCCTGGCACGCACGACTCTATCCACAACTCGAGTTCGCGGTCGCTGTCAACATCTTCAACCACTGAACGGGCATGACCGGGATCCAACATTCCTGCACTGACGAAGGCGTACAGTGGACAACATCCTCTGTCTGGTCTAGACGACTCTAAATCCGGATGATAACCGACTCCAAACATGTCTGCTTTTGCCACGATGTCAATGATCCTTCCCCAGCCTTGGGCCTCTTGGTTCTTTACCACCTCCAGAGCTTGTTTATAAGAAGAAATGGACAGCTTCTTCTTTTTCTCAGCAGCAAGGGCATTCTCTACCTGGATGGTTTCAACTGTCAGACTGGGTGCTTTGCGTCTTACATTATCCACTTCTACCTTCTTCATCCTCTGGGTCGGGTCCTTTATCAACATACACTCCTCTGTAGTGACAGTTGCACAAGTATTATCAGCAGCAGGTAAGGCTCCATCCTGTAGCAGAAGTTTTGGAAACATAGCCTTTGGACCTTTTAGCTGACCCTCTTCAATCATTTCTACTCCTTTCTTGGCCTTCTTCACCATCTTGACTTTTGCTGGTCTCTGCCTGAGTGCGGGGTCGACATCCTCATTCATTATCTGGGCCAAGCTAATAGCCTTGGAGTCCACCAGATCTTGGACGATATGCTTAAAAGCTCTGCAACCTTCAATGCTGTGTCCGGGTGCCCCAGAGTGAAACTCGCACTTGGCACTCTCATCATAGTTGGCAGGCCTCCGCTGCTGTTCTATAGGAATCAAAATCCTCGGCCGAACTAAAGCAAGATCCATCAACCTTTGGAAAAGATGGGCGTAAGTCACGGGTGGTTCCTCAAACTGACGATCCTCATTCTTCTTCTTCACCTGGCTCTTAGCTCCTGGTGTCTTCTGTTGAGGTGGCAGTTGTTGCTGTTGAGCAGGTGGATTACTGACAGAAGTGGTTACAGTGGCAGCGTAAGGGTGATAACGATCTTTACCACGTTCTTTCTTTGCGGGCACACCAACTGGCTCAACCTTCTTCTTGAATGGACCACTATCGGAGGGTTTCTCTGCTACAGTACCGGAAGGTTTGTTCACTTCGGAGGACGGAGCCTTCTCCTGAACTTTCTCCACTATCAGCCATTTCTCGATCCTTTCCAATCTTTCAGACATGGCTTTCTGTCCCAGGGCAAGCCCTTGCACAACACTGAACAACTCCCTCATCATCTCTTTCAGCTCAAGGATGTTGGCGTTGGGAAGATCCATCAGCTTGGATTTGTTGACCCCCAGCAGGTTATCTGAACAGACGAGCTATGCGTACCGGTTGAATACTGAAACCTACAAAACAGCAAATGGGTTAGTATGACTCACACATGCAATGTTTGTCCGTACCAGGAATATTCAGTCCTCTTTTTTTCTGGTTTCATCGAGACAGATAAAATTTCATCAACAACATTTTGACATCTGGATGTCTCTCAACCGGGGTTTTTAATTTAAAAATAATGGACCCTGAGTACGGACAGACATGAGTTGAATGCAGATGAATGCGAGATGATATGATGCAAATGCATGAATGCAGGCCTTTGTGCCACCAAGTCAACTGTAGACCCTCTGCTTCTCTGAACCAGTTATATCTGTGGGATCAAGTCACCATAAATCCAACTTGGGGGGGTTCCGAAATAAACGGAACCGGAGATTATATCACTTATCTTTACAGGAACAACCACTGAACGGGTGACAAACGGGTCCTCTGAACAAGTACTCTCAGCTCAGCCCGGGGATCCGAAATAAACGGAACCCGCTGATAAACCACGGACAGAACCCTGGCGTCCCAGAAATAAATGCCCCATAATTCACAGTCACCATCAGTACCAAGAGTCGCCAACAAAACACCAACCAATCAGCAACTGTACCTGTAATGATGAACCCTTCCCCACTCACGGGTGTAGTCTAGGCCAGGGTAAAGCCGAAGAGAAACGCAGCATAAATAACCTTTCGCAGAATACCATCATATACACACCTGAAGTATGTAACGACAGTATCCCACCAGGGTCTGAACTGCTCGTGATATCAATGTTCCGCTAAGTGGCGCCATACCACCCGCTTCCCATGAATCACTCTATTCCTAGGTTTCCTAGATTTCACTCATAGCCTGGGTATTGGGCCTTTTACCTCGAGTAACTCCCACCCCCAAACAGAGAAACAACAGACAGCCAGGTGAACAGATGAATATGAATGCAAACATAATTACAAACATAAATGCAAACAATAGACAATGAATGCAAACAGTAAATAATGAATGCAATAAATAAACACAGCGTAAAGCAACCAAACCCTAACCTAGAGAGCGCTAGGAGAGAATCGCTTAGGGAAGATGGACCAGCACAGGTCAACTTCTCTATATTCCCCAGCAGAGTCGCCAGCTGTCGCATCGCGCGAAAAACCGGCGGGAAAAGAAGAACAACAGAGCCGCCACCGTGCGTTATTTATCCCAAAAGAGGGAAAGGAAACGCTCGAAGTAAACCTGGAAAAAGACATGGTCTCGCGACCAAAGAGGATGGGTTCGGGAGTCGGTTATGCGAAGGGAAGGTATTAGCACCCCTACGCATCCGTAGTACTCTACGGGATCCACGCACAATAGGAAGGAAAAATGGTTGCTAAAACACTGCTCAAACACACACACACACTGGCTGAAAGAGACAAAAGAAACTGACGGAAACTGAACTCGGCAGGATGTCGCATCCTGGGCCTACTTAGTCTATCAGGCATAGACATCAGAGTCGAAGTAGTTCGGACTGGGGAAACGACACATGCTCGCTAGGATGTCGCATCCTATGCATACGTATCTTCTCGGACGAGAGAAGAATCAGAGCATTCGTAGCTCGGCTGACACGCACGCAAACAAACACAGGCAAAGGCAAACGTGGAGCCCGAATGCCAATCACTGGACTTACATCAGCATCCGAACCTAAACACACGCACACTGGAACCCAAATGCCACTCAATGGACTTACATCAGCTTCCAAGCACACAACAACACAATAAGTTAATAGGGAGTCGGGGACTCAGCCTATAACTGTCAAGCACACACTCAAACAGACAGACAACAAATTGCTAAGGAGTCAGGCACTCGAGCCTAGCAACTGTCAAACAACACACACAAAAAAGAAAAAGGGCGCCCGGAGAGATCAGCTCAATCTCCTGCCTACATACTTCATCTGGTGTGAAGATCAGGGCGATGTAGTTCCCCTACGCAGGGATAAAGGACTTAGCCTAACCAGATAACAGAGGGAGACACAACTAGGGAGACTACGACTCGAGCCTAGATGTTATCATGCAAATCATCCCTAAGTTAAGGTTTCTAGCTAAATGGCACAAGGGCCAACCCATCCTAAGTATGGCTCACACAGGAAGCAAGCCACACACACTTAACTTGCACAGGAAGCAAACCAAGCAAAACCCAACTTGCACAGGAAGCAAGTCTAAACTAATCCTAACTTGCACAGGAAGCAAGTCAAACAAATCCTAACTTGCACAGGAAGCAAGTCAAACTATCCTAACTTGCACAGGAAGCAAGTCAAACAATCCTACAAGCACAGATAGCACACGCTATACACAAACAAGTGGCTCAAACAAGGGTTAGGTTTTAGTCAAGGGGTCGTATCAACCTCGACAAACAAACCTCTAGAATGGGGTGAATGTGCTCTTAACCTTGCCATTGAGGGGCTAAGGTGAAGCAGATGAAAGGATGAAGTGAGGATGAGACCTCACAGCTCTTATCCCTGGCCTGGGAGAGCTCAAGACAAGAATGTGTGGGTTCAGAAAGTGGGAACCCTTCTACACATCTAGAACTGACTCAACTGTACAATTGTACAAGATCTTGGGTTTGTATCTGCAATGCATCAACACAGTGGTGTGAGCAAAGCAAATGACACACTGAATAGTGGGGGATAGATTGCATATCCCTACCTTCCACCAATTGCCTCTTCACTTAGGAGGTCTTTGACTCTATGCAAGGACAAAAGTAAACAGTCACAAACATTGCCTCTTAAGGAGGACTTCAGACAGTTGCCTGGCCAAGTAACAGGCCAGGTCTTCCAGACTACATGAAGACAAAGAGACATACCTCAATGCAAATTGCTTATACAAGCGAAGCAAAGCAAAAGTTCACAAGGAACTAAAAGCAACTAAAGCACCTGAAACAGTCAAGCAGATGTTAGTATGCAACTTCAAACAAAATAAACAGAAACAGACACCAACAGTCCATTAGAGGCATATGGATGTGCAAGGCACAAGGCTTAAGGCATGTGAGCCAAGCCACCTACAAAATACACAAGTTAGTCATGATATTTAAGCAAGCTCAGTCAAATGAATTGGTCTTAATGGCCATTTGATGGTCAACCTGAAAACACAAGCTCAAAGGTGAGTAACAGGACCACTAGGGCAAGCCTAGGGTCAAAAGAGATTAAGAAAGTCAAAACAGCAAGGGGTAAGTATCCAAAATCATGTTCAAACAATTAGGAAACAAAACCAATTGGGTTCACATTCATATCAATCATCATCATCATTTCATGAACCATTTAGGTCAAAACATGGCAAACAGAAACTCATAGAAGTCAACAGCAAGACTTGCATCAAAAACAATCTAAACATTTTCCAAAAATCATCAAATAAATCATGATCAAACCTAACTCATGGCATGGTAAGCATGTCAAATTTCATCCCATTTGGACAAGTGGAAGGCAGTCAATAAAAATCAGAAAGTCAAAGCAAATTTGCACATGCTCAATGAAGTCAACCAATCATGCATCAACTTAGAAAAATCATAAGTCAAGAATGGTGTATGATAAATGAATGGGATCAAAACCATGGCAAAGATGAGGATGTCTAGTTATCTCATGCAAAATTTCATGTCCATCCAATAAAGTATGAGAATTTCACAAATGAAATGGGAACATGTGTCACACAAAGTCAACATTTGACTAGGCAGGGAGGAAAAATCTCAAACAAATGGAAAATAGTTCAAATAAATCCAAGAAAATTCACAAGTCAAATAGACATACAAGAGTAGGCTCATGCAAAATTTCAATCCATTTGGAGGTCAAGAAGCATAGCAATGAAAATCATGAAGTTGGACATCAATGGTGTGACACAAATTGTCACACCCTAATTCAAAAAATCATATCTCACAAACCACAAATGATAAATTCACAAAATCTACACCAAAATCACCATGAGTGTGTCTATTTTAAGCACAATAAATTTGAGAGCCATTGGATAAAGTATCATCATTTCACAATTGATTTGGCAAAGTGTACAAAATTTGGTCACATGTCACAAACCCTAGCAACATTTAAAAACCACTCATCCAAAAATTCTGAAAAAATAATGATAAAAAAGTAGAGGTCATGATGAACACAACACAAAAAATCCCATTCAAATTGGATTAAAATTGCAGCATTTGTGATTTTTGTAAGATGGATGAATCAAAGTGAAATAATTGGAAAAGAAATAACTTGTTTCAATGTGTCACATGCCACGAATGGCATTTTTGTAAATAAGCCGTCCACTAATCAAAACGACCGTGTTTTGGTCCAGGAAATGAAATGAGCTGATTGGCTGTGAGGGGTTTGGAATAGTAAAGCCATGCGCATGAGAGAATGAAGTTCTGGGCATTGCAAATTCTAGGGTTTTACTGTAGCAACAACATTCCTTCATCATTTCAAAAAAACAGCAAGAGCATTTGTTAACCAAAATAGACAAACAACCTATCAACATGATCATCTCATCATATACAACAACAAACCAACAACCATTTTCATCAAATCAAATTAAACAAAAAGGCATAAGCAAAAACAAGTTTAGATGTGAAAATTCAACTCAACATAACTTGCAAAATAACAAATCATTTTCTTTGATTCAAAGTCTAAACTGCTCATGGCAAGGAGGTCTACAAGATGCATATCAGGGTTTTGGAAAAGGTTGAAGTTGAAAACTCACCTAGTTTTGAAGACAGTCGTGGTACAGTGGTTCGTTGGTGTCCAATGGCTGAAACAGATGCTTTAGAACCTCCCCAATGATGACTGAGGCAAAGGACTTAGCTCAAGGAAGCTTGGCAAGGCTCAGACCATGAACTGTCATGATGAGTGCTTGGTGAAAACAGTCGTGAAAAACTCCTTCCAGTTGGAGGGAAATGGTTGTAATGTGTTCACAAGGTTGTTTTGATGATGTTTTATGCAAGGCCAAGTTTTGTTCTTTTAGGAAGTGTTGGACAGGTTTTTTTGAAAAAATGTGAAAGATGCAGTTTTTTTAGAATGAGGGATTTCTGTGTTGCTATGTGTTTTTTGCTGCTAGTTGTGTTTCAACATGATGTTTGGGTGTAGTTTCAAGCAAAGCCAGGTTTAGTCTCCTTGGAGTTTTCTGAACAGGTTTTTGTAAATGCCAAGCATGAGTTTTTAGAAGATGAATGAGGGTGGTTTGTGTCTGCTATTAATGTTTAATCATGACAGAAAATGATCATGATATCTGCTGTGTTGGTGAAACAAATCCATGGCCAAACTCATTGGAAGTCTTAGACAGCCTTTTTTTGGAAAAATGGCCAAAAGTGAGGCTTGAGAGAAATGAGAGAATCAAGGCTTTTCTACTGTGTGTTGGCTGCTACTTGCTTAACAATGATGGATGGATGTGGAAACAACAAAATGCCATGCTTAAGTTCTTTTGGTTTTGGGACAGACTTTTGCACAAAAATGAAAGTTTTTTAGGATGAAGGATTTCTGGTTTTTTGCTATCAAGTGGCTGCCAACAGAGTTCAAAATGATGAATGATGGAGGAAAAAGCAAAGCAAGGCTAGGCTCAGGTCTCTTTTGGAAGTTTGGACAGATGAGAGAAATAGGGGCAAGGGTTTGGTCTGTGGTGTTTGACAGGAAGTTTGAAATGCAAAAGGATTAGCAAGGTAAGGTTTTAGAATGCTATATGCAGCTGGTTATGTTGGCTAGCTGTTGGTTCAAAATGACGAGTGGAACGTGAAAACAGCCATGGCTAAGCTCAAGCTCATTGAGTTTTGGGACAGGCTTTGTAAAATGGCAAGGATGAGGTTTTGGAGAATGAGTGAGAGGTGTTTGGAGTTTGACAGGTTTCTTCAAGATGCCAAAGCAAAATCCATCTTTTAGGGAGTAAGTGAAGGTGGCTTGGTCTGCTGCTGTTGGTTGGCAAGGCAGGGTTGTCACTTGGTTCTTTGGTGTTTTGCAGACAGTCTCATAAAAGCTAAAGCAAAAGATGAATGCAGTTTTCTTTAAGCAAAGCCAAGCCAAACTCTTCTTAATTCCTGGGACAGATTTTGTAATTTTATCAAAATGCCCAGTGAGAGAGTTTGAATGAGTGAGTTGGTTGGCTTTTGCTGGTGCTGCTGTCATTTTGTTCCTCATGACAGAAAATCTCCCTAAAATCTGTTGTTGGAGGTCCCAGGCATGGTCATGGAAAGATGGATAGATAAGGTACTGAACCAAGCCAGCTCTTTTGAGTTTGACAGAAAAGTGCAATGCCAATAGCAGGGTCTGTTTCTTTTTTTTGAAGTTTTTTTTTGACAGCTTTTGGTCAAAATGGCCAAGGATGAGCAGTTTGGTTGAGTGAAGTCTTTTGGCTTTTGCTGGTTTTGTGATCACAGGAAAATGATATTAAGGTATTCCCAAACTAGGCCATACTATTGGACATTTCCTTTTTGTTTGGCAAGGTTTTTTTTGGTAAGGTTTGGCAAATGATGAAAGGTTTGATGAACTTGGCTGCTGTTAGAAGTTGCCTTTTGGACAGAATTTTCCAATGCCAAGAGAGAGAATGGATGTTGATTATTGTTTCAAAAAGTGACCGAACAAAATGATCCAAAAAAGTCCTCTTGTTTTGTGTTGCTGGTGGTTTTTTAAACAACACTTGCCAACTTGACAAAATGCCAAGCAAATCAGTTTTCGCAACAGTTGGAATTGGTTGGTCTGCTGCTACTGTCCTCTCATGACAGAAAAATCCACCACCAACCTGCTGTTTTAGGAGTTGCTTCTGTGGCAAGGCAAGTGAGATCATCTTTTTGAAAATGCATCAAGTTCTGTCAGCAATATGTGGGCTTGTGGCTGCTGCCCTTGTCCTTGACAGAAAAAATGGTGGATAAAAGTCTGCTCTTGGACAGTACAAAGCAAGGTTGCAAGATGTGGTAGCATGGTGACAATGTCCTTTCCTTGCAAAATCCAAGCAAATAAGGCAATGACTTTTCTGTTGGTTATGGCTGCAAAATGTGTTCATAGTGACAGAAAAAAATGCTGCATAATGCTGTCCTTTTGAAGTACAAGGCAAGGCATGGTGGATGCAAGGACTAGTATGGTGAATTTGTACCTTTCTTACAATTCAAGCAACCAAGCAATGGCTTCATGTACTGCATATTTTGACTTTGCGAACACATTCTAAATGACATTTATGAGCTGTTACAATTGGCCAAATGTTGAAAAAATGTTTAAATCAAAAAGTCAACTCTTGGTCAAACTTTCATTTAAATGAAAAAGGTCAAAATATGCCATTTTGATTGGTGAAGTTTTGGCTCATGAAATTTATATTTTTGGAAAGAGGGGATCAAATGTGACTTGTAGGAAAAAACCCCACCAAAATTGGCCAAACGGTTTGGGAGATATGGCCCTTTGAAGTTCAAGATTTTCTGAAATCGATTCGATCATAACTCGCCAACCATACATGGGAATTGAGAGTTCTAGGACTTTTTGGAAATGGGAGAACAAGATCTTCAACTTTCATGTTGGGCAAAAATTCATTTGAGGCTTGTATCATGATGTAAGTTTGAGGATCAAAACTTTCCATTTATGGCAGGTTTCAGTTACAGGCCCAGTTTCCGTTTTGGGAAATTTCTGATCTGGCTTCAAATTCTTCCATGATGGTGTTTGGCATGATATATGACGACTATTTGGACATGAATGAACTCTCACAAACCAATTCCAATCATCCAATCACTGATTAAATGGACAGTTGACCAACAGTTGACTTTTAGGGTTTCTGCCTGATTGTGCATTGACTGACGACTTCCAAACCCTAATTCCTTGAGAACTTGACTTCAAATGATGTCCCAAGTTGTATGAACTCTTGATTATTGACCATGGTGCCCAAATTCCACAAGAATGACCACCATCCACTGCTTTGACTGACAGTTGACTTTTCTAGGGTTTTTGACTGTCTATATATGAACTGCTGACCTCTGAGCCCTCAACCCTTGCCTTGAACACTTCAAATAGACCTCCAAGTCATGTGAACTTGTTGGACAAACCCCAAGGCCTTGGTTCAATGAGAAATTCCTTTGCTTGCTTGGTTGACTGATCAGGAGATTAGTTTGACCTAATTCTTGATTGCTTGCTCTTGAGGCAACTGAGGGACAATGCAATGCTATGCAATGGACCATGATATGCCATGACCTAACATGAAAATGTATGTATAATGATAGGTGCAAATTTGAGGTGCTACATTACATATCAGAGCATATAAACAATTAAAAAGCGATAAATATAAAAATAAACGAATATAAGCTCCAATGCTATATTCCAACTTCCAAGCAAATACTCCTGCTGAGTATCTGTACAACAATTGCACAAAACAAACAAAACAAACAAGAAAGGAGTGAGAATACACCTTACAAATGTTAATGGTGAAAATCAACAGCATGATGGTAAACAACAACAATCACGAGTATTTTATTCCTACAAAACACAATCACATTTTAATTTATTAAGCAAATGCTAATGCCACTAACTCCTTCATCAGTATGCACGTGTTACCGGGTTTTTGGGGGTCAAAGGTATGTTACATATTGCACATGTCTCTGGTTCCTCTTGAACCGTGTCCTTCTCTGGACATGAGACCCTCACGGTGCCTCTAAGAAACCTAGACATCACTGGACCGAAGTCCTACCTAACTCCAAAATATATGCATGCACGATAATGTATAAAAGCAAACATGCAACTCAACGACCATCACAAATCATCATCAAAATATCATCATCAAAACATCATCCTCAAAATATGATTCCACTCTTGAACCAAAATATTGTCAATCACATGCCTCACTGTAATCTCACCGAATTACTAATTTCCAAAATATAATTTTGAAATAATTATTATTCACCTCAAAGGAGTAAAGTCATGTTATTACACAACAACTTTAAACTCATCAAATTTACTCAGAAAGTCTCAACATTTTATTATATTATTTATAACTCAATAGAGTTCTCAAAAAGTTCAAAAACAGCTCAACAATGTCTCTCAACTCTCAAATTTATCCTAGAGTAGCCAAAACTGCTCAAAAGTGCAGAGAGAAACTCTTCACATAAGGTGACTCTATTGGACTCTAGGGGCTAATAATTTAACTCAAATTACTCAAAAGTGACCCTAAGGTTACCAAAAGGTCACTGACGTCAAAAATTGTTCAAAAGCCACACAAAAAATCCCGAACTCGAAAACTATCGTAAATGCCCAGACCCGCCATCGCCTCACCTGTCGCAAGTCCCCGATTCTTTACTCTATCAAAAACAGAATCCCCTTCAACTAAGGAAGAAAGGGACCACGTGAATAAGATTCCATATGCATCTACAATAGAATCTATCATGTATGACATGTTATGTACTCGATCAGATGTCTCATATGCTTTAAGTTCAACGAATAGGTACCAATATGATCCCGGTGATGCTCATTGGGTAGTTGTCAAGAATATCCTTAAGTATTTAAGAAGGACAAATGACTCATTATTGATATATAGATGTCAGGAAGAGCTTGCTGTAATTGGATACACCGATGCTAGCTTCCAGACAGATAAAGATGACTTTAGATCGCAATCTGGTTATGTGTTCTGCTTAAACTGTGGCATTGTAAGCTGGAAAAGTTCAAAGCAAGATACATTTTCTGATTCTACAATCAAGGTCGAGTATATTTCTTCCTCAAGTGCAGCAAAGGAAGTTGTTTGGATCAAAAAGTTCATTAGTGAACTTGGCATAATTCCTAGCATTGTGTATCCCATTGATCTCTATTGTGATAACAATGGTGCTATCGCACAAGCTAAGGAGCCTAGATCTCACCAACGATCCAAACACATACTTAGGCGTTATCACCTCATTCGAGAGATAATAGATAGAGGATATGTGAAAATATGCAAAGTACCTACACTTGACAATATTGCTGACCCACTGACAAAACCTCTTGCACCGCAGAAGCATGATGACCATACTAGATCTATAGGTATTAGGGATATGCCTGATTGACTCTAGTGCTAGTGGGAGATTTTTGGTGTAAGCTCTAGAGGCCAATACTTTTGGTACTTGTATCAAATTATTTATTAATAATAAAAGACTTTTCTTTATTATGTTTGTTTAATAAAGTCCCTAGAATAGCTAGCCCGTTTAATGTATCAAGTGTGACTTAATCATGAGATTCCATTAAACATAAGCACACTATTCTTAAAGTATCCGTAGTCGAGCTTTGTTGTGAAGTAGGATAACATTAAAGCATTAAGACTATTATGTATATAGACTGATGATCACATCTCATGGATTATAGATAAGAAATTATCAAGTCCTAAACATATGTATGAATATTAGGAGTAATATTTATACTGGATTGACCTGCTATGAGAATACTACATAAAATGTTATGCAAAGTATCATAAGTTATTCTCATGGTGATAATGGTGTATACTATCCTTCGATTTGAAACCACTATGGACCCTAGATGTAGAGTCGAGTGCTTTATTGATGATCAAATATTGTCCATAACTGGATGACCATAAAGATAGTTTATGGGTATTCCACGAAGCATGTTGAGGAACATGAGTGACCTAGATGGAATTTGCCCATCCTGCGTAATATGATAAATGTCTAAGGGTCCAATATTGAATTAGACAAGGATGACACGGTTTATGCCTTATGTTCAATATAGACATAAGGACAAAAGGGTAATTATACACACAAGTATTATCACAAAAAGGAATTTGTCAGATCACATGACATTTTCGTATCTTGGGTAGCAGTGATGTGTTTCTAGATACCGCTCACTGTTTATTATGTTCAATACGTGATTTAATATAATTACCAATATCGCGAAAACCTACAGGGTCACACACAAAAGGAAGGATTGATGAGAGATAGAGTAAATAAGGAACGCCGTAAGGTACAATGCACTTAAGTGAATTGTAGAACATCGTAAGCTACAGTGCACTTAAGTAGAATACAAAATGTGGTAAGGTACCATGCGCTTAAGTGATTTTTGGTATACCATAAGATATGGGCCACATACGCTTAAGTGGGCCTTTTAGCTTGCGTCCCACACAAGTAGTTCTATAAATAGGACCCTTGTACACATGACATTTTCGTGTCTTGGGTAGCAGTGATGTGTTTCTAGATACCGCTCACTATTTATTATGTTAAATACGTGATTTAATATAATTGCCAATATCGCAAAAACCTACAGGGTCACACACAAAATGAACACTTCTCCATGTTGTTGTTTTGCAAAATGCTGCCAATCTAATAGGAACTATAATCCTGAATCCATCTAAATCGAGATTTTTTCCCGCAACATTCTTCCCTTTAGTTTCAAGTTATTCCACACCTTTTTTCGAAGCTTCCACTCTTTTATTAGTTATAATACCCTCCAAACCTTGAATGCTAAGTTCTGCAGCCTCCAAGTTCATCCTATTAAGCTCTTCAGTTGACTCTTCCAATTTCAAATTATTTTTACCAAAAATTTGTACATTTCACCTTCTTAAGTTTTATCTTAATAGTTTAAGCTTTTCCTTCATCACAAACACACACTTTCCATGCACACCACTAGAGTTCCACACATTTTCAACAAAATATTCAAAATCGGGATATTCAAACCACACATTAAACACCTTGAATGACTTAGGACCCTCATTTGAATTATTGGCAAGAATCCAAATTGGACTAAGATCGGGTACAACCCTCCCCCCCACCATTTGACCTACCACTTTCCATTTTAAAATTAGGATTTCCAAAAGTATAAACCTATCCATCATAATCATGTAACTTCCTCCTATCTAAAACCAAGTATATTTGCACCCTAACGCTGGAACATCTACCAATTAAATATTATCGATAAACTAAGCAAACTCATCAATCTCATGCAAACATCCACTTTTCTCTCCTTGATTATATTTTACAGGTTCTCCTCTTTATAATATTTCCACATCCTCTAAGATTGTAAGACATAATATTCATTAAGCAACTTGCAGCTTTTTCATCCCTCACTCTTTCCACATTCCTAATCCTTCAGCTCCATCATATTAACTTGCTCCACATAAACATCATCATCTTCTGAACCTTGAATTCCATACTCTTTTTCCTTTCTTCAGGTGATCGCATCCACATAGTCAACTCGTCTTGCCCAGAATATGCAATTTCCTCTTGCCACAAAGCCAATTCCCCTGGTAAATTTATCTTGATCGTACATCGATTCATAACAAAGCCCAATTCCCCCGATAAATTTATGTTGTGATGAGCCTGAATGATTAGGCGCAGGCTTTGGCCCACCTACTTCCTCCTTCTGAGTACACATATGAGAGGAATGAATAACTTAGAAATAAGATTCTCCGATAAAATCACCCCCTTTAGAATTTACTAATTAAAGAAGTGACCCTCATTGTTTTCATGGGTTTCTCTAAAACATGGGCATATTGTATACATTTCTCTGAGCCTTTGAAATAGAATTAGAGGAACTACTTCTACTTTCAAAAATCCCTTATTTTCCAACTTGGGTCTGGACTGAGTGTGCTGAATGGGCATATCCAGATCCACTCTCCTGTTGAGTAAAAGAACTCAAAGACCTATCCTTTGACCCAACACATAAAGTTTCACCTTATAACTTTTCGCCGAATTTGAACTTTATCAGTTCTTTTGTTCACTTTGACCTATCACTATGTAAGCCCTTATGAAAGGACTTACTATCCCTGTTTCCTGGAACCCAGACCAATTTGATTCTAACATGTATACTTATTGTTGTGCCACCTGACCACACACTATTTTGTTTTTTGGTTCCTTTACACTTTTTCCCACTCCCTCAATTTCCTCCATAGTTGAGGCAATGTCATCATTACTTTTCTCCACCAATTCTTCCACCTTTTCATCCTTACACCACTCATCGGAGGAGAACTTCGAATCCGACGACTCATGTTAATTGTTATTATACTTATTGTATTGTGAAGAATTTATTTCATATTAATTACTAGAAGTTAAATTTGTGTAGCATGATCAAACAATATATATGATAATTGTAGCAATGGACAAAATGTATATGACAATGGCATTGGATCATGGCCGATTTAATAGTCAAATAGTTTATATTAAGGCTCCATGTCTCAATGTTTTAAGCTTAAAAAAGTTCAAAAAGCTTAATTTATATAAATTTAATATCACAAATTAATCATGAATACTTACCTAATTCATTGGGTCAATTTAAGACTTCAAATGTTCTTTGACCTAGGTTCTTATAAATAATTTTGTTAAATATTTTATAGTTTAATAAAAGAAAATTTGACCTCATATCCTTGCATTTATCCCCGTACCCCTACAACTTAAATATTTTGACCAAAATACCCCTATATAAATATTTATGATTTCAAACACTTTTTCCTCATTTCATTTCAGAGAGAGCGTGAAAAAAATTCCCTTTCCACTTCAATTCCGGAAAACCCAACAATCAGACTTCTGGTTCTTTAACTTTCTACACCGGAGAACTTTATAGTGAGTTATCCGGTTTGTTATTTGGGCAGTTTACACTCCGGATAGCTTGGGGTATAGTTATCTGGTTCGTATTTGTTTTTCACCGGATAACTTACCATTATGTTATTCGGTTTGTAACATTTCCGAAGAACTTAGTTCTCAGTTTTCCGATTTATTGTATTTTGAATAATTTATTTAGTGGCTCACATTAGAGGTCGGGGCAGGAGCATTTCTCGACGATATGGTGGAGGATGAAAAAATGAACATCCGGAAGATCTAGAGGAAGATCAGATAGCTGCACGTGAGCCTCATCCAATATGTCCAGCGTTCCCTAGAGGGCCTTCCAATACGTCTCTCCTGGTGAGGTATCATGACCACGTTGCTCGCCATTTGTGGTTAGGCGAAGTAAGTTAATCTATGTCATTTTATGTTGAATCAAATTAAATGTTAATTATTTATATTTTATAACATATATTATGAATATTTTTCAGAGAGATGTATGAAGAAAGAGTTGAAGATTATTACACATGGTAGCAAATTAATCGGATGGCTTCCGTACAATCTCCCACCGATGATAGAGAGATAATTGTTTGATTCTGGTCTATCCTTTCTACAAAGAATCGGTTTATCGAGGATAGATCAGAATTTAATATCAGTATTTATGGAGAGATGGTATGCAGAAACATCGTCCTTTCATATGCCATTTGGAGAGATGACCATTACTTTGGACGATGTTTCTTGTCTTCTTCATTTATCGTGTATGGGGGAGTCATGTGACCCTACAGAAGGTTTCACTAATTCTGATGCTATTACTCAGGCTATTGATCACTTGGGCGTTTCATTGGAGGAGGCAGCTGAAGAAGTTCGTGGTTGTAGAGGTCCTTATTATAAGCTGGATTATTTAAAGATAATATTTACACGTCATCGAGCTAAGAGTAGATTTGATTGTGTAGTTAGAGCCTATATGTTGTTGTTGGTAGGCTGCACCATTTTTTGTCGAGAAGACCTTTACTCTTGTAGAGGAAAATCATTTATCAGTATTTCAGGACTTGTCTGGATGTGGTAGATACTCTTAGGGGGCAGCTGCACTTTTACACTCTACAGATATCTAAGAGATGCTTCCTTTTACAGTTGCAAGAAGCTTGAGGGATATGCCTCTGTGCTACAGGTGCAAATATTTTATTTTAATTTTATTTAGACTTATATTAGCTTATTTATAATACTTTTAATTGATAATATTCATGTTGTGTAACAATGTTGGATTCATGAGTATTTTCTAATTGTTGGCAATATAGGATTTCCTAAGATTGCTAGTATCAGTAGTCCATTTCCTAGGGCGATGAAGTGGATGTACAAGCAAGGCACACATAAGGTTGATGAGCTCAGGCCTGTGTTAGATGGATTGACACCCGATGATGTCATTTGGTGCCCTTTTGAGGATCACAGACAACACCGACCATTTGATGATATATGCTTGTACAGGGGTGTCCTGAAATGGTATGGTACAATTGTTTTATACTTATCTGACAGATGTTGGTTCCAGTTTGGATACAGGAAGTACATACCATCTCCGACTCCTGATGTTGACACACTTGATGTGGATTTAGAATGGATTACATATCATGTGAGCGTGACAGAAGGTATTCGTCCGACCATTTTTATAGAGACCCCATTTGGGTGTTTGTACCCACCATGTCAACCCCAACCACTCTTCAACAATGTGTCTCAAAGAAGCTCTAGATAATGATCTATGAAAATTCCCATAAAATGGAATAGTGTGCGCATGCTCAACTTCATAAAAACTCTTCATAAATGAATCTATAATATTTCCCAATTACACCTTGGTGTTGCCATTCATAGCCTCCCAATATTTTCACATATCACCTAAATTGTTCTCTAGCATCTGATTTAGTTTCCAATGCACAAACTCAACCCTAAAATAAATAAAAAACAGTATCCTTAATATTAAGATAAAAAAACTATGGCTAAAACCAAACACCTACTTATTAGTCATGGTGTTGCCTAAATTCAACATTTTATTGATCCAAGCTTTAACAAATCTGTGCATGTGAGGCGTTAACCATGTGTCTTTCACATAATCAAAAAATGGTCTAAAATCCATGAGCTCAAGTTGTTTCAATTGTTGATGGTACTCCATCTCATCATTAGCCCTTACAAGTTTATACCATAGCTTCTCTATCGACTCTCACATATCATTCACAACATACTCCTTGCACTTCGCTTTCACATTTTTGTTGATGTGAAATCGGCAAAGCAAATTAATTATCCTTGGAAATATTGTTTCAATTGCTTTCATCAAAGAAAGATCTCTATCTGTTAAAACCACTTGTGACCATAACCCTTTCTTAGTGAACAACTGTTTCAACTTATCCAATACCCAACAAAAATCCTCTATTTGCTCAGATTCCATATAGGAAAATGAAATAGCAAATGTTAGCTCAGTTGATGTTATACCAACTACTTCAAACAAAGGTTTCCTGTACTTATTACTTTGTACGTACTATCCATAATCAACACATTAGGAAACATATTAAACAAATTCATTGATTCTGGATGGGCCCATAAGATATCTCTCACAACTTCTGACTCGTCTTTTTTCCTACTCCAATAAACATAATCAGAATCCTCTATCAGCTTAAATAAATGTTGCATTTCCGTTCTAGGACCCTTGATGTCTTTATGAATCTTACTCTTATGTTTATATATTTGGGTGATCTGAGTCACATTCTCCGGATCTCGTTCTTGCAGTGACAATAATATGTGTCTTGGTGGAATATGACGTTTTGTGAAATCAACAATATATTGTTGTTCATCAGCATTAAGTAAACCTACAAATGAATGAACTTCAAATGTATATGGTAAACCATGATTGTGAAGTCCACATTTTACGTCAATCTTCCAACCAGAACCACCTTTTGACGGATCATCACGTGTAAGTGTTAGGAAAGTCAAGAATGACCTTGCTACAAATCATCACGTGTAGGTGTTATTGTCCATGAAAATCATATCTTGATGCACAAGGGCATCCATATCCATTTTGTTCCTCCCCTAAATAATACAGTCTAAGTTAAACTCAAACCCAGGGTGCTCGGAAATTTGGGTGATCATACCCTCACCAAAATGCCTCCGGGTGGCCGCACGAGCAACCTTTCCCAAATAGTTGGCCACAAATGCGACAAGATTAAGAAAACCATTATTAGTCATGCAAAACAATAAGAAAATCTCCCTTTTGGAGGCCACACCGATGCTATCACCTTGTTCGAATAAGGTGAAATCAAACACCTTTTGCACATACCATAAGCATGGATTTTGGATGGTGAAGGCTTTCGCCCCCGGGGCAGTAAAAAAGCGGTCGCCGAAAATAGCATGCAAAAAGCTCTTAACATCAAAATCTTCTGGGACATATCCCGACCCATACATGGGAAATTGGAGGATGTTCCCCAACTCTTCCACATTCAATTCTTGGTTTTGGTTAAAGAGACGAAACTTGAGATTACCATATTAGTATCTCTTTCCGTCAACATATAGATGAGGTATTAACAAAAATTATATGAGTGTTACTCTCATATATCTAAAAGTCTTCTAGATGGATTTTTATCCATAGGATCTGAGTGTTGTATCTAGATGCTACAATATACTCTGCTTCAGCTGTTGATAGTGCAATTGTTAATTGTCTCTTGTTGGACCGTGAGATCAAATTATCTCCCAGAAACTGACAACTTCTAGAAGTGATTTTTCTTTCTAGTCTATATGTAGTATAATAAGTATCACAATAAACTAATAGCTTGTACTCTTTTAATTTTCTATAATACACACCAAGGTTAGTAGTACCTTTCAGATACTTGAAAATCCTCTTAATAGCTGTTAAGTGGGGCTCTCTAGGATCTGATTGGAAGTGAGCACATGAACAAACACTAAATAAAATGTCAAGTCTATAAGCAATTAAGTATAAGAGAAAACCTATCATACCTTTGTATACCTTATTTCTTACTTCATCCTTCTCCAAAATACAAGTAGGATGCATTGGAGTTTTAGATGGCTTACAATCTGACATGTCAAACTTCTTTAGAATCTCTTCGGTATATTTTCTATGATGGATATATGTTTCTTCTGAACTTTGGTTAATCTAGATACCGAGAAAGAACTTGAGTTCTCCCATCAAACTCATCTCAAACTCTTCCTACACTGACTTAACAAACTCTTTGCACAAGGTAACATTAACAGAATCAAATATAGTATCATCCATATAAATTTGAGCAACTAGAATATCATTTTTAAGTGTCTTACAAAATAGAGTAGTATCAACCTTTCCTCGATTAAAATCATTTTCTAAAAGAAAATTTCTTAGCTTTTCATACCATAATCTAGAAGCTTGCTTCAGACCATACAAAGATTTCTTAAGTGTGAAAACAAAATTTGGATTTTTGTGATTTTTAAAACCAGGAGGTTGGTGTACAAACACTTCTTCAGTTATGTAACCAATCATAAATGCACTCTTAACATCCATCTGATATAAGATGATATTATTATTAACGTGAAATGGCATTAAGAGACGAATAAACTCTAACCTGATAACTGGTGCAAAGGTCTCAGTATAGTCAATTCCCTCTTGCTGACTATAACCTTGTGCCACCAGTCTAGCCTTGTTCCTTACCACTTCTCCTTTCTCATTCAGCTTATTTCTGAAAACCCATTTATTCCCAATGACATGAATTTCTTTGGGTCTAGAAAGAAGATTCCACACATCATTTCTGGTAAATTGGTTAAATTTTTTTTGCATTTCTAGAATCCACTCAGTGTCTATAAGTACTTCATCAACATATGCAGGATCTATGAGGGACACCAAACCCAAAAGTGTTTGTTCAGAGGGTTTGAAAGAGGATTTGGTTCTAACTAGTTCAGTTTTATTTCCAATAATCAATTCTTCATAATGTGAAGATCTTTGTCTGTGCTTCCTCAGAGGTGTCTGAGCTTCAACAACTTCTGGTTGAATAGTTCCAGGGTCTTTTTCCTCACATTCTTTAGCTTTTGATTCTTTACTTTCAGAGCTTGAATAGGTAATCTCCAGATCTGCAAACTTCTCAACTAGCTTTGACTTTTTAGAGAGTCAAGCTTATCATCAAATCTAACATGAATTGATTCCTCAACATTTCATGTTTCAGTGATATATACTCTATAACCTTTAAAGAGTTCAGAGTATCCTAACATTATACACTTTTGTGACTTAGAATCAAACTTGTTCATATTGTCTTTAGTGTTCAGAATAAAACAGTTACATCCAAAAGGATGGAAATAAGAAATTTTAGATTTTCTATTCTTCCAAAATTCATAAAGAATCTTACCTAGAATAGGTCTTATAGAGATCCTAATTTGAATATAACACGATGTGTTAACTACCTCCGTCCAGAAGTTCTTAGCCATGTTTTTCTCATTGATCATGGTTCTGGCCATTTCTTGCAGAGTCATATTCTTCCTCTCTACAACTCCATCTTGTTATGGAGTTCTAGGGTAGGAGAAATCATGGGAATTTTTTTCATCAAAACGTTTTTCAAAATAATTAATTTTAAATTCACCACCATGATTATTTTTGACTTTAAAAATTTTAAAATCTTTTTCGTTTCGCACTTGTGAGGAAAAGGTAGAGAACACAAAATGTGATTCATCCTTGTGTCTTAAGAATTTAACCCATGTCCATCTGTTGTAGTCGTCAACAATGATTAAACCATATTCCACTGGACCAAAAAGGTCAATATGCAAGAGTTCCAAAGGACTAGAGGTAGAAATAACATTCTTTTTTTTGAAAGATTTTTTTTAAAACTTACCTTTCATACATGCTTCACAAAGAGCATATAAAGAGAAATTCAGATTTGGAACGCCTCTAACCTATGTCCATCTACTTCATAAACATCGTCATTTTTGTAGTGACCTGGCTCATTACACTAAAAATAGGTAATGTCTTTGCTAGCACCTGACTTCTTTAATCCAGATGTAGACTCAAAGTGACCATTTGTCCTTCTTGATCTTCTGAACTTACTTTATCTATTCTTCCAGAGTTGGTAACTCTTCTGGAAATAAGAGACAAATCATCTTATTCTTCTTCTTCTTCTTCTTGAAAGGCTTTAGTCTTTTCAGACTTTCCCATAGATTTCAGAGCCATATATTTAAATTTTCTTTAAGGATCATCGTCTTTTATCTCTATCTCATGACTTCTTAAAGAACTTATGAGTTCTTCGTGAGTGGTATTGTTTAGATCTTTAGACAGCTTCAACGCAATTACCATAGGCCTCCATCTCTTGGGTAGGCTTCTGATAATCTTATCAACATGATCTGCAATAGAGCAACCTTTGTTCAGAACCTTCAGTCCTGCAACCTGAGTTTGAAAACTTGAGAACATGTTCTCAACTATTTCAACATCCTCCATTTTGAAGGCTTCATATTTTTGTATCAAGGCATGTGCCTTGGTTTCTTTCACTTGATCATTTCCTTCACGCTTCATCTTTAAGGAGTCAAATATAGACTTAGTTGTGTCTCTATTTGTGATCTTCTCATACTCAGAATATGATATAACATTCAACAAAATGGTTCTAACTTAATGATGATTTATAAAATATTTATTTTGTCGATCAGTCAGCTCTCTTATTTCTAACTTGATACCACTATCATCAATAAGATGAATGTAGCCATCAACTACCATATCCAATAGATCCACATCATGACCAAGAAAGAAACTTTAAATTATGTATTTCCAATAGTCCATTTTTTCTCCATCAAAAACTGGTGGTTTGGTACTATAACGATCTTCGTCGTTGTTAACAACAAGTGCAGTTGGTGGAGGGACTTCTGCCATCGTGTTTCAAAATTTTGGACCTTTATCCGAAATGATGAAGTGTATGATAAACAATCAATACCAAAGTTTTGGATCTTTAGCTAGTGAAGGTAATGGAAACACAAGAGGGGGGGGGGGGGGGGGGGGGGGGGGGAGGTTGAATTGGGATTCTATCTACCCAAAAAAATAAGAAGAGAACTTACAATAAAAATAATGAAAACAATTTTTTATATTCTGGTGCGCTGTTAACGAAGCTACCTCCAGTCTACCCACCAAGATGATTTCTCCTTATCACAAGGACTTAATCTATTATACCCAAATTTTATTACAACCATAAAGACAATCTGTCAATGTATTCTTGAGAAATTATGACTCTACCCTAGTCTCTCAAGTAAATACAACTCAAAAGTTGAGAAACAAAGTGTGTTACAATGATGCTTATATGAAAATAGATTACACAAGTGTATTACAAAGATTTACACACAAAAATGTTTTCTATGAAAGTGTATGAACAAAACTTCCTTGCGTGCATTCTTTTCTTGCTCTCAAAAGTTTCAAAGTATTGAAATGTTTATGTAGTAATTGGATTCTTATAGTCCTATTCTTCCAAGACTCCTTTATATAGGCAATAGAAAGATCCGTTGGAGGGTAGTAATGGAATTCCACAAGTAGTTGTATCCTTGCGTAACGGTTTGGAAAGCTAGGAGACAAAATGGTACAATAGTACAATCCTTTTCCCACGAAATCCGTGTAGTGGAAAGAATATTGGTCTTGTACTGTGTACTAGTTTCTCACGTAAAACTTTTTGACCTTATCTTCTATCATTCATAGGCTTTAGAAAGAGAGTTGATGAAGCGTGCATAGAAGAATCAAAGTTTGTTTGAGAGAGTCTCTAGAACCTGTTCTTCAGAGTCTTGATAAAGAGTCTGGTGACACAGTTTATTAGATTTGTTTAGCGCAAGACTTCAGAGCTTGATAATGTTAGAGGCTTCTCTTATCAGAGTGATAAACTGAAGCTTTATGGATGAGCGATGATCAAAAGCATTAAGCATAGTGATCTATAATCTGATTATCTTTGTAGAACACATAATATTTTACTTCTCCAGAATCAGAGTGCAATAGGTTCAGAGTCTGATGACGTTACACATCACTTTTTCAGAGTCAAACTTGTTTCTAGTAACTACACACTTAACAAAACCATCAGGGTACAAAATTGTTCTTTAAGAACATATGTATTATTATCATCATCAAAACTTAAAGTCAAATACAAAATTTAATCTTGTTTCTACAAATTCCCTAGTTAATCTCGACAGGAGATTTACTAGTAAGCCTTGATAAAAGGTATTTTCCATGTAAACCTCAGCAATAGGTATCTCCTAGCGATTTTCAGTAGTAAACTCCCTAGTGAGTTTCTTTTGAATCTTCCACAGGGAACCTCAATAGTAGTCTTCCCTGGCAGAACTTTTTTAGAATATTTTTCTCAATGAACATACATCACAGATCGATTAGCCCACCAGTGTAAGAAATTATATTAGTTGATCATTTCTATCCCCAGTGAGTCCACCTCGCATTTTCATTCACTAATAAAATAATTTCACCAATGCTCATTACATTTCATCTCATATCACATCATATCCCTAGAAAAATAAAAAAAGTCCTCTATACATTTATAGCATATAATTTCATTTCATCAAGGGACAAAATTTGGGTCCTTTAGTATTTAACTATCTCCCACTATGATCATATGAAGAGTGACTTTCTTCATATTCTCTATTCTAAGATACTTAAATAGGGGCAACTGTCACACCCCAATTTTGCCCATAGATCAGTAAATTAAGACATTCATCATGACATTTGCATCAGCTGTAGATCATAATATGCATTTCTTTTAGCATACTGCTTAAAAAGTCGTATAGAATAAAATTTTGCTTTTATGAAGAAATCAGGTGAATCATTTCACAATTACGTGTAGAGTTAGTGGGCAAAATATTTCGAGATTGGGCTTGTAGTTTTCAGTTTTATAGATCTACGATTCACGTACTTTAACCCTGTATGCTCGTTTTATTTTTCCAGTCTATTTTATATTCGCATTTTGATCAGCCTGAGCCTTTTTAACCTGATATTTTTTAATGCAAAATTTGATCTTTACTTATCTATTTTTTGGAACTTTATTTCACGTAGATTATTTTAACGCGTTCATTTTTTTGCGCATTTTCGCGCTCAATTTTTATTCATTTTATTCCTTTTATTTTTGTTTTTTTTACCAAAATGTCAAGAAAAAATAAATATAGGCAAATAATTGATCAATTTGATTTGATTAGTTTTAGTGAAAAAATTAATTTTTAACTTTGGTCTTATCTTGATCCCATAAAATATCTAGAATAAATACCTAGGGGTATTTTAGGAAATGTAATTAAATTGGAACCTAGTGTGCACTATATATTAACATGATTGGCCAACTAATGACACATAAGACCCTAGCTACAAACATTCATAAAACGATGCCTCGTCCCCTATGACTCAAGTATCTCAGATTCAAATGAAAAGAAAAAGGCTTGTTTCTTAAAAGGATGAAAACATGAACACTCAGTAGAAACTACCTCCTTCATCACGCCAAAACTTACCACCCTTATTGTCATTTTCTTCATGCCAAATATTCCCCCATTTCTCCTTTCCTTCTCAACATTTAGCATACCATGCACTAACCTCTCCTTTTCTCACTCAAAGAAATACCTTTCTATTTCTTCACCATTCCACCATAAGCCATCACTAAACCACTCATTCCATTTTTGTTCTTCATGAAAACCTTCCATGAAAACCATACACTACCATTCACTCACATAAACATATCATCACCTCTCTTTTTGCAATCACCATAACAACTATAACATTCATTTTCCATTCATCATTATAAACCACTACACCACTGATTAGTCACCATTTGTGTTATATTTATCATCATTTGAATGTCAAAAGCATGTGAATTACTATTATTAGTAGTTTTCTACCATGTCTTGATCTGCAAAGAATTTTATTGTTTCTGAGCTATTTTACGTGCTTGAGGTAGTGTTTCATGTATTTATAGGTCTGAAGAATCAAGAGGAAATTGATAAAATAAGAATCCAGACAAAAATAAATGTGTAGGAGAAACAAAAGAGAAAAATTGACGATCTCCTGTCCATACACGTATGAGGGGTATCATACACGTATGGCTACTCTTCTCCATATTATTTCATACATGTAATAGCAGGAAGGCAGAAAAAATCAAGCATTTTCCCATACGCACATGAAAAGGCCCATACGTGTATGGGGCCACCCAACTCAGATCCCTTAATGCAGGCTAGAGCCTAACGCGTATGGATCTAGGAAAGCTATACGCCTCACCTTGGACCATACACGTATGAGGTAGTTCAAAAAGTTGTCATATGCGTATCAGAGAGGGAAATACACGTATGACATGACACATATATGAAAATTCTCAAATTTCACCTATTTAGCTGAAAACGTGGATTTCTTAGGGTTGGACGATTTTTCATGGCAAGAACAAATTTTGAAGGCTGTAGAACTCACATTTTCGTGGTGGATCAAAGCTTTCATGAACCCCAAGTGATTGAAAACTTAATTTCATCTTATTATATATAATGTCTATATCTTATGCTTTTCCTTCTTTTATATTATGAGTAGCTAAACCCCCAAATGCTAGGGGGTGTCCGTGACTCTGATTTGTTAAATTATGCTGATTTGAACCTTATGATAACAATAATTTTAAGATAGTTGATTTTCTTTCAATTTATTCTTAATTCTTTCTCTTTCAGAAAAATTGAGTTTAATGGTTGGACCACCATTCTTAACGCTCATTTGAGAGTATTTCATACTAGATATCACCTACAACTAGGGATACCCTATGGAAACCAAAATATTTTTGATATTGTCATGCTTAATTTCATCTATAATTCACTATGGACATATGAGCTAATTTGAATGATTAAAGGTTTTCTCACTAAGGACTTAAGAGTAAACACCCTTAAGAACTGATAGTCAATATTGTTAAAGTAAGTTGTTGCAAGGTCAAGTTAAAATCATTGAAGAATATAGTCATACACCTTCCCTAACATGTTCACTCATATTTTTTAAACCGTTCAAATTCTTTGTTTACCTTCTAATTGTAATTTATTTTCTATTTCTAAGCAATAATTCCAAAACCCCAAGTCTTTTGTTTAACTGTATTGAAATACGAACTTTTTATCGTCAAGCAGTCCTTGAGATCAATATTTGGGGACTTTTCCTTATTACTACATTGGGAGATTAGTAAACTTGTTAATTTAATGATCAAGTTTTTGGCGGCGTTGCTGGAGACTACCAAAGATTATAGAGTTTGAATTTTATTTTAGTTAGAATTTTGTTGCTCTGCAATTAAAATTTTATTTTATTTTATATTTTATTTTTATTTTATTTTATTACTACTAATCTTTGTCTGATATTTGTATACAAGGAGAAATCTCAACTAATTTTCCTTTTGACGCAGAACCAGAAAGAACCTTACATGCGAGGCTCAGACAAGCTCAACAAGCTAGACTAGTAAATCGAGAGGAGATCAACTCTGACCATTCAAATACATAATCAAATTGAGAAGTAGTAGAACCAGTTATGGAAGAGAAAATTCCCCAGGCGGTCATTTAACCATAGTTAATCAACCGGTGAATGTCGCTAATTTTCAGTTGCACCCAACCACTATCAGTCAACTCGAGAAGAGACCTTTCACAGGAAAAATTAATGAAGATGAAAATAAACATCTACAAAGGTTTCTTACCATGAGTACTATTTTAAAGATATATGGGCACACTGAAGAAGCCAAAAAGTTGAGAATGTTTCCGTTTTCCAAAACTAAAGATGCAGAAGAATAGTTTTATTCATTACCTTGCGAAAGTATCACCACTTGGGAAGAGATTGAAACAACTTTTCTTAATGAGTATTTTCCTGCTTTAGTCTTTTCCAAGAAAAGATATGACATCATGAACTTTAAGTAGAAAGAGGGTGAATCATTGGGTTATTCGTATAAGAGATTCAAGAGGTTACTTGTTGCTTTCCTACTCACAACTTAGATCAAGTTGAACAGATGCATATGTTTGTTAATGGGATCAGGTTGAAGACGAAACGACTGATTGATGCAATTGTTGGTGGCTCATCCAACTTCAACAACCACTAGTATTAAGAAGAGAATAAAAGCCATTGCTGCAAATGAACACTTAGAGTTGTATGATAGGTGTACAAGCAAGCCATAATGAGTGATATATTTAAAACTTGCTACTCAAACTATAAAAATCGAAGACAAGTTTCTGCTAAAGTTGAAAGAAGACTCAAAGAAATGAATATAGGTACTCAATAGGTGGCTAAAGTTCAACCAGTCCAAGCAGTTAGCTGTGAAATTTATGGTGGTCCTCATTTTTCTATGTATTGTGTTGCAACCATGCAACAAACTGAAGAAGTGATTTCTGAAGCAGGAAAACCCTACTCTAATACTTACAATATAGGTTGAAAGAATCACCCAAACTTCTCTTGGAAATAACAACAAGGGAGTGTTCAAAAAAAGGCTCATGTTCATTATCAGAATCAACAACAATACCAACCCTAGCAAAACTACCAGAATCAGTTTCAACAAAACTATCAGCAATAGGGTCCTAAGAAGGCAGATTGTGAAATATCATTAATAAGATGGCCACTTAAAACTCCCAATTTCAAGAATAAACAAGAAAATATCAAAGGAACACTACAACTTCTATTAAGAATCTTGAAGTTCAAATGGGTTAGATTGCACAACAGTTAACTAGTTCTTAAGCACAAGGTTCCCTTCCTAGTGCAACTGTGACAAATCCAAGAGAGCATAATAATGTGAGTGTTGTAATGACAAGAAGTGGTAAGTCAACTGAGAGCCATGAAGAAAAATCAATGGATGAAGACCATATCTTAGAGGGAGATATGGAAATAAAGGATCATCAGAAAAGTCATGAAGAAGTAGTCACACTAAGTGGTTGAGAATGAAAAACAAAAAGAGCCATAACCTGTCACCGGACTCACATATCCTATGAGGCCAAAGAACATGGATCAACATGAAAATAATTTTGAGAAGTTTTTAGAGATAATCAAGAAGCTTGAAATTAATACCCCTTTTTCTGAGGCATTGGAGCAAATGCCTGCATATGCTAAGTTCATGAAAGATATCATCTCCAAGAAACGCACCACTGACATTTAACCTATAATTTTGACTGAAACGCGCAGTGCTATTTTGCAAGGTATGAAGATTCATGTGAAAAATAAATATAAGGGCTCTATCACAATTCCTTGCAAAATTGGAGATAAAAAATTTAAGAAGGTACTTATTGATTTAGGAGCTAGTTAAGTTTTATGCCTTTGTCGATCTATAGAAAGTTAGGCATTACTATTGTTCAGGATACCTGAATGACACTTCAGTTTATAGATCACTCAATGAAGAAACCTTATGTCATAGTAGAATATGTTCTGGTAAAAATAGACAAGTTTGTGTTTCCTGTTGATTTTGTGATTCTTGAAATGCCTGAAGATGAATAGATTCCACTTATCTTGGGAAGACCATTTCTAGAGACCGGAAGATGCATGATAGATATAGAGGAAGGAACTATGATCCTCAAAGTTTATCATGAAGAATTTAAGATTGATGTCCAGAATAATATGAGGTACAAAGATGATGTGGGGACCAATAATATAGTTAAGGTGTTAGACACAATGATTGCTTAGTCTATTCAGAACCAAATACCCATGTTACCTTTGGAAAAAGTTCTTAGCCTATCTGCTTAAGAAATAGAAGAGAATGATGATGAAAAAGAAGAAGAAGTGCTACCTATAATGGAAGTATAACCTTAACGTCCAAGATCAAAACCACACCGGTGGGAGGATTTGAAAACACCACAAGAAGTAGAAAGAACCACAAGAAGCAGAAAGCAAAAAGGAATTAGAAAAAGCTACAAAGTTGAAGCGGTTACCTGAGAAACTGAAATATGTCTTCCTGAACACTGAAAAGAATTATCTGGAAGTTGTATGTTCCGAGTTACAAGAGAAAGAAGAAGAGAAACTAGTACAAGTACTCAAGAAATACAAAAGCGATATGGGATGGACCATTGGGGACTTAAAAGGGATCTACACAATAATATGCATGCACAAAATACTGATGGAAGATGATCACAAACCAGTGGTTCAACCCCAAAGAAGATTGAATCCAACAATGAAAGAACTAATGCGAAAGGAAGTGATTAAAATATTGGATGCATGTTTGATTTATCCTTTATATGACAGTTCATGGGTGAGTCACGTGCATGTAGTGCCAAATAAGGGAGGAACAACGGTGATAATTAATGAGAAAGATAAATTAATTCCCACTCGAACAGTAACAAAATGGAGTCTGTGTATCGATTATAGAAGGATTAAAACTGCAAAAAGGAAAGATATTTTTCCTCTCCCGTTCATCGATAAGATGTTGGAGAGGCTTGCCGGTCATGAGTACTATTGTTTTCTGGATGGATACTCGGGGTATAACCAGATTGTTGTAGCCTATGAGGATCAAAAGAAAACAATGTTCACATGCCCTTTTGGTATCTTTGCCTACAGAAGGATGTAATTTGGGTTGTGCAATGCCCCTGCTATTTTTCAGAGATGTATGACATCCATATTCACCTACATGCTTGAAAAGCATATGGAAGTGTTTATGGATGACTTTTCTATTTTTGGTTCTTCTTTTGATAACTGTTTAACTAACTGTCTCTTGTCTTAGAAAGGTACCAACAAACAAACCTGATTTTGAATTGGGAGAAGGGCCATTTTATGGTGCAAGAATGTATATTGATACGTCACAAAATTTCCCACAAATGAATAGAATTTGAAAAAGAAAAAGTGGAGGTGATTAATAATCTCCCACCTTATGTGAATGAGAAAGGAATAAGAAGTTTCTTAGGGCATTCAGGTTTCTATCCCAAATTCCACTACTACAAATAATATATTTCATGACGACGATTTCACCCCATATAATGAAAAACCAAGGTCAAATACCTGGACGCACCCTGTTTTTTTATATAAAAAAAATATACAATATATTTTGTTGGTTATTTAGAAAATTGATGGATAAACATATTCAGTGTACATGCTTCAAATACTAGATGCATCAGTTTATGTTTTTATCTCATTAAAAGTGGCGCATTCTTGAATATTTTATTTTTAATTTAAATGCTACTTTACCCCTCAGTTTCATTTGTCTAAACAACACAAATAGAACCATAATGAAGAGCCTTAAACAACGAGGGTCATAAACACATGCCATCTTCAATATGAAGATGTTATGTGTTTAGGTCTCTCTTTTCTTATTCAGAGATCCAAATCATTTTCTTTGACTTCTTCTTCAGAGGCCTGACACGTCAAATATCACTACTAATATTTTTTTCATATTATTATTATTATTGTTGTTGTTGTTGTTGTTGTTAGTGTTGTTGTTCAGATCCGAAAACTTAGACTTTTTATTGTGTTGTTATTAATGTTGTTTTTTTCGATGTTCTTCTTCTTGTTGAGACCCTAAACCCTAGAGGTTGTTTATTGACGTTGTTATTATTGATATTGTTATTGTTTATCGAAGTTGTTGTTCTTGATGTTGTGTTTGATGTTTGATGTTTTCTTGTTATTTTTGTTATTGATATTGATAATGAGATTATGTTTTTGTGGTTTTTTTGTCAATCCCTCATCTTGTCCCGTCTAGTTGAGTTTATTATATCCAATATCTCTGTATTGTTTAACTGGATTGAAATATGAATCCTATATTGTCAAGCAATCCTTGATATCGATATTTGGGGAGTTTCCCTTATTACTACATTAGAAGATTAGTACACTTGCTAATTTACCGATCGACCACCACTAAAAATCTCTCTTCCACACATTTTCTTTTTCTTCTTCACTAGCCACATTTTCATCTTCTTCATAAGTAACCAACTAATTCTCACAAGTCAACAAAATTTCCTTCTCAACCTACCATTATTCTCTTTCCTCACATATCTTATTCCTTATTTAAAAAAACAACAAATAAAATATAAGAGAAGAAAGAAAAGCAAGTCAAAAATAAAAAAAGAAGCTTGTTATTTTTCATTTTCAACACACAAAAGTAAATCGAAAACTCCCTCCTTATACATATATCATCATCTTCTAACCAAACATTTCACCTAAATACTCCCTTTATTTTTTCATTTTCTCTCCAAACCTCAACTTCAACTACAACACACTCAACATCCACAACAACATACTTAAGAGAGTTTTGATGAGGATTTGGAAGTTTTGTTGTTTGTTCTTACGATGCGCATAAAAACCGTGAGAAAGGGAGATCGTTGATTTGATTTTCATGTTCTTATATTTTCCTTCATTTCGTTTCAAAATGTTATAACAATATATTTTTATTTTATTATTTTATTATTCTTTTAATAGCCATGTGTCAATCCAACATTGGTTAGTGGTTTTTAATTAGAAACAAGCCAGTGATGCCCTTGCACCAGTAGATGTTGTTGTTTTATGGATTTTTTTTTTAAGTTTATTGTATTTTGTATTAATTGTTGAATGTTGGGCTTTTAAGAATCATTTATCATTAAGCCCAATTGCTAGATGTCATAGACACCCCATATTCATCATTGCACCGCTTTTGTTTTATTTGTTTATTTATTTTACTATCTTTTCTTGATTAGTTGATTATATTTTCATTAATTATTTTCTTTTTTTGTTGCTAAGAGGATTTATTTGATTAATTGTTGAATCAATTTTAACTTTTTTAGTCGGTTAATTAGGTAATCCATGTTCATACCATAACACATGTAAATAATCGTACTCAATATTTCATTCGATTTCAAAATCAATTCCAACTTCCAAACATTTTACAATCATTTTATAAACCATCAACCATTTTCCTATTTTATCCCGCAATGCAAATTGAAAAAGCTTGATCCAACATCAAGCCATTTTCTCAAATAAATTCAAATGGACTAATCTAAACAACTTTGACCATTTTCAAATAATGGAAGAAAAAGACTACCTGGGTGTAAGGTCTGGTAATTATCCTGAGTATTAGACCCAAGTCGTAATAGCTTGCAAGTCCAATTACATGTCTTTCTCCAAACAAATTCAAACGCGTCTTCCTTTCCAATAAATTGAATGAAAAAGACTACTTGGGTGTGAGGTCCAATAGTAGTCTTGAATTCTAGACCCAAGTCATAATAGCTTGCAAGCCCAAGTGTTTGTCTCCCACTCAAAACACTTGTAAATAACCCAAAACTTTTTCATTACAAAAAATGGAAGAAAAATACTACTTGGGTGTAAGGTCCAGTCATAGTCCCGAGTATTTGACAAAAAACGTAATCGCTTGCAAGTCCCAAATACTCGTCTTCCAACCCAAAATATATCAAACACATACAAACCCTTTTGTCATTTGACATTCAAACTCTTTTTAAACAAAATATGTTTTGTCTCGAGACGATGCAAAACAAAGATTCGTCCACATATGTGTAAGCAAGCTCAGTGACATTTTTCTGCGAATGTTGGTAGAAAAATCTATTCTGTTGTGATCCAAATGCCCCTCGTCTAACTGTTTTAGGTAAGTAATGTTTTTCCTTCGATTGTGACAAAATAACTCTCGCTAAAATTGACCCATAAACAAACATTTTCTACCCAGAACTACGTAGCCTTGAGTTCTCCATCTCACCTGGAGATACGTAGGAGCAAGACCCACAATCTTTTTGTGACCCTTTCTTTTTCTCTTTGAATTTTCAATAACTCAAGGAAAGCAAACGTTCATAAGCTAACACTTATACACAAAACTAACTAAATGGTTCCTGTTGAGTACAACAGATGTGAGGGGTGCTAATACATTTTCCTTGCATAATTGACTCTCAAACCCGATTTGGTTGCGACGACCATATCATTGTCATTCTTTTAAGGGTTTTATAGAAATTTTCCCTGTCCTTTTTTGGGAATAAATAAAGTTCGGTGAAAAATCTGTTAGTCATCTGCGAGCGTGTGACACGCTTGCAATGTCATATTTTTTGAGATACGACACATAAGCATCGAATCAAAATACAAGAATGCACATAGATCACTCAATAGAGCACATAAATCATATAACAACAACATAACAAAATAAAATTTACACAATCCCTAATGAGAGTAAGAGTCTCTCTTCTCTACCTTTTCATTCTAAACCTCGATATATAAGCCCCTTCTCCCCCTTACATCACACTCCTTACGTGAATTCTGAATTTGTTGAGGTTGGTGTTCTTCCCTCTTCAAGCCCTAGTCCCTTTTTCTCTCAAAACTCCAATTTTTTATACTGACTCCTCAAGAGTCCCACTAACCCTTTTCATCTCTAAAAACCTAATTTACTCTTTTATTAATTACACTAAGGCCCAACTATTGTTAAAATGTTCACCACTTCCCTTATTTACTCAAAAATTCTACTTTCCACCCAAAAACCTCTTTTCTTATTTATTTTATTAATTAATTAAAAATAATAATCAAATTCAAATTATTTCCAATTAATTAATTATTCTACCTGCCAAGGCTGTCTCTACACCCCACCATACACCACATACACATATTGCTCAATATATTTTTTTAATTAAAAGAACACTATATACTAATTAATTAAATAAAAACACAAATAATTTAATTAAATAAATTAATCAAATTTCGGTGTGTTACAATTTGCGCCATCACGAAGTTTTCCATCAAAAGTTTTAAGTTGGATTTCTTAGGCTCAGTTGGCGTAGCCTTTTGGAAACCCGACAGTCCCATTACTTGTTGGTGGTTATTGTTCCTATAAGAGAAATTAGGGTGATCACACCACCCTGGGTTATAGGTGTTGAAGTACGTATTATTCCACTGGTTTTTATTCACAAAATTGTCATATTCTTGGGTGGATCCTCGGACGAGGAACATTTGGAAATATCTATATGCGTGCCTATTAATTCTGCATATCTCATAGTAGAGAATAGCGGGGAAACACATGCAACAGGGGCAAGAGTAACATGTGTGAAAGGTGTGATGCTTAAACTATCTATCTTTTGGTAAAGGGAATACACCTTAGCATTCATATGGTTAAACACATTAACCTCATAAAGACCACCGGTCTTAGGGGTAGACTTAACGGCATCTTGTCACACGCTTCCCCATGATGGTATTTTTTTTCCATTTTTTTCTATCAAGTTATAGGCTACATCTTGAATTCTATTCATTAGGGCTCCGCCAGAAGCTACATCTAAGGTTATCCTTGTGTAGTAAAGCCCATGAAAATGGAACAATATTAATAAATCCTTATAATGCTCCCATGCATCAAACAATGATTCCTTGCCTTCTTGTCTAAAGTTATTAAACTCATTCCTAAATTGGGCCATTTTTCTTGGCGGAAAGAACCACGCAAGAAAGGCCGCTATCAATTGAGTCCAAGAAGTAATCGAATTGGTGAGCAAGGATTGAAGCCAAACCCGCACACGATCTCTCAAAGAAAAAGGGAAAAAAGAAGAGAGAATATTGTTTTGGTCAACACCATTAGCCTTAATAGTACCACAATTATCAACAAATATCGAAAGATGAAGGTTCGGGTTTTCAGACAGTAACCCGAAAAATTGATTTTGTTGCACCATACCAATCAAAGAAGGTTTTGATTCAAAATTATTAGCCGCAATCGGCGGATGCACAATACTACAATTCAATTCCTCTTTGGTAGGAATCACGTAATCCTTAAGAGGCTTAGTGTCAACTACTGGTTCAACCATGGCTTGCAGTCTAAGATTTTGGCGTCTCTCACGTAAGAAAGGCTTGACTTTGTTTACATGTTCGACTAAATTCTCAGCATAACGCGTCCTTCGCATACAAGAGCAGCGAGAACTACAATAAAATAAATAGAAAAATAAAGCTCTAGTCTATACGGTGATCAAACAATAATTCAATATCAAACGCAATTGGTTCCCGACAATGGCGTCAAATACTTGACACACCACAAGTGCACGGTTGTGCGAAGTAGTAAAAGTGTATCAAACCATAGAGACCAATGCTTTAAGTATCAAATTCCGTCATGTCGATGTATATCTAGAGGAATCAATGATTTGAGGTTTGGTAAAATTAACTTAAAGAAAAAGCACTCATATGAAAACAATTTAATTGCAAAATCACTTAAATCACAATGGAGGCAAACATGAACTAGGGTTATGGTTCTCACTCTAACACGTTCATATAATCCAAGTCACTTATATTATTAAAGTTTCGACATGAGTTATAGAAATTAGATAAATATGGGCAACACCTACTTTTGCCAGTGTGTTTCCCTTTTGATGACGAATAATTTGTCTGCTTTTGCACTACTGGATTATTCGTCAGGGATTCATTACTTTTGGCTCAGCTATAAAACTTTCTCAAATTTGTCCAAGCACTTTCCCTGTATTGGTTTTATTTGTTTAAAAACTCGTGTTTTGGTACCGACACATATCCTTTTAGACTACGGTCAGTACTTGAGAACACTTTACTTTTGTACAAGAGTTGGAATGCTTGAACTCAGGTATTAAAATAAATTTATACAAAATACTCTCGTAATCGACTTGTGATAGATCATACAAACGGTCATTAGATGATCCTTATAACCCCTAGTCCCTAATAGATTACTCAGTCATGGTGAGGGCAAACACAACCAATTCAATGTTCACAAATGAATTCATAATAGACAATTGAAATAAACAAGCATTTGTAATGAAAACAAATAATAAAACCTGAGTTGATATCTTTAATCCAAATGCTCCAATGGAGACTTGAGTACAGAGACAATGGAAATTACGTAGAAACTTTGTAGAATAAAAACTAGGGCCCCTAAACTCATAACCAACTATGAGTTTTATAGAAAAATCTAAACTTGGCTCAATATCTTTTTGTTCAATGGTCATTACATCATAAATATATTAAATCATATCATGCTAAAGTTCCAAAAATATGAGAGTCGATCTAAAAAAAGGAAAGAACTAAAATGCATCTCGCCCACCTGCTACGACCCGTAGCATAGAAGCAAAACCCTAGAAGCCTCCACTTTGCAACTTTGTGGTACATGAGGCAGATGTCTGCTAAGGCCCGTAGTAGTTGCTACGGGTGGCGTGGCATGCCTCTGCCTCATGTATTGGAAAGTTATAAAGTCGGAGCTTCTAGGGTTTTGCTGCTATGTCTCGTAGTAGATGCTATGTGTGCACGTAGCAACCCCCAGATTTTGTATGAGGATTTTAGACTTTTGATATTTTTCCATGTTTCGCTCGTTTTTGATCCTTTTTTCACCTCGAACACTCATTAGACCTTGAAAATGGAAAAAACACAACCAAATCGTAAAATACAATAAAAGGAAATAAATTGGACAAAAAACGATAAAATGCTATGTTAAAACTACTAAAAATAATGGTACGAAAAACACTTATCAGATATCCATCAAAGATAGATCAAATTGTCATCCCTAGTTTGTGTATATGAATTTAGAGGAGATTTCAGCATATTTTAAAATTATAAGGTGTCAATGTCTTTTTAATAGATGTCAGAAAAGGTGAGTGTAATTTTCTCTAAAATATATGCATGTGATTCGATTTGGTTTGGATCGGTTTTAAAAAATGAATTTAAAATCTGATTCGATCTAAATGGTTTTCATAAAGAGGAATTCAAACACATCCAAAAATATTATTTTTTTTTTTTCAATTTTTGTTAATTTGTTTTTATCAATCTATGATTTTTAATTGAATCAATTTAGATTTAAACATCCATTTTTTTTTTTGAAATCTTAGTATTCGATCTTGCGACTGACTAATCCAAGAGAACCAATCTCATTGTCCATTAGTGAGAAACCTCTTTTAAGTTCATAACATAGTTTGGTATAGAGTCACCAAACACAAAGATTATTATCACCTAACATAATTCGAACTTGAACTTTAAGAAAAATACACTCTTCAAAGCCCAAACCTCCACCACTAAACCAATGGTGACCACCTTTCTGCCTCTTCAACTGCCTCAAGAACCACGCTTGTCGTTATTTGGCTTTACAATGACAAGAATGTTGCATTTGTCACTTTTCTTGAAGGTACTGATCACAATCCGGTCATCCATTTCCTGCCGCAAACATCTCTCGACATGCTTGATCATATATGCCTTTTTAAAAATAAAAAATTAAATTTGTTAAGTAACATCTGAATTAATTCCTTTAATATATCTCTAAAATCTCTATCTATTTTGCAGGCTACAAGAATCTAGTTAACACAATAATAAATGTTCAAGTGCTGGAGATGATGCCACAAATTGCCATGTCCATTGCTCTTGACTTATACAAATATGGCACTGAAGTTCATTCAATAATACACAACAGGAAACCTCCAATACACATGAGTAATTTTTTGTTATAATAATAACAAACCTCAATAAGACATAACAGAGAACCTCCAACACGTTTCTCTTTTCAATTGAATGACAGAAAATTCTACAGGAATCATTTTCTTTATTTTCTCATTATAAATTTGTAATATATATTCCAAACCATCTTTTCATATATCACATTAATTGTCTCTCAATTCCCTACTGTCCTGTATTGTCTCTTAATGATCACCTATCATTTTTTGATAACTATATTCAGCTTTCAAACAAACAGACATGCCACAAACAAATATATGCTTGTGTAAAATTGTTCAATGTAAGTTCTCATCTTGGACTTTAGGTTATTTTGTCTTTTTGTTGATCATTCTCCTTTTGTCAAGTAGAGTAAACCCCAAATGTAATACTATACTACATATTTAGATATGCGCTAACTATAAAATTCCATAGAGCTATAACAAAATCGCTACACTGGAGACAGAATGCCATTGCCAATAAAGTTTGCCAACAAATCTAGGCTAAAGTATAAACTTTAGCTACCGACGTATAATGAATGATGGTCTTACACAACGGAACAATGATCTTCACAAATGTCTCATTCAATTATTAACGGTGTCCAAAAAAATGTTGTGTGGCTCTAACACCCATCAACCAAATTCCACATCACATAGATACTTTGTAAATCTTCCCAAACGGTACTTCAACGAAGGAATCAAATCAATCCAACTTTTTGATGATATAAATATTATGATATAATTCAAGTTAGTTAATTGGTTATTGATTAGTTACTTGAGTTACCAGTAACCTATTTGTATAGATGTATAGTATAATTCAATTTTAACAATTCAATACAATAATCTTTTATTCTCTTCCTCTTCTCTATTATTCCTCCTTCACCCAAGTGTATTGACACTGACAAATTGGTACCAGAGTCTGTGGTTTCGCTTAAGGGACCTATGAGTAGAGACATTGTGATTGATGAGAAATTTGTCTAGGATTGGAATTCAGGTGATGCAACTAACAAGTCATTGATAAGCTATGGATTTGATGAAGAAAGTAGTGAGCAAGAAGAAAAATAGAGAGGGTCTGGCTAACACAAGCCAAAGACCTCAAAGAATCAGAGTTCTTCCAACAAGACTTTAAGACTGTGAAGTGGGTGGTGATGACGAAGTCACACCAAATGGATATTTGGTTCATTTCGCTTCACTTGCTCGTTCTAAATCTATCAACTATAGTGAGACCTTAAAGAATAAACATTGGAAGACGGTTATAGTCGAAGAGTTACAAACGATAAAAACAAATAATACATGGGAGCTAGTCGAATTGCCAACACACACAAAAGTTATCAAAGTGAAGTGGGTGTTCAAGATGAAGCACAATCCTGATGGGTCGATTGCAAGACATAAGGTAAGACTAGTAGCTTGAGGATCTATTCAGTGAGAAGAACTCAACTACTCTGAAGTATATGCACTAGTAGCAAGATTGAAGATTGTCAGATTGGTGGTAGCCCTGATATGCAACTAAGGTTGGTCAACATTTCACTTAGACATGAATTCATCATTTTTGAATAGTCCCCTAGATGAACTCGTGTATGTCACATAACCTCCTGGATTTATGATACAGGAGGAAGCAAGGAAAGTGTACAAGTTGCACAAAATCCTTTATGGTCTCAAAAAGGAATCTAGGGCATGAAACAAGAAAATCGACTCATACTTAATCGAATTGGGATTCATCAAATACATGTATGAGTACGGTGTCTATGTACAGGTCATGACACGAGATATAACCATCATCTCCTTATATGTCGATGATTTGCTAGTAATTGAAAATAGGGAATTTGAAATATTGATTCTGGGAAACTTGTCATATTTCCTAGGCATGGAATTTCAAATTACCAAGCAAGGTATAATGTTGAATCAAAGGAAGTATGTCAAAAAAATACTCAAGAGATTCAGGATGGATGATTCAAATCCTGCATCCTCACCTATCAAACCTAATATGAAACTAGAGAAGCATAGAGATGAGGACAAGGTTGATGTCACTTTTTCAAAAATATTGTAGGATCTTTGAGGTATGTGTGCAATAACATACTTTATAGGTTTCTCAGTTGGATTGATAAGCAAATACATGGATGAACCAAAGGTGTCACACATGAAGGCTGTAAGAAGAATTCTGAGATACCTAAAAGGATCAATAAATTATGGAATTCTTTTTCCACGAGATTCTGAAAGCAAATAAGTTGTGATTAATTTCTATTCAAATGTTGATTGGTGCGGAGATAAGGATGATCGAAGAAGCACAATTGCTTATTTATTTTAAGTATTTGGTGCCTCAATCTCATGGTGCTCGAGAAAGCAACATGTGGTGGAATTATCATCGTCCGAGGCTGAGTGCATAGCAGGATCCTATGTTGCTTGTCAAGAAATCCGGATCATATATGTGCTGGAGGAGATAGAGGTTGAAGTAAAGAAACCTCTAGTGTTGTAGATCGACAATAAGTCGACCATCAATCTTGTAAAGAACCTAGTCTTGCATGGAAGGAGTAAGCACATTGAAACTAGGTTCACTTCCTAATGGAGAAGGTAAATCATGGTGAACTTAAAGTGAGACATTGCTTGAGTGAAGCACAATTGTCCGACATTTTCACCAAAGGATTGAAGATCGACAAATTCCCACCTTTGTGAAAAAAATTAGGAATAGTTCAGATCAATTAGCTTGTGTTTAGAAACTTGGATTATAAGGGGTATGTAGTGATATAATCCAAGCTAGTTAGTTACTCGGTTAACAAGTTAATTTATTTGTTATGATTAGTTACTTGAGTTACAAGTAACTTACTTGTATATAGATAAATGTACAATGTAATTCAGTTTTAACAATTCAATACAATAATCTTTCATTCTCTCCCTCTTCTCTATTATTCCTCATCACCTAAGTGTATTGACACTAATGTTAAATTCATAGAGATAAATAGATAAGATAAAGAACAAAATAGACCAACTTAATATAGTTATGAAGAGAATATATATATATATATATATATATATATATATATATATATATATATATATATATATTTGTTTAGAGGCAACTCTTTACACTTGTTTTTCATATAGTACTTCTTTAGACAAAAGGAAAGTATTATAATTGAAAGTATATATTTTGTGCATGATAAGTGGTTTTCGTACCGTCTTTACTAGTTATAATTGAAAAATGATCGAAAAAGAGAAAAACGTCAAAAGTCGAAAAATCCTTATACAAAATCCAGAGGACTTCTACAGCCACTCGTAGCAGCAAGGCCCTAGGAGTCCTCCACCGTTGAAGCCTAGTCTAAGAAGTAGAGGCCTGCTACGACCATCCACAGTAGCTGCTACGGGTCGTAGCATGAGGGCGAAATACATTTTATTTTTTTCCTTTTTTAGATCGATTATCATGTTCTTGGATTTTGGAATGTTTAGATTGATATGTTCTGGTGTAATGTCTATTGAACAAGGGATATATTGATCAAAGTTTATGTTTTTCTATAAAACGCATAGTTGGTTATGAGTTTAGGATTCCATTTTTATCTTGAAAGAGTTTCTATGTATTTGGTTTATCTCTCAACTCAGGTCTCCATTGGAGCATTGAAATCAATCTTATCAGTTCAGGTTCTATTATTTGTTTTCATTACAATTGATTGTTTAATTCAATTGTTTATCATGAATTCATCTGTGACCGTCGATTTGATTGTGTTTCCCTCACCATGAATGAGTAATCCATTAGGGACCGGGGATATGGGGATCATCTCATGATCGTTTGTATGATTTGTTACAAGTCGATTATGAGAGTATTTTGTCTATATTTATTTTAATAACTGAGTTCATGTGTTCCAACCCTTATACGGAAGTAAAGTGTTCTTAGGTACTAGCAATAGTCTTAAAGGATATGTGTCGGTACCAGAGCACATGTTTTTAAACAAACAAGTCCAATAAAACGATAATGCTTGGATGAATTTAAGAAAAATTTTATAGCTGAGCAAAAGTAATGAATCCTTGACGAATAATTTGGCCATGCGAAAGAAGACGAATTATCGTCATCAATATGGTAACACGTTGGCGAAAGCAGGTGTTGCCCACATTTATCTATTCTCTATAAATTATGTTAAAACTATCCTAATAGAAGTGACTCGGATTATATGAACGTGTTGGAGTGAGAACCATAACCCAAAGTCATGTTTGCCTCCATTGTGGTTTAAGTGATTCTTCATTTAAGCTATTTTCATAGAAGTGCTTTTTATTTAAGTTTGTTTTACCAAATCCTAAATTATTGATTCCTCTAGATATACATCGATAGAAAGAAATTCGGTATTTAAAGCATTTGTCTTTTTGGTTCGATAAATTTTCACTAGTTCGCACAACAGTGCACTTGCGACGTGTCAACTTTTTTGTACCGTTGTCGGGGATCGATTGCATTTGATATTGAATTGGTGTTTATTCACAGAATCATATAGGGATTTATTTTTCTATTTATTTTGCTGTGTTTATTTAGTTGTAGTTCTCGATACTCTTGTATGCGAATGACTCGTTCTGCTTGGAATTTAGTCGAACCTGTAAGTTTAATCGAGTGTTTCTTACGTGGGAGACACCGGAATATTAGACAACAAGCCATGGTTGAACCCGTAGTTAACACTAAGCCTCTTAAGTATTACATGATTCCTACCAAAGGGGAAAGACATTGTAGTATTTTGCACCCACCGATTGTAGAAAATAATTTTGAATTGAAACCTTCGTTGATTGGTATGGTACAACAAAATAAAATTTCCAGGTTACCGTCTGAAAAACTGATGAAGGAGAATTGCGATCCAAAACGCAGCGGAAATTAAAATTTTCTCCTTTAGAGATCCTTACGAATGCTCATGATCAGTGATAGAATATTTACCTCTTGTGACGATTGAAACCTTTGGTGCAGATCTCTTGTGACGATCAAAACCTTTGATGCAGATCCACGGAGCGATCACGAACGTTGAACGATGACAACGTCTCTACTCAGTCCACTAGAACGGATTCCTTCAATCTCAGTGCTAGCTGGTACTAATGAAGGCTTTGAGTGAGAGAGAGAGAGAGAGAGAGAAAACGAAAATAATGCAACCGCAATGAATGCTTCTGCACAAGGGTTCTATTTATAGAACCACTTGTGTGGGCTTCAAGTTAAAAATCCCACTTAAGTGTATTTTGGCTCATATCTTATAATATGCCCAAAATCACTTAAGCCCATGGTACCTTACCATATTTCGTATTCTACTCAAGTACACCGTACCTTACGATGTTCTATAATTCACTTAAGGGCACCGTACCTTACGGTATTCCTTAGTTACTCTATCTCTCATCAATCCGTCCTTTGTGTGTGACCCTGTAGGTTTTCGTGACGTTGGCAATTATATTAAATCACGCATTTAACATAATAAACAGTGAGCGGTATCTAGCAACACATCACTGCTACCCAAGACACGAAAATGTCATGTGATCTGACAATTCCTTCTGTGATAATACTTATGTGTATAATTACCCTTTTGCCCTTATTCTATATTGAACACAAGGCATAGACCGTGTCATCCTTGTCCAGTTCAATATTGGGCCCATAGACATTTATCCTGTTATGCAGGATGGGCAAATTCCATCTAGGTCACTCATGTCACTCAGCATGCTTCGTGGAGTACCCATCAACTGTCTTTATGGTTATCCAGTTACGGACAATGTTTGATTAGCAATAAAGCACTCGACTCTACATCTAGGGTCCATAGTGGTTTCAGGTCGAAGAGTGGTATACACGATTATCACCATGAGAATAACTTATGGCACTTTGCATAAGTTTCTATATAGTATTCTCATAGCGGGTCAATCCGGTATAAATATTACTCCTAATATTCATACCTATGTTTAAGACTTGATAACTCTTTATCCATGATCCATGAGATGTGATCATCAGTCTACAAACATAATAGTCTTAATGCTTTAATGTTATCCCACTTCACACTAAATCTCGACTACCGATACTTTAAGAATAGTGTCCTTATGTCTAATGTGATATCATGATTAAGTCATACTTGATACATTAAACGGACTAGCTATTCTAGGGACTTTATTAAACAAACATAATAAAGAAAAAGCCTTTTATTATTAATAAATAATTCGATACAAGTACCAAAAGTATTGGCCTCTAGGGCTTACACCAACACCTGAACCTTCATCTTTCTATATTTGTTGATATTTTTGTTACTGTTAAGGGTAATGGCATTGCCAAAAACTCCATTTGCCCCCGTTTATTCCATTTCTCTTTGAAAGATCGTACGCGGGTTTGGCTTCAATCCTTGCCCTCTAATTTGATTACTTCCTGGACTCAATTGAAAGCGACCTTTCTTATGCGGTACTTTCCGCCAAGTAAAATGACCCAAGTTAGGATTGCACTTAATAATTTTAGACAAGGAGAGGGGGAATCAATGTTTGACGTGAGCTTTATAATGATTTGTTAAGATTGTGCCCTTTTCATTGGCTTGATAAGTGGATGATTATCCACACTTTTTATAATGGTTTCCTTTACTCCACAAGGATGACCTTAGATGTGACTTCTGGCGGAGCCCTCATGAATAGTCCTCAAGGTGTAGCTTATAACTTGATTGAAGAGATGGATAAAAAGCACCACTCATGGGGAAGCATGTGACATGTTGTCCCTAAGTCTACCCATACAACCTGTAAGACCCCAATTTTGACCCTAAGATCCCTCATGCTATCTCATCATTTGCATTGTCTTTGTGATCACACCTTGGCATCCTCCTTACCCCTCATTCATTAGGTTTGCATTGGGAGAGATAAACAAGCATATTTTATTGTATCATACTTTGTTTTTCATTATTTACTAGACAAAATACCAAAAATATGTCTATGTATAGCTTTGTTTCTTTTGTAGGTAGTGTATGCATCCACCAATGCCTCATCAAGCTCATATCTAGGGTTTGAGACCCTCAATGCAAGGGGATCAATCCAGAGATGGTTCACGTTGGTTATAGACATCATATATGGATCCCTATGATATTCATTTATTATTTTGATCAATAAATCATCAAGAGTTTGAAGCTTGTTTTCCTCGGAAGCCCTAATTCATCTAGGTATCTTGTGTGGCTTCCTCAACAAGTTTCTTCAAAATTTGATCAAATATTTAAAGGTATACTTCATATTACATCATCTTATGCCTATTTTATCCTCCATGAGTCCAAAATATTAATATAACTTCAAGTTTGCAAGTTGGTTCATGGTGGTTGACCAGAGAAAGTCAACTGGTAAAAACTAGGGTTCCCTAGACCCTATCTCCTACAATTTTTGTCATATGAAAATTATTACAAGAGAAAAGTTACTCCTTATGACACTCCAAACAACTTTCATGTTGAGTTCAAGAGCTAGTTTTGTTTGTAAAGTCATTGTTTATGGTAGAAGATTATAGGTGATTTTGTATGTGCCCTAGTTAGAAGGTCAACTCCCAAGGACCATAACTTTCTCAATTGTTATGAGATAAATTCCATACAAGTTTCATGATCAATTTAAAGATGTCCTATCCAACTTTTATTCTTGGAGAAACTTCTAATTCAACTTGCAAGGGCATGTCCCAAGAGGAAACATTATAGGTAATTTTGGGCCATTACCATTGAACAAGCAATTTTCCTCAACTTCTAAAATGCATAACTCCTTCATGCCAGATCCAAATGAGTTCAAATTTATGACCATATTTAATAGGTTCGAAAGATATACAACTTTTATGAAGGAACAATTTCCATTTGAGGCTCATAGAAAACGTTATCCAAGGTGGAAGAAGTGAACATTTGACTTGGTACTTAGAAAAATTTCAATTATGTTCGATTTTTCAAACTTCCACCTAAAAGTTCATCATAATGCAAGCTTCAAATGGAAAAGTGTTCAACATGAAAGTTGTTCCCCTTGATATTATCTTTTCAAAAAGTCTAATATCACCTAATTTGGACCAAGATTGAGAGACTTGCGCATGGTTACTTTGTTGGGTTTATTTTGGCAAGATTTGGATTCAAATGATCATATTTCCCTTTGAATGCTTCCATGTGATGACCTCAGTACTCATTATGCATAAATTGAAGTTGGATTGCATCATTCTTTAAGCCCAAATCATTGCCCATGCATCCATGCACTACGGTTTCTAATTTTGTCAAATTTTCAAAGGATGCAAAAAAAAATTCAATTGCCTATATAAACAAGTGCATTGCCTCAGAAATAACACACACACCTTGCCAAAGCTTTACCAAGAGAACTCAGAACCTCACACCATAGAATTCCTTGAAGATTTCTTTGAAATCGAGTTTGAATTTCACCTTTTGTTTTGAAGTTCAAACTCCAAGGATTCATTGCCTTTTTCATCTCAATTGATCACTGCAAGCAAGAGGAGGAAGAATCAAGCAAATTTAGGTCAAGATCAAGTTGAATTGAAGCTACTCAAAGGTGAAATTTTAGAAACTTCTCTTCTTCGATTCTCCCTCATTTCTCAACTATTTTGATTAATTTTTGGTTGGCTGAAGTCCTACCAATGTAGGCAACAAGATTGAGTTTCTTTGAGGTTAAATCGAAGCAACTCAGATCATGAACCTTAAATTTGAAATCCATGTATCTTTCAATATACTTGGAGTTGAAAAAAATGGAGGTCAGATTCGTGCTCCTGAGCATTTTGCCTTCAAAAACATGTACTCACTTTTCATTTTCCATTTGGTTTATGATGGACCAGTCCGGTGAGGTCCACCGGAGAAGATGACCGGAGCCCTAACTCCGGTGGTGTGTTGGCATGTCATGAACCCTTTGATCATCATCCCACGTTTTAATCTGGTCCCTTACTTTTAAATACCAAGTTTGCAACGCGTTGACTGCAGTGCACCATGGAACGCGCGCTTGGCCATCAGATCTACCACCTCAATTAATGAGGGAGATCTGATGGCCCTTGTTTTTTTGAATTTATTTTTATTTTTTGAATTTCCATTTAATCCACTTATTTTATTTAATTCATAAAAATTTCATTTTTAATCCAAAAAATATGGGACTTTCAGCAAAAATCTCTAAATATTTTTTTCTTCCATATTCTGAATTAAAATTATTTTTTGGATTAATTTTGATATCTTTCATGAATTAAATGTTTTTGTCCATATTTTTAATTGTTTAAAAATACTTCTGACTTTTTAAAAATAGTGAAATTTTTTGTCTAAGGTCCTTTGACCTTGTTTAACCTAGGATAAATCCCTTGGCCATTTATTTGGTATTTTGAAGGGATTTTAGGTTTTGACCAAATAATAATGTATTTTAATTCATTTTAAAATTGATTTTTAATTGATTAAATTTTTAAAAATATTGTTGAGCCATTTTTATGGTCTTGTAATGTTTGACTTTTCTGTTTAGGCCTTGTTCAAGGTTGATTTGACTATTGTTGGATCAAAACCATTAGATTTAGGGGATTGATGAAATGTACATTTCATCTCCAGAAATGAATGGATGGTTTTGATTTGATGAAAGTCATCCCATGATCAATTTGTGTTTCTATATTCCCTTCCCTCTTCATCTTCATCCCTATTTTCCCCATTCCATCATTTGACCAATGAAATCTCTAATGTCTAAAGGCTAATTGATTCATCAATGACCTTGTGTCAAATGAATCAATATATGTATGACTGAGATAGGTCACTCCCTCTTGACTTTTCTTTTAGTGTGTGGTATGTTTTTGGAGTTTGTTCTTCATAAAAAATCTCTAACATGCATTAACACCTATGTTTTTATTGCCCGACCTCAGATAGTTGTGACTTCTACATAAGTCCAATTACGATTGCTTAACATAGAGCTAAATTTGACCCTCAAGGCATAACATTCTAGTATGTGAGATTGTAAGTCTCATATTCTTCATGGCATTGTATGGAGACTTGACCTTATTTCCTTTCGTGGGAGCTAGTGGCATACTTGTTGAATTATCCAAGTTGGAGGCCTTCTCATGGAAGATGTCTTGGTTTAAGGATTCATACTTGTGAATGAATGGTTGAGTGTTCTCTAAAGAATGACTTAATCAATTAAAAATCACCACTAAGACTTGACTAACTTTTGACTAACATTTGACTAACTCTTGTTAATATTGCTTTACTTTCAAGTCATTTACTATTATGCAATTTAAATTTCAGTCATTTATCATTCATTTCCATTTACATTTCAAATAACTTATTTATGATTATGTCATTTTGACTTTGCTCATTTGAACCATATCTTGTGATTGTATATATTGTTTCTGTGTTTTGGTTTTGTTTGTGGTCTTAGGACCTTAAAATACCTAATAACAAGAAAAAACCCTAAAAAACATCTGGTGGACTGTTGAACTTGATCTGAACGTTTGGACTTAGGATTAGGCAACATTCCCTGTGAAAAAAGGACTTGGCCAATGCCAACATTCTGAGACCGAGCCTTTATCGGATACAAGACTTGAGGATTTCTTGGATTCATCTGCTACTCTATCTTTGTGGTTAATTGTTATTTTGATCTTGTGTCTGATTCTTTGCTCTGAGTTGATCAAGGAATATTTCATGTGATACACGAGAAGACAATGAAGACTGCTAGCTATTGGAGTTGCTTGCTTGAATATGGCTATCTTTATTTGATTCCTTGATCTTCATGATGTCTGGATATTGCTCATTGCTTGATAAAAGTCCAAAGGAAAATGGGTTTCTATATGACATTCTTGTCTGTTGGATTGCATCCCATTGGTCAGATCTTTTCAACTCTTAACTTTTAAATTTTTGCTTAGGATATCCTCTTCATCTCCTCCCATTTCTTAAATTTCAAAATCTCTTCCTCTTTTCAAAAACTTTCTTTGCTTGTGATTTCCAACTTAGACTTTGTTTTAACACATAGAAACTTTGGCCTTATGCCGTTGAATTTTCAAGCTTTTTCTTAAATCAAACCTGTAAATAAACTTAACCATATTGACTTAAATTTCAAAAGACAAAAAGAATTAACAACTCCATTCAAACGTTTGGCCCTTTGTGCCTTCTCTTATTAACTTTTATTAAAAGCAATGCACCAACTCATTTGAAAAATTTACCATGAACTACGAGGTTTTGATCCCTCATTTTATGTTGGTACGTAGGCACAAGACCTAAGGTCTTGTCAAACACTAAAATATAATCAATGATTTCTTTTCTCATCCCCGCACTCTATTTTTATCAAACATCATTTATACCAAAAACATATGCATAAGAAAAATGGCTCCCTAGGAGTACCTAGGACACTTTGGATTCTAACACCTTCCCTCTATGTAACCAACCCCCTTACCTGTAATCTCTGGCATTTTATTAGTTTTGATTTGAAAACTTCTTATCTTTGGGTTTTGTTCGTAATGGGTACCTACAAAATATCTCAAAAACCCAAATAACGAATTAGTAAAAATGGTCACCGTCACTACGTAGAGGACAGAGAGTAGAACCGTTTTTGTGAAAGGGAGATGTGGTTTTATGGAGTTGATAGTGGTGAAGAGTGAAGCTTTTGGTGGTGGAGGCTAGGTTAACAATGGAGGAAGAGAGAATGAGAGTCTTGTAAAACCAGAATAATGAAGGATAAGTGGTGGAGATGAGTTATAAGACAAGTGGGTCCCACCACTTAAAACAAAAAAAATTCAAAAAATTCAAAAATCCATCCCGTACAAAACAACACGGGCCGTGTGCATCTACACGGGTGCCCGTGTTGGTGATCTGTTTTCCTCCTCTCTGCACACACCCACTTCTTTGGTTCAGGGCAATCAACACGGGCCGTGTTGTTCAACACGGGCGTCCGTGTTGGTGATCTGTTTTGTTGTTTTACTGCACTTGTGTGGTTTCCTTCCATTTTGAGGTGTTTGTGACTTTTCCCTTCTAATTCTCCTTTGTAGCGGGGTATTCGTTACCATTAGAGATATTGACTAAATCCAAGGTAAACCATACAAGTCGAGTCGCCACCGCACTTCTATTTATCCAAAGGAATGGTTAGAAAGCGAACAAAAACCTAAAAGTTTTATCAAATCAAAAACTAGTAAAAATGTCAAAGATCGGGGTAAGGAGGTTGGTAATGCAATGGGAAGGTTTTAAGCACCCAAAACATCCTAGGTACTCCTAGGGAGCCCTTTTCATACTTGTTGTAAGATTTGTATTTTGTGAAAATTTGTTTGTGCAAACATGATTGAAGAGATGAGAAGAGAATATACAAGTTTATTTACATTTTGTGTTTGGATGGATAAACCCATTGCCTACGTACCATCTTAAAAAAGATTAGGATCAAAACCTCGTAGTTCGGCGTAAAAATCTCAAAATGAGTTGGTGAATTGATTGGTCCAAAAGCCTTAAGGTCTTTTGTTATCCAAGGGAGAAAACTCAACCTAAAAAAAATACAAATCCACCATGTGAGGATAGTTTCAACATGCTAGTGAGGGATTAACCCTATAATAAGCATGGAAGACTCATTGTCCATCACTAAGGATATAGGTGAGTATTACATCTACCTCAAGGATAACTCAAACCTAATAGCTAAAGGTTATGAAAAGTTTGATTAAGAAAGTGGCCATTGAAACCACAAAAAGACATTTGAATGGGTTATATTTACCAATGAAAAGTATTTACAAAATGTGGTCAAAGTTAACTTAGAAGTTCAATTCAAAGTAAGTGTTATGAGAAGTAAGTTTGAAAATCAAAAGCATAAGGCTTAGGTTTCTAATGTTAAAAAAGTGTTAAATGTTTGCACAAAAGTTTTGGCTTGGGTTAGAGTGGAGGGAAGAAGAATAATGGCTAAAGTCCTAATCAAGAGATAAGGGATAAGAGAACAAGACCACAAATGGAGTTCCTCTCTTGAGATCATATTGATGATCCAAGTAGCTCCCATCCTTTGGAATATGCAAGCAAAATAAGTGTAAGCTCAAGCAATCAACATAATCAAACAGGCTCTTAGAAAATCCCCAATGGCTCTTGTATCTTTCACTTTTGGATGAACATGACAATGATTCTTCAATTTGGCTCATATAGGATCCCCTAGCATAAAAACACACACATCAAAAATTTCTATGAAGTAAATCAAGAATGGACAAGAACAAGTTTAGAGGTTTGGTCCTTCTAATCCATCTTCAACATTAAGGTCCCTTTTACTCCAATTTGCATAGGGAAAGTCCTAGAAACTAAGTCCATTTATCCATTTCTTTGCACTTGGTCCACAACAATCAAAAACAAAACACAAGCACAATAATATATACACAATTATGTGCTCAAGTGAGCAAAAGGAAAATTGCATTAACATAAACATGTGCTCAAATGAGCAAAGGGGGAAAAGCAAATGAATAATATGTACAAGAATAGTAAATTGCATAAAAGTAAAGAGCAAAAAGTAAATGTTAATTGTTAATGGTTAATGTTAGTAGTTAGTGTGCCATAAGGAAAATTTAGCGCTATGTTAAGCAATCGTAATTGGACTTATGTAGAAGTCACAACTATCTGAGGCCGGTCAATAATAATGTAGGCAACAACACGAGTTAGAAGTCTTGATTAGTGAACCAAGTTCCAACAACTTGCCATGCCAAAAATAAGAAGAGAAATGATCTTGTATTGGTTTAAGTCCTTTGCATGATTTAGAAAGCAACCTATCCTTAATGCAAAGCCATTCACTTGATCATTTGATTAAGATGAATTAGATTTGAATCAAGGAAGATTAAATCTCCCTAATCAATGCTAACTTGTCAACCTTTAACTCATTGATCAAATAGAAAAGAAGGAGAAGAAGAAGAAGATGATGGATAATGGAAAAGAAGAAAATAAAATGCATCACATGAAAAGGAATGTACCAATCCATAAATGTTGACCAAAGATAGGGAAGATCAAGGTCAAACCATAAAATCAGAAATGAGATGAAGATTGGAAGTCAAGAAATAAACAAAGTATTTTTTGGCATTTTAATATTTGAAAATAAACTTGAATTAAAATATTAAAGAAAGGTCAAACTTCAAAATCACTTCAAATCAACTTTAAAAAGTCCAAGTGAATTATCCCAAGTTCAACAAGGTCAAACAAAGTTTGACAAAAAATTTCAGCATTTTTAAAAGTCAGAAAACTATTTTTAATCAATTAAAAATGAATAAAAATAACCTAATTGAACTAAAATCTCAAATAAATCTTAAATCAATTAATAAATTGATGAGAATATTTTTCATAGATCTATCATCATTCAAAGAGGTTGAGAAAATGATTTTGTATTTTTTGAATATCAAAAACTATTTAAAATGAATTAAAAATAACCATAAATGAGAAAATTCACAAAAAATATCAAATGATAAAATAAAAAATATTAAAAATCATTTTTCGAAACTAGAATTAAAAAGAGAAATAATGCAATTGGTCCCATATTTTTTGGAATTAAAATGGGAGAGTTATGGATTTTTGAAATAAAATGGAATTAAAGAAAATAAACAGAAATTAAGAAAATAGCAAAAATCAGGAAGCGTTGGATGACTTCATTAATTGACGTGGCAACATCCAATGGATCAGGAGCGCGCGCGTACCATAGTCATTAGTGAACTGAGAAACATATTGAATTAAAAAAGTCATAACAATGGAGCGTGGAGATTAGATCTGGAGATTGAGATCAATGACTCACATTGAATCTGGCAATGAGACGGTGGCCAGCGCCACCGTCTTCTCTGGTGAGCTCCGGCGAAGGTCAAAAAATGCAGAGATTCAAATGCTCACTAAAATGGACGATCCAGGCACCATTCGAAAGGTGAAGTGATGTACATCACTCCTATATCACTCACTTCCACTCTAGATTCCTATTAAGGGAGAAATCAGAGATGGAAGTTTGGTGATGTTCAACTGAACTTGCTCGATTTCAACAATTTAGCACTCAATAATAATGCCTCTATAGAGAGGACTTCAGTCAACACAATATCAAGGCCAATGGATCAAAGTATAAAGAGATTCGAAGCAAAAAACAGTTGATCAAAACCTTTGGAGTATGAAGATTTGAGTCCCTTTCCTTGGTTCCTTTTGCAAAACAGAACTTCAATAGATCAAATGATGAAGGTCTAGGAACTTTAGATCTGAAAATTCAACCAAATGCAATTGAATTTCAGATCTGAATTTTTGAAGAGAAATGAATTTTGTTCCTTTGGTATGGTTGGGGATTCACTCTTGCAGCATTTCAGGCGCCCTTAGGATGGAGAATTATGAAGCATAGCACATGTATTTATAGCTGGAAAGGGCTGAGTGCATGAGTTTACTCGTGTGCATGGCAAATGGATTTTTCATTGCATGGGCTTGTGTGATCATATGGAAGGCCCAATGAAGACTGAAATGACCTGCTGAATTCATGTGTATTGCAAATGGATGTGTACAAGAAGTATAAACAGCTCATGCATGGCAATTTGAATTGAATTTCACAAAATGCACTAAATCTTCATGCCTTCGAAAATGGTGCTTCCAAACTCCAAATGCTACCTCATGAGTAATGGTTAGAAAGCTTGTTGCATAAGGAACAAATTATATGTTGATCAAAATTTCAATTGGGCCTTGGAAATTAGTGAATTTTGAGTTTAAAGTGTAGGGTGCAAAACATGCATAAGTGAAGTTTCCAAATTTGGCCAATGTTCAAGCCCTTCTGTCTCAATGATGCAAGCTCCAAATGATAAAACCTTCAACATCAAAGTTGTAGATATTTTCAAGACAATCAATGTGGACTTAAATTTTGTATCATTTGGAATTTTAATGAAGAAGTTATGGGCAATTGAAGTTGGACTTTTTTCCACTTCAATGCATTTGACCCAAAGTGACCTATAATGTTTTGCATTATCACATGTATTTATTTTGAGATTTTGAAATTTTGCTCAACATAACATTTGAGTTTGACACAATAAGATTTACAATTCATTCAGTTCCACCTCAAAATCATAAAAAATGAATGAGTTATGTTCTTGGGAAGTTGACCAAAAATTAGGGTTTCAGTCAAAATGACCTATAATGTGTTGCAAAGGATGATGATCTTCCAAGTTTCAAATCAATTTTTGATGAACATGAAAGTTGTTCATATTGTCCTTAATAACATTTTTTCTCTTGGGATCATCTCCATTTTACCAACACATAAAAAGTTAGGTCTCAGTATATTTCAAAATAATCAGATGAATTGACTGATCAACTTCTCAAGCCCACCACTCATATCTTGATGAATTGATGATTGAGGGCACTCAAATAAGTTTAAATATGCATGGAATGATGAATTAAAGAACTTCCCTTGATGGTATTTGACCATGGGTTGAGTTTGCTTCATGAGCAAGGCACAGTTGATGAAAAGATGAATTAGGGTTTCCTTGGGAAACAAACCTCAAACCCCTTGACTTGCTTTGATCAAAATGATGAATTGAGATACTAGGGAGGCATATTTGATGGATGAGAGTTTTGGGGAACCATTGCCATGCTTTCTTTCATCTCCTCTTGACTTTATCATTGTACAAAGGATCTCCTAGAAGCTCTTTAGACCTTGTGATTGCTCAAGCTACAAACAAGAAATATTAATGACATATTTTTGTGCTTTTGGTTAGTAAATAAAAATGAGAAAAGCAATGATATACAATTCAAGCATGCTTGGTGATCTTAAACCACTCACAAGAGGTCCCACCCAAAGGCAAGGGGAACCAAGATGCTTAAGATCCTTGAGGCTTTGCAAATGCAATGTTATGATGCCATGAGGGATCTTAGGGCCAAAATTGGGGTCTTTCAGATGCCCCTATTTAAGGTCATTCTAACCGGAGATATGAAGGTTAAAATCTTCGTCTCGACGAGGTAGAATGGGTTTAAATAATAACAAAGAGAAGAATTTTTGTCCCTAAGAGACCTCATGATGCAGATGTATGTATGCAAAAAGGAGAATACTTCATGGGGATATGTGTCCACAAAGAGAAGAGAAGTCAGGAGAAACTGACAATCCACATGAGTAACACACTCAACGGGACAGAGACTCTAGGACTCTTATGGGGATAGAAAAAGGTAAATTGCGTGAGCAGGGCACGACTTAAAACTTGGGAAGCCGAATTCCAAAAGAATAAATCAATGGAAATACCCGAGCTGACTCAAAGGCGCATGTATTGGGGAATATGCCAATACATCGAAATTATCCACAAAGGATACTTCGGATGAAAATCCAGACTCAGATGGGGGAAATCCACTAAAGGACCTCGCTGGGGAACATCCAAACAGGACTCCTCTGAGGAAAAACCAGGGTGAGGTATTACCGGTTACTAGGTAATAAGCTCAAAGAGACATGTGATCAGAACACCGGTATAAGGGTGAAAGAACAACATGCTCGGGGAGAATGAATATCTGAGACCAGTATAAGGGTGAGAGATATTAAACATCCAAAATCATCTGAGGAAAACCTAAAAGGTATATTTCAACTCAGGAAAATTTGACTCCACGTGGGACAATAGTCATAATAGGGAGCAGAGAGGAAGGAACACCAGGGATATCGGTTACTGGGCATATAATAGGTGACCGACGAGGGCGTGAATTGGGGAATATTCCCAAGACACTCATCATCCAAAGGAGGGCTAGAAAGCAAACTCAGTGACAGGATGGGTATTCGACTCCGCAAAGGGGATACGAATCTTACTCGACTGGGGAAGAACAAAGACTTCGACTGAAGAGTGCATGAGACATATTATCTATTACCGGTAGAATGTAGATAACATACTCGCATGGAGGATTATCCACAACCGGTTACTGGGTTAATAAAGGATAAATCGACCGAAAAGAAAGGTCATCGGGGATACCGAAAATCAGGTATAAAAATGATGACCAATCAAAGGGAGAAACAATCATTACCAACCGAGGGTAAAATGAAAGATGACTTGCCGGGGATACATTGACAAAGGCCATGATCCGGGAGACATACCCAAAAAGGGTGAAGGACTATCAATACCGAATATTGGATAATGATAACCGTCATGGAGAGGATTACATCTACCAGATACTGGGTAGAAAGCCGCGGAAAAGTAACCGTCATCGGTTAGGATGAACAAAAGGTTAACTCTGCCAAGGGGATAAAAATAGGGTTTACAACTACCGGTATGAGGGTAGAAAACCATAGGCTCCGCCGTGGAAAAGATGGATAATTACTGGTTACTGAGCAATCATTCATCCGAACTACGGGGAACTGCAAGGATAATCTCTAGAAGCCAAATCTAGGAACAAACTAGAGATGCACAATGAAACAAGACTCATCCCTATGAGGATATAACTCAGTGGGGGGTTCCATCCCAATATATGTGTTGGAAGGAAACAACAACAACCATCATCCACGAGGACATAACTCGGTGGGGAATATGGAAGAAAGGATAAACATTTTCTGCTTATGGGGCTGACTCTTTATGGAGAGATCAGACACAAATAATCTGCTTGGGGAATATATGACCGACTAGCAGAAAATAACAAACAAAGATGTATGGCAAAGGATGCAACATGAATATCTGAATGTTAAAATTATGCATATATGCGTGATTTATGTATGATGAATGCTGACAGAACAAACATATCTAACACAAACAAGTCCACTGATCAATTGAATAAACATCCGGTACTACATCTCAAGAGAGAAGGCCAGGCTCAGTGGGGAACATCCCATCTGTAGAGGATCAGGGGTACACGGACCTCCGCAAGGGAATGATCAACAACCAATCCAACTGGGAACGGGATCACAACACAGAGAAGTTTCGCTGGGGAAGCCGCTCCACCGGGGAAATTATCAAAGGGGATGATGGATCTTTGTGGGGATACAACCATCAATCAGAAGCTTCCAAGGGCACCAAACCAAGAGCTCACACCTGCTGAGGAGGAAGGAGGCTGAATACCTTTACCACACACTCTGCTCGGGAGAGGAAACCACAAAAAGGGCTTAGGAGGAAGAGGATACCAACATGCCGGGAATATGAACAAATGTCTTACCCTGTCGAGAATCTTACCATCCCTGGGAGAGCACTGAAGACATCCTAGTATTCTTTCATCATTGTGAACGTTCACTTTGTTTAAAAACTAGTTATGAATAGTTTAATTATTTAAAACAATGATATTTCTCAATTAAAACATGCAAAACATTTGTTGAATAGAAACAAATAAGAGTGTAAATAATTAGATAAAGGCTCAAAATTTATTTGATGGAATGGTAGTCTGCAAATGGCCAGACTCCATGGATCTTTACAAATTTGAAATTGGTGATATATATTGGAAAAGGGCTACATTGAACATAATGACCATTTCTCCACCAACTCTGAATCCGATGTATTTGAAGCTTCGGTTGATGGTGACTGAGCGAGAATCTCTGACGGATGACAGTTTGTAGAACAAAGTCTTGTCAGGATGCAGTTACTTGCCAAATCCCTATTTTTTTCCTATATTGCCCTAGGGTGAGGTACTCAATCTAGTGGGATACATATTCATTATTTTTTATATGTCTCTAACTTTTGCCTGGATCGCCCTTTCGGGTTTTCAATCCACCGAGACGCTCATTTTTTGCCTAAGTCTCCCTTCGGGTTTTCAACTTAGCGAGCTATTTTGTTTTTATTTTTAGGTGAAGTATTTCTTGATTGCATCTGAATTCACAGGACGAGTGAAATCCTCCCCATCCATAGTTGTAAGTATCAATGCACCGCCTGAAAAGGCTCTCTTGACAACATATGGACCTTCATAGTTTGGAGTCCACTTGCCCCTGGAATCGGGCGCGAAAGACAAGACTTTCTTGAGCACAAGGTCACCCTCTCGGAACACATGAGGCTTGACCTTCTTATCAAAGGCTTTCTTCATCCTTTGCTGATATAACTGGCCGTGGCACATGGGAGTCAATCTCTTCTCTTCAATCAAGTTCAGCTGGTCATAACGATTCTGAACCCATTCAGCGTCAGTCAACTTGGCTTCCATCAAGACTCTCATCGATGGGATCTCCACCTTTACTGGGAGTACAACCTCCATGCCGTAAACAAGAGAAAAAGGGGTTGCCCCTGTTGAAGTGCGGACAGACGTACGATATCCATGCAAAGCAAATGGAAGCATCTCATGCCAATCTTTGTACGTAACAACCATCTTCTGGATAATATTCTTGATATTCTTATTAGCAGCTTCAATAGCCCCATTCATCTTGGGTCTGTAAGGAGAATAATTATGATGCGCAATCTTGAACTCGCTACACAGTTCTTTCATCATTTTGTTGTTCAAGTTAGATCCATTGTCAGTAATGATCTTATCTGGCACACCATACCAGCATATGAGTTGATTCTTGATAAATTTCATGACCACCTGCCTGGTCACGTTTGTATATGATGCCGCTTCAACCCATTTGGTGAAGTAACCAATTGCTACGAGAATGAATCTGTGACCGTTGAACGCTTTTGGTTCTATCATGCCAATCATGTCAATTCCCCACATAGAGAAAGGCCTTGGTGATGAAATAACATTCAGAAGTGTCAGAGGGATATGAATCTTGTCCACATAAATCTGACATTTATGGCATTTCTTCACGTATTTGCAGCAGTCAGACTCCATTGTCAGCCAATAGTAGCCTGCTCTCAACATCTTTCTAGCCATGACATGTCCATTGGAATGAGTACCAAATGAACCCTCATGGACCTCAGTCATTAACAGGTCTGCTTCGTGTCTATCCACGCATCTGAGCAGCACCATATCAAAATTTCTCTTATAAAGCACATCTCCATTGAGGTAGAAACTGCCTGACAATCTCCTCAAAGTCTTCCTATCTTTCACAGATGCCCCAGGCGGGTAAATCTGGCTCTGAAGGAAGCGCTTGATATCATAATACCACGGCTTATCATCTTGCATCTCCTCTACTGCAAATACATGAGCTGGTCTATCTAAGCGCATCACGGTAATATTGGGAACTTCATTCCAAAGTCTTACCACAATCATCGAAGCAAGTGTAGCGAGAGCGTCTGCCATCCGATTCTCATCTCGAGGAATATGATGGAAGTAAACCTCAGTAAAGAACGTCGAAATCCTCCTCGCGTAATCTCTGTATGGAATGAGGCCAAGCTGATTCGTTTCCCACTCACCCTTAATCTGATTAACAACGAGGGCCGAATCACCATAAACATCGAGATGTTTGATCCTAAGATCAATACATTCTTCCAATCCCATGATACAGGCCTCATACTCAGCCATATTATTCGTGCATTTGAAAGTTAGCCTTGCTGTAAACGGAAAATGTGTGCCCTGAGGGGTAATGATCACTGCCCCAATACCATTTCCATATTGATTTACAACACCATCAAACACCATGCTCCATCTGGAACCAGGCTCTGGCCCTTCATCGAGCGTAGGCTCATCGCAATCTTTCATTTTCAAATACAGAATCTCCTCATCTGGGAAGTCATACTGAACTGACTGATAATCCTCGATCGGTTGATGTGCCTAGTGGTCAGCCAAGATACTACCTTTAATCGCCTTCTAATTTCGATACTCAATATCATACTTAGATAACAACATCTGCCAACGGGCAATCCTCCCAGTTAAAGCAGGCTTCTCAAATATGTACTTGATTGGATCCATTTTGGATATCAACCAAGTCGTATGATTCAACATATACTGGCGTAAGCGCTTAGCAGCCCAAGCCAAAGCACAACATGTCTTCTCAAGCATTGAGTATCGAGACTCACAATCAGTGAACTTCTTACTCAGGTAGTAGATAGCATATTCTTTCTTCCCTGATGCATCTTGTTGACCAAGGACACAACCCATTGAGTCTTCAAGAACTGTCAGATACATAATCAATGGTCTCCCTTCCACAGGCGGAGACAAAATCGGGGGCTCAGTCAAATACTCTTTAATACTATCAAAGACCTTTTGGCAAACCTCAGTCCAATCATGAGACTGATCTTTTCGGAGGAGCTTGAATATTGGTGCACATGTGGCAGTCATGTCGGATATGAACCCGGAAATATAATTCAAGCGGCCAAGAAACCCTCGGACTTGCTTCTCAGTTTTGGGCGCAGGCATCTCTTGTATTGTTTTGACCTTTGCAGGATCAACCTCAATACCTCTTTCACTAACGATAAAGCCCAATAGCTTGCCGAAATGGACTCCGAATGTACACTTGTTGGGATTCAGACGAAGCTTATACTTCCTCAAACGCTGAAAAAGCTTCCATAAGTGCTCTACATGCTCAACTTCCGTTCTTGACTTCACAATCATATCATCATCATATACCTCGATCTCCTTATGTATCATATCATGAAACAACATGGTCATAGTTCGTTGATACGCGGCTCCAGTGTTCTTCAAACCGAAGGGCATCACTCGATAACAGAATGTTCCCTAAGGTGTGATGAATATTGTCATCTCCATATCCTCGGGTGCCATTTTGATCTGATTATATCCGGAAAATCCGTCCATAAATGAGAAGACATTGAATTTAGCTGTATTATCTACCAACATATCAATGTGTGGTAGATGGAAATCATCTTTCGGACTAGCTTTATTCAAGTCTCTATAGTCCACACACATTCAGACTTTTCCATCTTTCTTAGGCACAGGCACAATATTGGCCACCCATTGAGGATATGTAGAAGTCACCAGAAACCCCGCATCAATTTTCTTATGAACTTCTTCCTTGATCTTCACTGCCATATCGGGATGAGTTCTTTTGAGCTTCTGCTTCACAGGCACGCACTCAGGCTTCAAAGGTAGGAAATGTTGCACAATATCTGTATCCAGACCGGGCATGTCTTCATATGACCAAGAAAAGACGTCGACATATTCTCGTAGCAACTCAATCAACTCCTTCTTAACAGATTCTTCCAGGAGTGCCCCAATCTTTACTTCTTGCACACAATCTTCAGACCCCAAGTTGACTGTTTCCAGATTCTCAAGATGCGGCTGAATGATCTTCTTTTCATGCTCAAGTAGACGGGTAATCTCGTCAGGAATCTCTTCAACATCATCTTCTTCCGCCTTAAATACAGGGAATTCAAAGTTAGGAGATGGTGTTGGATCATTATGTTCAATGGGTTTGATCAACCTGCATAATGGTTTTGGATATGAAAAGATTTTAGAATTCAAGCAAGGCAAATCGTTATGCAGATGAAAAGATTGATTTTATTTTTATTTTTAGGGTTTTATGTGATCACCATTTTCATGCAAAAAGCAAAAAGGGAAAATAATTGAAAAAACAAACATTTATCATGAATTTATTGAATGAAAATATCATTGTATTTATGCGCCAACAATGTCATCACTTCTCCTTTTGGCATGGGAGAAGGGTTTTCAAACACAATGAACATTACTTTGACTTATGGATAACTGTCGGAATATCAACAGCGACCCAATTATTGCAGATCCCTCCAGGGATGATAAAGTTACCAGAATCCTCTTCGTCTTCTTCCAGAATGGTTGCAGCCTCTTCATCTTGACCAGTGTGGATGAAACCTCCACTTTTGAACAAACCTTGCTTGTTGAAGACCCCAGAAGAATAGCCGATGCCAACCCGGGATTTATTGTCTTCCAACTCAATCATTTGCCCCAAACCAGCAGTTGCACCATGCTCAATGGCCAACTTTGCATCTTTATAGGAAGCAAATGAAGGAGTTCCCTTCTTAATAGGTTCAACAATAGATAAAGCTTGGAAGGGAGTTCCAACTTCATCCTCAACATCTATATAAGAGAAGGAAGACAAATGGCTAACCAGGAGAGCCTTTTCTCCCCTACCACTACCAGCTTCTTATTCTTTACAAATTTCAATTTCTGGTGTAGGGTGGATGTCACGGCGCCAGCCTCGTGAATCCATGGTCTGCCTAGGAGACAGCTATACGATGGGTGAATGTCCATAACCTGGAAGGTAATCTGGAAATCACTTGGTCCAATTTTAACTGGGAGATCAACCTCACCAATCACAGTTTTGCGAGACCCATCGAAAGCCTTCATAACTACTCCACTCTGCCTCATGGGAGGCCCCTGATATGACAACTTCGCAAGAGTGGATTTTGGAAATACATTTAATGATGACCCAATGTCCACTAGCACATTGGACATGGCATCATCCTTGCAGCTCATGGATATGTGTAATGCCAAGTTGTGGTCTCTTCCCTCATCGGGGAGATCAGCGTCACAAAAACTTAAATTGTTACAAGCGGTGATATTTGCAACAATACTATCAAATTGCTCTATCGTGACGTCGTGGTCCACGTACGCCACATCCAACACCTTCTGCAAAGCTTCTCGGTGTGGTTCTGAATTCATCAGCAATGATAAAACAGAGATTTTGGATGGCGTTTATAGAAGCTGATCAACCACGTTGTACTCACTTCTCTTGATGAGCCTCAGCATCTCATCACAATCTTCTTTCGCATTGCCACTCAGGCCAGCAGAAGCAGGAGTTCTCAACGTAGAAGTAGGTTTAGCAGCAACAAGTGCCAGATTCAGAGCATTCACAACATTCCCAATCGGGCTTTCAGCATAATCAGCATTGTCATTCCTTCGAGCGTCAGCTTGCGGATTCGGCGGAGCCGAGAAAACACGACCGCTACGGGTCAAGCCGCTGACATCGACAATATTAAAAACTGACGAAGAGGGCAGGGGAACCTCTTTCCCATTCTCCAATGCTACAACATTATAGCGATAGGGGACTGCCTTCTCAGAAGAGTACGATATAGATCCGACTGGCTTAATAGTTAGAGCAGGAGAAGCCTTCTGCTTGCTACCATCATACTTGATGGCAACAGGCTCAGGTATCCAGAATACCAGAGAAATTACGTTGACCTCAACAACATCTTCATCAACATTTCTATTTTGAAAGATCTCAATGACTCCCTCATCTAGCATTTCCTGAACATCCTTGCGCACCTGGCGACAACCTCTCTGATTGACAGAACAGACTCGACATCTATCATGGTCGTGCTCATAGTGGCTATAGTCACACAGCAAACGATGCATCTCAACCAGCAACTGTCGGATATGACTGACGTATTTGACTTTATACTTACCCGGACAGCCCTGGACCATATTGACAGATTTCCCATGCTCGGGCAATGGGTTCTTCTTCACATTCGAACCTACGTCCTCGAAAAATAAAATCCCACTTCTTACAAGGTCTTGCACCTTGGTCTTCAAGGGATAACAATATTCCACGTCATGTCCGGGAGCACTGAAATGATATACGCAGTGAAGCTCAGGCTTATACCACCACTGGGGGTTAGTAGGTACAGCGGGAGGGTCTCGTGGAGTGAATAACTTTCTATCAATCAAAGATGGATAGAGTTCAGCATAAGTCACCGGAATTGGATCAAAGGTGACCCTCTTCCTCTCGTAGCCGGTGCTGGTATTGTTGTTATTGTTTCGAGGCTGGTAGGCCTGTTGTTGTGGACGCTGCTGTTGTTGATGATATTGCTGAGTTTGTTATTGTTGATAATGCTGAGCTTCTCTGAAAACAGGTGCTATATGAGCCACCTGATGCTGGTTGCTAATGGGGCGGGCAATCTTCCTCTTCATAGAGGGTCTTCTCTTGACATGGGAAGACACAACATGTGCCTCTCCCTCCTTCTTCTTTGCAAAGCTTCCATATCTCTTTGCTGAAGAGCCTTCGTCTCGAGTTAAACGTCCTTCACGGACCCCCTCTTCCAGTCTCATTCCCATATTCACCATCTCGGTGAAGTCTGAGGGAGCACTGGCTATCATTTTCTCATAGTAGAATGAACTCAAGGTCTTCAAAAAGATCTTGGTCATCTCTTTCTCCTCAAGGGGTGGCACTATCTGAGCTGCCAACTCGCGCCACCTTTGGGCGTATTCTTTGAAGGTCTCTTTCTCTTTCTTGGACATTGCCCTCAATTGGTCTCTATCAGGAGCCATATCCGCATTATATTTATATTGCTTGACGAAGGCCTCACCAAGATCATTGAAAGAGTGGATGTTCGAACTTTCTAGACCCATGTACCACCGGAGAGCGGCACCGGACAGACTGTCCTGGAAATAGTGGATGAGCAATTGGTCATTGTCAGTTTGCGTTGAAATCTTGCGAGCATACATCACAAGATGGATGAGAGGGCATGTGTTTCCCTTATACTTCTCAAAGTCAGGTACTTTGACTTTAATAGGGATCTTTACGTTGGGCACAAGGCACAACTCAGCAGCACTTTTACCAAAGAGGTCTTTCCCCCTCAAAGTCTTCAGTTCCTTGCGAAGCTCAAGGAATTGGTCTTTCATGTCATCCATCTTCTCATAAACATCTGGACCTTCAGATGGTTCAAAATGGTAGATGGTATCTTCAACTCTTGGTAATGTGTTCACAACAGGAGGTGGCACTGAAAGGACCGGGCTAGATGCCGGCAAAGGAGCAAGGGTAGGAGCGAAACCTTTTGGCATGAAATTGGCAGGCATTCCCCACGGGAACCCGGCCGGCATAGATGGCACAAAGTGGGTTGTTGCAGCAGGCACAGTAGAAGTTACGATCTCAGAAATGACCGTCCTCTTGGGAGGAGTTAAGGGTGTCGGAGAAGACTGGCTCTGGGCAGCCATGAATGACTCCATCAGGGCAGTCAATCTGGCTACTTCCTCCTTCAGCTCGCGGTTCTCTTGTTCCAAATGATCCATCAGTTTTGAGGAGTTGGCTCTGATGTAGTACCGGTGAGTCAGCTTGTCTTCAAAATAAATGAAGAACACATAATTAGACCATAGGACAAGAAGCCTGGAGCAAAACCTGCTTATGCGCATGATGCATGCAATGCTTGTGCGTATGATTTGTTTTTATTATCAAAGGCACTTTAGAGTTCTATTTGCAAACATTGGAAGTATTAAACATTTATCATGTAGGGAAATATCTCGTCAATAATATCTGGGAAATGCTTTTACATCAAAGAAGTACAACACGGGTAGCTAAATACAAGAGAGAAAGAAAATGATCATCCTATGGATCCCTAGAAATAATCATCTAAAGCTCGAGAGACTGGAAGATAAGATGCACGAAGCCTCTTTACCTCTTCCTCATAGGCTGCTTCCATATCTGCCTTCTCCTTGGCGAGTCGATCGTACTTCCTCTTCCAAAACCTGGAAGACTGAGGAAGTAGAGAAGTCCAAGCATCGCTAGGATCATCAATAACCTGATGCTCGAGGAACTCTATCAAAGCATCCTTCTCCTTAATCTGTTGAAGCAACTCTTCTCGTTCACGGATCCAAGCACGTGAACGGTCTTCGTCTCTCAACTCCTCTACTCCTTGGTCAAGGAGGGTTGAAGGCCCAACCACAACCAAAGGTGTAGGTCTCGGATACTCGTAAGGCATGAGGTATTCAGCAGCTCTCCTTCTAACCCAAGAAGTATAAGGTTCCAAAGCAATACAATTCTTCGGTCCCAGCTCCTTCATTCCTTTCCTATGGATCTTGCTCCAAGCACGAGCCATCCTGCCTTTCAGGCCTTGGGGATCTTTACCCTCCTGAAAGAACACACCCTCTAACAGAATGTTATTGGGTTTATCCTTTAGGGGGAACCCAAGTTGACGACGTGCCAAAATAGGGTTGTAGTTAATCCCACCACATGTACCAAGAAGAGGCACATTGGAGAATTCACCACAAGAGTCAATAATCTGCACACCATCATACACGCGGTTGTACCAAAAGATATCATCATTAGTGAGATACATAAGTCTCGTGAACCACCGTAGACATCCTTTGTTCTCCTTGAAGGCGACCGTCTGCGGTAAGTGAGAAATAAACCACTTATACAACAGAGGCAAACAGCACACGATGGCACCACCACCCTTTGCATTCCTCATATACAAAGAAAAGTAAGTGTCGCCCAATAGAGTCGGAACGGGATTAGGAGTAGAGAAAATCCTAATAGCGTTCACATCCACAAATTTGTCGATGTTGGGGAACAACACTAATCCATAGATGAGAAGTACAAATATGGCCTCAAAGGCGTCCTCACTCATGGCCTTCCCATACATAGTAGCTTGAGCAATGAGGAACTCAGAAGGGAGACCTTGAATTCCACCTTTGGTAGCCATATGAGCACCAACCAGAGATTCATCTATATGCAACATATCAGCTATCTCTTGAGAAGTAGGAACACTCTCTAACCCACTGAACGGTAACTGGTCTAGAATAGGTATACCCACAAGGTAGGCATACTCCTCAAGCGTAGGCAAAAGTTGGAAATCCGGGAAGGTGAAGCAATGGTACAAGGGATCATAAAACTGCACCAATACCCTCATCAATCCTTCGTCCACTTAAGTAGTCAGAAGAGAAAGAAGCTTCCCAAAACGAGCCTTGAAACCCAAGGGATCTAGTACATAGGATGTCAAATTCCTTAACTCTTTCAAGTCAGGTTGTCTGAAACTGTACTTCTTTGTATTCCTTCTTTGTCTTTCCATGTCTGAAAATTTGCAAATAGACCTCTTTAAGTTCCTTGAAAATTTTCTTATTATTGATGATATGGATGTGTATGAATGCATGAATGCATGGATGCAACAATCACACTCAAGGATCAAGCAAAGGACACCAAACAAAGGTCATGGGATGGATCATGTCATCCTTAATATCAATCATTCATTTTGGTGGATTATGGTTTACACCTTATCAACACCCAAGTTCCATTGATGTTAAGGATACATGAACGGATCAACCATGAATCGAGGGTTTGTTGCAAGTCACGAGCACGAAGTCTCGATTAAGAACCACCCAAAGGGAGTGTACTAGAGTTTAAACCTGCCAAACATGTTCTACAAGAGGTTCCCATAGTCATCATCCCATCTTTTGGATATTATCGGGTAAACGACTACTCATATTCCAAAAATATTCTCAAGAGAGACTCTTATGAGTGTAGTATCGCGTAACAATCGTATCAAATCTTACACTTGAACGACTTTCGCACTACATCCTAAGAATAGGCCAAGATGGGCTTGGTAAACTAAGGTCTATATTGGAAAGAGTAATGTCTAACCACAACTACTTGTGTGACATTATTGATCCCAACATGACCTCCACCAAGTGAATGGACTTGCAAGTCAACTTGCTAAGGAATAACTCCACACAAGTCAACAAGACTATGCCATTCTCCTATCCTAAGTGCACTCGAGTTTGGGTATAGAACTCATCTCACAAAGATCACCAAGCATACAAGGAATTAATATTCAAGCAAATCAATCATTACATACAATACAGTAATCCCAAATTGCACAAAAATATGTCACAAAGCAATATACAATACAATACAACAAATATGAAAAGTAGGCAAAACCCACTAGGCAAGACTCCCCAGCAGAGTCGCCAGTTTTCTGTAGCGGGGTATTCGTTACCATTAGAGATATTGACTAAATCCAAGGTAAACCATACAAGTCGAGTCGCCACCGCACTTCTATTTATCCAAAGGAATGGTTAGAAAGCGAACAAAAACCTAAAAGTTTTATCAAATCAAAAACTAGTAAAAATGTCAGAGATCGGGGTAAGGGGGTTGGTTATGCAATGGGAAGGTTTTAAGCACCCAAAACATCCTAGGTACTCCTAGGGAGCCCTTTTCATACTTGTTGTAAGGTTGGTATTTTGTGAAAATTTGTTTGTGCAAACATGATTGAAGAGATAAGAAGAGAATATACAAGTTTATTTACATTTTGTGTTTGGATGGATAAACCCATTGCCTACGTACCATCTTAAAAAAGATTAGGATCAAAACCTCGTAGTTCGGCGTAAAAATCTAAAAATGAGTTGGTGAATTGATTGGTCCAAAAGCCTTAAGGTCTTTTGTTATCCAAGGGAGAAAACTCACCCTAAAAAAAACACAAATCCACCATGTGAGGATAGCTTAAACATGCTAGTGAGGGATTAACCCTATAATAAGCATGGAAGACTCATTGTCCATCACTAAGGATATAGGTGAGTATTACATCTACCTCAAGGATAACTCAAACCTAATAGCTAAAGGTTATGAAAAGTTTGATTAAGAAAGTGGCCACTGAAACCACAAAAAGACATTTGAATGGGTTATATTTACCAATGAAAAGTATTTACAAAATGTGGTCAAAGTTAACTTAGAAATTCAATTCAAAGTAAGTGTTATGAGAAGTAAGTTTGAAAATCAAAAGCATAAGGCTTAGGTTTCTAATGTTAAAAAAGTGTTAAATGTTTGCACAAAAGTTTTGGCTTGGGTTAGAGTGGAGGGAGAAGAAGAATGGCTAAAGTCCTAATCAAGAGATAAGGGATAAGAGAACAAGACCACAAATGGAGTTCCTCTCTTGAGATCATATTGATGATCCAAGTAGCTCACATCCTTTGGAATATGCAAGCAAAATAAGTGTAAGCTCAAGCAATCAACATAATCAAACGGGCTCTTAGAAAATCCCCAATGGCTCTTGTATCTTTCACTTTTTGATGAACATGGCAATGATTCTTCAATTTGGCTCACATAGGATCCCCTAGCACAAAAACACACACATCAAAAATTTCTATGAAGTAAATCAAGAATGGACAAGAACAAGTTTAGAGGTCTGGTCCTTCTAATCCATCTTCAACATTAAGGTCCCTTTTACTCCAATTTGCATAGGGAAAGTCCTAGAAACTAAGTCCATTTGTCCATTTCTTTGCACTTGGTCCACAACAATCAAAAACAAAACACAAGCACAATAATATATACACAATTATGTGCTCAAGTGAGCAAAAGGCAAATTACATTAACATAAACATGTGCTCAAATGAGCAAAGGGGGAAAAGCAGATGAATAATATGTACAAGAATAGTAAATTGCATAAAAGTAAAGAGCAAAAAGTAAATGTTAATTGTTAATGGTTAATGTTAGTAGTTAGTGTGCCATAAGGAAAATTTAGCGCTATGTTAAGCAATCGTAATTGGACTTATGTAGAAGTCACAACTATCTGAGGCCGGTCAATAATAATGTAGGCAACAACACAAGTTAGAAGTCTTGATTAGTGAACCAAGTTCCAACAACTTGCCATGCCAAAAAGAAGAAGAGAAATGATCTTGTATTGGTTTAAGTCCTTTGCATGATTTAGAAAGCAACCTATCCTTAATGCAAAGCCATTCACTTGATCATTTGATTAAGATGAATTAGATTTGAATCAAGGAAGATTAAATCTCCCTAATCAATGTTAACTTATCAACCTTTAACTCATTGATCAAATAGAAAAGAAGGAGAAGAAGAAGAAGAAGATGGATAATGGAAAAGAAGAAAATAAAATGCATCACATGAAAAGGAATGTACCAATCCATAAATGTTGACCAAAGATAGGGAAGATCAAGGTCAAACCATAAAATCAGAAATGAGATGAAGATTGGAAGTCAAGAAATAAACAAAATATTTTTTGGCATTTTAATATTTGAAAATAAACTTGAATTAAAATATTAAAGAAAGGTCAAACTTCAAAATCACTTCAAATCAACTTTAAAAAGTCCAAGTGAATTACCCCAAGTTCAACAAGGTCAAACAAAGTTTGACAAAAAATTTCAGCATTTTTAAAAGTCAGAAAACTATTTTTAATCAATTAAAAATGAATAAAAATAACCTAATTGAACTAAAATCTCAAATAAATCTCAAATCAATTAATAAATTGATGAGAATATTTTGCATAGATCTATCATCATTCAAAGAGGTTGAGAAAATATTTTTGTATTTTTTGAATATCAAAAACTATTTAAAATGAATTAAAAATAACCATAAATGAGAAAATTCACAAAAAATATCAAATGATAAAATAAAAAATATTAAAAATCATTTTTAGAAATTAGAATTAAAAAGAGAAATAATGCAATGGGTCCCATATTTTTTGGAATTAAAATGAGAGAGTTATGAATTTTTGAAATAAAATGGAATTAAAGAAAATAAACAGAAATTAAGAAAATAGCAAAAATCAGGAAGCGTTGGATGACTTCATTAATTGACATGGCAACATCCAATAGATCAGGAGCACGCGCGTACCATAGTTATTAGTCAACTGAGAAACATATTGAATTATAAAAAGTCATAACAATGGAGCGTGGAGATTAGATCTGGAGATTGAGATCAATGGCTCACATTGAATCTGGTAATGAGACGGTGGCCAGCGGCACCGTCTTCTCCGGTGAGCTCCGACGAAGGTCAAAAAATACTGAGATTCAAATGCTCACTAAAATGGATGATCCAGACACCATTCGAAAGGTGAAGTGATGTACATCACTCCTATATCACTCACTTCCACTCTAGATTCCTATTAAGGGAGAAATCAGAGATGGAAGTTTGGTGATGTTCAACTGAACTTGCTCGATTTCAACAATTAAGCACTCAATAATAATGCCTCTATAGAGAGGACTTCAGACAACATAATATCAAGGCCAATGGATCAAAGTATAAAGAGATTCGAAGCAAAAAACAGTTGATCAAAACCTTTGGAGTATGAAGATTTGAGTCCCTTTCCTTGGTTCCTTTTGCAAAACTGAACTTCAATAGATCAAATGATGAAGATCTAGGAACTTTAGATCTGAAAATTCAACCAAATGCAATTGAATTTCAGAACTGAATTTTTGAAGAGAAATGAATTTTGTTCCTTTGGTATGGTTGGGGATTCACTCTTGCAGCATTTCAGGCGCCCTTAGGTTGGAGAATTATGAAGCATAGCACATGTATTTATAGCTGGAAAGGGCTGAGTGCATGAGTTTACTCGTGTGCATGGCAAATGGATTTTTCATTGCATGGGCTTGTGTGATCATGTGGAAGGCCCAATGAAGACTGAAATGACCTGCTGAATTCATGTGAATTGCAAATGGACATGTACAAGAAGTATAAACAGCTCATGCATGGCAATTTGAATTGAATTTCACAAAATGCACTAAATCTTCATGCCTTCGAAAATGGTGCTTCCAAACTCCAAATGCTACCTCATGATTAATGGTTAGAAAGCTTGTTGCATAAGGAACAAATTATATGTTGATCAAAATTTCAATTGGGCCTTGGAAATTAGTGAATTTTGAGTTTAAAGTGTAGGGTGCAAAACATGCATAAGTGAAGTTTCCAAATTTGGCCAATGTTCAAGCCCTTCTGTCTCAATGATGCAAGCTCCAAATGATAAAACCCATAACATCAAAGTTGTATATATTTTCAAGACAATGAATTTGGACTTAAATTTTGAATCATTTGGATTTTTAATGAAGACGTTATGGGCACTTGAAGTTGGACTTTTTTCCACTTCAATGCATTTGGCCCAAAGTGACCTATAATGTTTTGCATTATCACATGTATTTCTTTTGAGATTTTGAACTTTTGCTCAACATAACATTTTACGTAGACACAATAATCTTTCCAATGCATTTGGTTCCACCTCAAAATCATAAAAAATGAATGAGTTATGTTCTTGGGAAGTTGACCAAAAATTAGGGTTTCAGTCAAAATGACCTATAATGCCTTGGAGTGGATGATGATCTTCCAAGCTTCAAATAAATTTTGGATGAACATGAAAGTTGTTCATGTTGTCCTTAAGAACATTGTTTCTCTTGGGATTATCTCCATTTGACCAACACATAAAAAGTTAGGTCTCAGTATATTTCAAAATAGTTAGATGAATTGACTTTTTAACTTCTCAAGCCCACCACTCATATCTTGATGAATTGATGATTGAGGGCACTCAAATAAGTTTAAATATGCATGGAATTATGAATTAAAGAACTTCCCTTGATGGTATTTGACCATGGGTTGAGTTTGCTTCATGAGCAAGACACAGTTGATGAACAGATGAATTAGGGTTTCCTTGGGAAACAAACCTCAAACCCCTTGACTTGCTTTGATCAAAATGATGAATTGAGATACTAGGGAGGCATATTTGATGGATGAGAGCTTTGGGTAACCATTACCATGCTTGCTTTCATATCCTCTTGACTTTATCATTGTACAAAGGATCTCCTAAAAGCTCTTTAGACCTTGTGATTGCTCAAGCTACAAACAAGAAATATTAGTGACATATTTTTGTGATTTTGGTTAGTAAATAAAAATGAGAAAAGCAATGATATACAATTCAAGCATGCTTGGTGATCTCAAACCACTCACAAGAGGTCCCACCCAAAGGCAAGGGGAACCAAGATGCTTAAGATCCTCGAGGCTTTGCAGATGCAATATTCTGATGCCATGAGGGATCTTAGGGCCAAAATTGGGGTCTTACATCCTCCTCACCTACAACAAAATTTTAGCACACACAAAGAAAAAGAAAAACGAAATAAATTGGAAATCAATCGCGTGGGTTGCCTCCCACGAAGCGCTTCGTTTAACATCGCATGGCTCGACGGTCGTCAACCTCATTAGGTGAGACGCACATGGTCAATCAATCCAGATTCTTGTCCTATGTAATAGGGCTTTAACCTCTGGCCATTCACCTTAAATATATCCCCATTGGTTTGATTCTTGATTTCTATCGCTCCGTGGGGAGATACCTTATGCACAACAAATGGCCCAGATCATCTTGATTTCAATTTGCCAGGAAACAACTTGAGCCTAGAATTGAACAACAACACCAGTTGTCCTTCCTAGAAGTTTTTCTTAATGATTCTCTGATCATGCCACTTCCTTGTTTGCTCCTTGTACATCTTCGCATTCTCATAGGCCTGATTACGAAATTCTTCTAACTCGTGAAGTTGAAGAATTCGGGATTCACCGACTTTTGCAAGATCACAATTCAAGAACTTGGATGCCCAAAAGGCTTTGTGCTCTAATTCCAGAGGGAGATGACAAGCCTTACCATAAATCAGTTGATAAGGAGACATACCGATTGGGGTTTTGAATGCGGTTCTGTACGCCCATAGTGCGTCATCTAATTTGACCGCCCAATCTTTTCTTGAAGCATTCACTGTCTTTTCCAAAACCTGTTTTATTTGTCTATTGGATACTTCAACTTGCCCACTCGTTTGAGGATGATATGGAGTGGCAATCTTGTGCTTCACATTATACTTCTTCAATAAGTTCTCCATGAGCTTATTTAAGAAATGTGTCCCTTCATCACTAATAAGTGCCCTTGGCACACCAAACCTTGAGAAGATGTTTTGCTTGAGAAAGTTTACCACTACTCTCGCATCATTAGTAGGGAGGGCAACAACTTCCACCCATTTTGAGACGTAGTCCACAACTACCAGAATATAATTCTTCCCGAATGAGGGTGGAAACGGCCCCATAAAGTCAATCCCCCAAACATCAAATAGTTCCACTTCAAGCATGCCCTTTTTGGGCATCTGATTTCTCTTAGAAATATTCCCTGTCCTTTGGCATCTGTCACATTCTTTCACTATGACTTGGACATCTTTAAACAAAGTAGGCCAGTACAACCCCGACTGGAGGACTTTTGCGGCTGTCCTATCTCCACTAAAATGTCCCCCATAATTTGAATCATGACAAGCTTTTAAGACTTCATTTTGTTCTTCTTCCGGGACACATCGACGAATCAGTCAGTCTACCCCTTTCTTATACAAGAATGGTTCGTCCCACAAATAGAACCTGCAATCATGAAGAAACTTTTTCTTTTTTTTATAATCAAAGTCTTCAGGAATTATGCCACCTACAGATAGTTTGCGTAATCGGAAAACCATGGAATGCCCACCACAACGAGGATTCGTTCATCAATAAACTCATACTTGATTGGGTGTTCTTCTTCAGTCTCTTCTATCGGGGACATTCGAGATAGGTGGTCAGCAACTATGTTTTCACACCCCTTTTTGTCTCGAATTTCTAGATCAAATTCTTGCAACAGCAAAATCCACCTGAGCAGCCTTGGCTTCGAGTCCTGTTTAGAAAAAAGATATTTCAAAGCAGCATGGTCAGTATAAACAATTACCTTTGTTTCCAACAAGTATGACCTGAATTTGTCAAAGGCATACGCCACAGCCAGTAGCTCCTTCTCTGTGGTTGCGTAATTCATTTGAGCTGGATTCAACACATGGCTGGCATAATATATCACGTGCAGGAGTTTGTCTCTTCTTTTCCCCAAGACTGCCCCTACTGCTATATCACTCACATCGCACATGATCTCAAAGGGTAAAGACCAGTCAGGAGAGATCACTATAGGAGGAGACACCAATTTATGCTTCAGAGTATCGAAGGCCTTGTTGCACTTTTTGTCAAACAGAAACGGAGTATCCTTCACAAGCAGACTAGTTAATGGTTTGGTGATCTTGGAGAAATCTTTGATGAACCTACGGTAGAATCTCGCATGTCCCAAGAAACTCCGTATACCTTTCTCATTAACTGGAGGAGGGAGATTGGCTATCATCTCTACTTTTTCCTTGTCAACTTCAATTCCTTTATGGGAGATTTTATGGCCTAGCACTATCCCTTCTCTCACCATGAAATGACACTTCTCCCAATTCAGGATCAGATTGGTTTGTTGACATCTTTCCAGCACAAGTGACAGATTATACAGAAAATTTTCAAAAGAAGATCCGAATACAGAAAAATCATCCATAAATACCTCCATGTGTTTCTCAAGCATATCGACAAATATTGATGTCATGCACCTCTGAAATGTTGCTGGTGCATTACACAATCCAAACGACATTCTTCTATAAGCAAAGATTCCATACGGACATGTGAACTCCGTTTTCTCTTGATCTTCAGGTGCCACCGCAATTTGGTTGTACCCTGAATACCCATCCAGAAAACAATAGAAATCATGACCTGCCAATCTTTCCAACATCTGATCAATAAAAGGTAAGGGAAAGTGGTCCTTCCTGGTTGCGGTGTTCAGTCTCCTGTAGTCAATGCAGACTCTCCAACCTGTTACTGTCCGAGTGGGGATCAACTCATTTTTCTCATTTTTTATCACAGTTGTTCCTCCCTTCTTCGGTACCACATGAACTGGACTCACCCACGAACTATCAGATATTGGGTAAATCAATCCCGCATCTAAAAGTTTAACAACCTCCTTGCGAACGAATTCTTTCATAGCTGGGTTAAGTCTCCGTTGAGGTTGAACAACTGGTTTCTGATCATCCTCCATCAAAATCTTGTGCATACACAGTGTTGGGCTGATTCCTTTCAAATCTTCCATCGCCCAACCAATAGCACCCTTGTATTTCTTGAATACTTTGATTAGCTCTTCTTCTTGAGTCTCTCTCAAACCTGAATTGATGATTACTGGACATTTCTCTTCATTGTCTAAAAAGACATATTTGAGATGTTCTGGTAATTGTTTCAACTCAATCCCCTTTTTTATATCTTGCCTTTCTTCTGGAGATACTTTAGGTCGAAGCTCTTCCCACCGTTGTGGTCGAGAATGAATCCAAGGAGGTTGTGCCTTCAACATGGACACCACTTCAGATTCTTTCTCATCTATTCCTTCAGTATCCTCAATGATAGATAAGCTTAAAACTCTTTCTAAGGGAAGCTTGGGTGTTGTGATCTGCATAGATTGAGCAAACATTGTATCCAGAACTTCAATATTTTTACTTGCACCTTCGTCATCCTTGAATTTCATAGTATCTCTCACATCAATTTTTAGCTTTTCATCATAGACTTTGAGGGTCATAGTTCCTTCCTCGATATCTATCACGCATCTTCCAGTTTCAAGAAAAGGTCTTCCCAAAATGAGAGGGATTTCCTCGTCTTCCGGCATTTCGAGTACCACAAAATCCACCGGGAAAACAAACTTATCAATCTTCACCAGAACATTTGTTGCTATACCATAGGGTCTCTTCATTGAATGATCAGCAAACTGCAATGTCATGCGAGTGTCTTGCACTTCTCCTAACTCCAGTTTTTTGTAAATCGAAAGGGGCATTAGACTAACACTTGCTCCCAAATCGATTAGTGCATTCTTGAATGATCTATCTCCAATGGTGTAAGGAATAGTGACAACACCTCTATCTTTTTTCTTCACCGGAATTTTTAGGCCCTGCAAAATAGCACTACAAGTTTCAGTTAGCATAACCGGATCGCCCTCAATCGACCTCTTCTTCGATATGATGTCTTTCATGAACTTGGCATATATCGGCATTTGTTCTAAAGCTTCAACAAAAGGTATGTTGATCTCGAGCTTCTTGAATAACTCTAAGAACTTCTAATTTTTTTTTCATTGAGATCTTTCTTCTTTGTTCTTGTAGGGAAAGGAAGAATGATCTTTGGTTTTTGTTTCTCTTGCTGGCTTGCCGGTTTCACCACCACTTCTTCAGCTTGTTTTGGCTCTTCTCTAATCTCTAAATCAACTTCCAACAACCCATCTTCTTCGACCTGTTCGTCAACTTGTTTTTCATTAGCTTTTCCTTTTCTTGTGACCACTGCTTTGATGTGACTTTGATCACGTGGATTCACAACTGTTCCACTAGGAAGTGTGCCAGGTACCTGGGAACTGGAAGCTAACTGTTGAGCTATTTGACCCATCTGAATTTCAAGATTTTTTATGGATGCTGTAGTATTCTTCTGATTATTTTGAGTCTCCTCTTGGAACTGGATGTTGTGAGCTGCCATCTTTTCAATTGCAATCTCCCAATTTGCCTTCTTTGGGACTTGTTATTGTTGTTGCTGATATTGGTTTTGATATTGGCCTTGTACCTGTTGTTGCACATTCCCTTTCTGATCTCTCCATGCAAAGTTGGGATGATTCTTCCACCCCGGATTGTATGTGTTGGAGTAGGGATTGTTTTGCTTTAAAAACTTGATATCTTCTATCTGTTGTGGTGTTGCAAAGCAATGAACAATATTGTGTGGTCCATTACAAATGTCACACACATTGTTTGGTGCCTGTTGTACTTGAACCACTTTCTGAGCACCTATGTTTAGTGCCTTCAACCTTTTCTCCACCTCTGCAACAACTGCTTCTTCAATTTTTACCTGTTTGTTTGTTTCAAGCTTCAAATCAATTACTGCAGATTTGCTTGACACCCTATCATACAACTCCAGATGCTCATTTGAGGCAATTGCTTCAATTATCTTCTTCATACCGGTGGCTGTTGCAAAGTTAGCTGAGACTCCAGATGCTGAGTCAAGGATTTGTCTCGTTTGAATTCGAAGACCATTAACAAACATTTGCACATGCTCAGTTTCATCCATGTTGTGAGTAGGACAAGCCACTAGAATTCTCTTGAATCTTTTATAGGCATCTCCTAGTGACTCACCCTCCTTCTGCTTGAAATTTAGGATCTCGTATCTTTTTCTCAGTGACACTGATGCAGGAAAATATTTGTGCAAGAATGTTGTTTCCATCTCCTCCCATGTAGTGATACTGCCAGCAGGTAAGGAATAAAACCACTCTTCGGCTTCATCTGCTAAAGTTAATGGGAACATGCGAAGCCTTATTGCTTCTTCATTATGTCCAAGCATTTTAAGCGTTGTGCTCATAGTTAAAAACCTTTAGAGATGCTTGTTGGCATCTTCATTCACTCTTCCAAAAAAGGACCGCCTTTCGAGTTGATTAATTATGCTGGGATGCAACTGAAATTGTTCTACATTTACCGGTTGGTTTACAATTGTCATACGACCACCCGGAGTGTTGTTTCCACCATAGTCACCGAGAAGTCTCTCTGGTGGTGGTGGATCTGCAACCATGACCTCAGGAATTGTTTCTGCGTCTGAATCTGAATTCTCTGAGTGCACTGAAACAACTTTCTCCTCCGCTTTTTCTGGTATTTCCAGTTTTTCTTGCTTAGCGTGTCTCAGTCTAGCGCGAAGAGTTCTTTCTGGATCTGCGTCAAAAGAAAAATCCGCTGAGGCCTTACCTCGCATAAACAAGTTAGACAAATATTAGAATTGAATAACAAGATTGTCACAGATAAAAATTTGGTTGACGAGCAACAAAATTTCAATAGAATAAAAATTAAAATAGGTATTTTGGCAATCCCCGACAATGGCGCCAAAAACTTGATCAAAAAAATAGCAAGTGTACTATTCCCAAGTATCGATCTCAGGGATTGCGTAGGAAATACTTATATAACAATAAACACAAAAAGATAGTGAAGAATAATTGATTAAGATGAAACGTGCTAGGGTGAGTGGTTGATTTAACTAGTTATGAATTCAAGTCAAGATTTCCTCAATACACATGAAGCATTCAATTACCTAACCTCAGAATGTTCTTCCTTAAGTCCTTAATGAAGAAACTATTAAACTATCAATTCTTACTCAAATGTCCATTCAACTAATCATTGGTTTTAATCATAAACAATATCAAGGTTTATCGTGATTTACAAAAATTCCTAGTCCTAGGTGTTGCAATTATAAACCCAATTGTGTGAAAACCCTAACAATCACAATCCTGTTATTGATAGTCATAGATCTAATTGTATTTGTCCGATACAAAAGCATAATAACATCACACAATTGAATTGAAATATGTAACATAGTAATAAGAACATCCATGGTTCGAATTCATAATATAAGATCAAATAAGGACCACCCCTCTAGCATTGGGGGGTTTAGCCTCTCATAGTATTCAAAGAAATCATAGTGTGGAAATTAAACATTACAAAGAATTAGGAGATTTTGATCTTCAATGGTTGATGCCCTTGAATCTCGCCGTCTTCAAATCCTCCGTAGTAGCTATATTCTCCAGTGCAATGTTTTTCTCTTGTACGTCCAAAAGTCCCATTCTCTTTCTCTCCAAAGTCTTCTAATAGCCTCAGATGGTTTTTTCTCCCAGCAAGAAGTCCAAAATACCCTTAATAAACAGGGCAGATCCACACAACATAAAGTAGAATTTCTCAGCCGCGTCCATCAACATGGGTCGTGTAGATTCACACGGGTGCCCGTGTTGCTCTTCAAAAGTTGTGTTTTTCAAAGCAAGCTACAGAGGCATCAACACGGGCGCCCCGTGTTAACCCTCTATTTTACCTCTTTGAGTGCTCCTTCCTGGCAAATAACACGGGTCGTGTTGATGTACACGGGAGCCCGTGTTGACCTTCTGTATCTTCATATTTTGGCCTTCCGGAGCATCCAACACTCAGCTATTAGTCCTTTTGAACCTATGCAACAACCTGCAACACCAACACTACCAAATCGAAGCATAAAAGAGACTTTTTGACACAAACATGTAACAAAATGCAATGCAATAATAAACTAACGAAACATGTTAAATGACTTTAAAACAACTAAAAACAACCAAAAATCTTACCAAAGTGATGAAAATATGTCGGATAAAAGGTGGGAATTCAATGGAAATGGTGACCGATCACATAGCAAAATTTATTCAAGGTGGAAGAAGTGAACATTTGACTTGGTACTTAGAAAATGTTCAATTATGTTTGATTTTCCAAACTTCCACCTCAAAATGCATCATGATCCAAGATTCAAATGGAAAAGTATTCAACATGATAGTTGTTCCCCTTGATCTCACCTTTCCAAAAAGTATAAGATCACCTCATTTGGACCACGATTGAGGGACTTGCACATGGTTACTTTGTTGGGTTTGTTTTGGCAAGATTTGGATTCAAATGATCATTTCCCTTTGCATGCTTCCATGTGATAACCTCAGTACTCATTATGCATAAATTGAAGTTGGATTGCATCATTCTTTAGGCCCAAATCATTGCCCATGCATCCATGCACTATGGTTTCTAACTTTGTCAAATTTTCAAAGGGTGTAAAAATGAACTTAGTTGCCTATATAAACAAGTGCGTTGCCTCAGAAATAACACACACACCTTGCCCAAGCTTTGCCAAGAGAACTCAGAACCTCATACCATATAATTCCTTAAAGATTTCTTTGAAATCGAGTTTGAATTTCACCTTCTGTTTTGAAGTTCGAACTCCAAGGATTCATTGCCTTTTTCATCTCAATTGATCACTCCAAGCAAGAGGAGGAAGAATCAAGCGAATCCAGGTCAAGATCAAGATGAATTTAAGCTACTCAAAGGTGAAATTTTAGAAACTTTTCTTCTTCGATTCTCCCTTATTTCTCAAATATTTTGATTGATTTTTTGTATGCTGAAGTCCTACCAATGTAGGCAACAAGATTGAGTTAATTTGAGGTCAAATCGAAGCAACTCAGATCATGAACCTCAAATTTCAAATCCATGTATCTTTCAATATACTTGGAATTGGAAAAAATGGAGTTCAAATTCGTGCTCCTGAGCATTTTTCCTTCAAAAACATGTACTCATTTTTCATTTTCCATTTGGTTTATGGTGGACCAGTCCGGTGAGGTCTACTGGAGAAGATGACCGGAGCCCTAGCTCCGGTGGTGTGCTGGCATGTCCTGAACCCTTTGATCATCATCCCACGTTTTAATCTGGTCTCTAGCTTTTAAATACCAATTTTGCAACGCGTTGACTGCAGTGTACCATGGAACGCGCGCGCTTGGCCATCAGATATGCCACCTCAATTAATGAGGGAGATCTGATGGGCCTTGTTTTTTTGAATTTATTTTTATTTTTTGAATTTCCATTTAATCCACTTATTTTATTTAATTCATATAAATTTCATTTTTAATCCAAAAAATACGGGACTTTCACCAAAAATGTTTAAATATTTTTTTTCCAAATCTCTAACATGCACTAACACCTATATTTTTATTGCCCGACCTCAGATAGTTGTGACTTCTACGTAAGTCCAATTACGATTGCTTAACATAGAGCTAAATTTGACCCTCAAGGCATAACATTCTAGTAAGTGAGATTGTAAGTCTCCCATTCTTCATGGCATTGTGTGGAGACTTGACCTTTTTTCCTTTCATGGGAGCTAGTGGCATACTTGTTGAATTATCCAAGTTGGATCCCTTCTCATGGAAGATGTCTTGTGTAACACCTCAAAATTTGCCCTCCTCTCTTGGGACTAGCATAACATATTACATATCATTTTTAGGTCATTAGGCATTGCATATTGCATATCATGTGGTTACATTGTGCAAATCATCCTCCCAAGTCTTGGTCAGAAGATAAGAGGTCATGGTGCATGCTGGGGTTTCATTGGACCAATCATTGATCATCTGAGGATGTGGAGGTCCAAATTAGGGTTTCATGGTTCTCAAAGGATATTGGTCTTCATCTTGTTTGAAATGATACATCATCATCATCATGGTTTGATTTCATCAAGTGTTGAAGCAGATTCCTTGAGATTAGGGTTTCGACCACTGGTCAACCCTAATCAGTTGCATTGGGCCAATCAGGGCATGATCAGGAGATGGGGTTTATGATAGAGATGGGGATCATTATTTGGTTTTATGGAGCTTATTGAGGCTAGGGTTTCACCCTTGAGCCATTTCATCAGAAGATTGGAGCTCAATTGGATCAGTGCATTGCCAAATTCATCTATCAGTTGAAAAAGTCAACTGTGGTCAACTGTACATGATCTGATGAATTGGGAGGTGGAAATGAGTTGGATATACTTCATTCATGTTGGAACAAGTGTTATTTGACATGTCAAAGCTTAAGAATGGAGAAAATCAAGTCAGAACAAAAACTGCCAAAAATAGAAAGTGACTTGTAATTGAAGTTTCCAAAAATGGAAAGTTTTTGACCTCAAGACCACGTGTCCAAGGAAGCTTCAAATGAAAATTTGCTCAACATAAAAGTTGTAGATCTTGTTCTCACCTTTTCAAAAAGTCCAAGAACTTGAAAATCCCATGTATGGTTGTCAAGCTATGGTCCAGTGGATTTCAAAAATGACCCATAATCAAGAGGGCATAACTTCCACATGGAGCATCCAAATTGGAAGTTCTTTATATGCACAAACTCCATTTGACATGTACTTTCATGGTGCATAATTGGATTTTTTTCAAAAGTGGTCAATGCAAAAAGTCAAATTTCAACTGGACAGTTAAATGAACCAGGGGCAAAATTGTCCAACTTGTGAAATAATTGGAATTTTTGAGTGGGGATTTTTGCAACACCTCATAAATGGTATTTGAAAGTTGTTGGAGTCATCATAATATGTTAAAGCTTCATGGTTTGGAAAATAGCTTTTGGAATGAACTTGAACAATTGAAAAATAGCCATTCACATGTGAATTTCCAAAATATGCATCCAATGAGCATAAGCCAAATTGCAACAGCTCACACATGTCATTTTGAGAGTGTGTGAGCTGTCCATGAGGTGGCAATGAGCTGGCATGTGAAAGTTCAATTTTGCCCTTGCTTGAAAATGACATCTTTGGTTAATCAATTCCATTTGGCTAATGAGAGTGATTAAGTGGTAATTAAGCAAGGGTATATATTGTTAATCATCATCAAATCATAACAGAATTTCACCATTCCCAAAATCAGATCCAAATTCTCCAAATTCATCAAACTTTTCTCAAGAACACTTCACACCAAAATCCCAAGAACTCTCTCAATTCTTGATCAAATTCGAAGATTCTTGTTGTGTTGATCTTCATTTCTCTCATACTCCATCTGTTTTGGCAAGGCAAGTTCCAATTCTTCTCCATTCTCAACTGTTCAACCTTGAAGCATCCATGGCTTTTGGAATGTTCGAGCACTAGAAGCAACCTGGAGCTGAAGCAATCATTCTAATCACTTTCTCCATCATCAAGCTCCATCTGTTTCGAGGAAGTGAGCTTCAAAACCTCACGAATCTTCACTGCCTTCCAAACAAGGTTACAAATCGAATCTCATGAATTGTTTAATGCTTATATGCGTTTTAAAGTTCGTTTCATGTAGAGTTCAATGATATAATTAGTTTTGGATTTGGATGAACATAGAGGAAGTTAGGTTGATTAGAAGCTTTGATGTTAAAACTTAGAATGCTCGATCCATAAAGTTTAGGAAGAACTGGACAAAATCATGAGTAGATTCGTGATCCTGAGAGTGAGACCTTTCCAATGAGTATGAGTTTGTGAATTTTGGTGCTGATTTGCTGTTCTTCATGTTCGTGCATTTCTGGAAAAATCTTGATGAAAGTGATGAAGTTTCTGGAAATATTTTATGTTTGATCCGTGTATTTTCCTTGCCGCGTTTGAAACATGTTTCCCGCGCCCAAACCAACCAATCCCGTGCCTCCACTGCGTTAATAGAACGACCGTGTTTTGGACCTGGACACGAAAATTACAAAAATGCCATTATTTCTAATTAATTTAAGAGAACACTTAATAAATATTATCCAAATCATTTTCATCTTAAAAAATTCATGAAAAATTATTAAATGATCAGAAAAATGTGTGGATTTTTTTGTTGACTTCCTAATTCCCTGTAGAATTTTGTTGACTTATTTTTGGAAGTTGTGCTTGGTGAATATTTAGTTTGACCTAGGGATGTTTCACATGTGTGCATTTTTGATACATTCTACCATATCCATTGTGAAATTCTCATGTGTACAAAGAAATTCTTGAAAATTTTTGTGGTAATTGTAGACTGGTTGATGTTTATTTACATGTAAATTTCATGAATTTTGGATTCCTGGTGTTTGAGTTATGAATTTTGGAATCTAGGTGTGACAATTTGTGTCACACCTCATTATGTCAACTTGCTGGATTTATTTGAATGGCTTAGGCTTGTTAGAATGATATGAAATTTTGCATGGATGTTCATTAACATGTTAAGATGCTATGTGTATTTTTCTGGATTTTTCCATTGCATTTTCAATTTGATTGCTATTTTTCATCTCTGATTGGTCAATTGTGCAAGCTCATGTGATACATGTTGGTAGATTTAATGTGAAATGCTCATATGGTATTGAATGATCATGAAATTTGGTATGATGATAATAGACACATTGTATGACATCCCTGTTTTGGTCCCATTCATTTATTTATTGTTTACATGGACTCATGAATTTTTGAAGTGAATGCATGTGTTGATGTTGTGATTTGGCTCATATAATTGTGTCTGTTTTTGTTGATTTTCATTGACATGGTTCCCTTTGCCCAATTAAGCTAAAATTTGACATGCCATACCTTGATTATGTCCTGTTTAGATGTAAATTATTTGAGGATTTTTGGAATTGTTTTGATATGGAATTGAATGCAATAGTTCTGTTTGGATGTTTGGTGTTCCATTTGAACTAGTTTGATTTGTTTTGTGCATAAAATGAATATAGTGAATGATATAAACATGGGAGCAATTGTGTTTGCTTTGGTTTGGCATTAATTTGAGTTTGGTTGAGAATACCTTGCTGTTTAGGAATTTTTCTTGCTTTTGGACCCTAGGCTTGGCCTAGTGGTCTAGTTTCTAACATTTGATTGAGTTTTCAGGATGAAAAGGTGCAATGCTTATGGAGAATGATCCAAGTCAATTCAATTGATGTTGTTTGATGTTTGTACACTAACATAGCTTTGTTTTGTAGGTTGTGAAGTTTGGGCTTGAGCTCATAGCTTGCCTTTGTTGTGCATTAGTTTGGATAGTCTGACTGATTAATACTTGCTGTTTATTTTTGTCTGTCTGAGTACTAACTGTGTTTGACTGTTTCCAGGTACTTTTAGTTGCTCAGTTCCTTGTGAACTTTTGCTTTGCTTTGCTTAAGCAACTTGCATTGAGGTATAACTTCCTAACTTCATGTAGTCTGGAGACCCGGTCTGTTATTTGACCGGGCAAACTGTCTGAAGTCCTCCTTAAGAGGCAATGTTTGTGATTGTTTAATATTGTGCCTAAGCAGGTAAAGTCCTTAATCAAGGCAATTGGTGGAAGGTAGGGATATGCAATCTATCCCCCACTATTCAGTTGAGTCTTCTCCTTGCTCCCATTACATGGTTGTAGCATTGAGATCACAAGCCCAAGATCTTGTGCAGTGCACATTGTGTCAGAGTCTCTGAGTATAGAAGGGTTCCCCCATTCTGGACCCATGCTCATTTGTCAGAAGCTCTCCCTGGTCAGGGATAAGAGCTGTGAGGTCTGATCCTCACTTCACCCTTCATCTGCTTCACCTTAGCCTCGTAATGGCAAGGTTAAGAGCAAACACAGCCCGTACAGATGACTTGCTGAGGCAGTCAAACCTATTGTGTGAGCCCCTTGTTTGGTTATAGTGCGTGCTATGTGGATATCTGTTTGAGATGCTTGTTCTCATTCGATGTATGCTTGAATTATTTTGTATGCTCGTATGCTTGCTTCTTTCCTGGATAGGAGTAGTTTGCTTATGCAAGTAGGATAGAAAACTGAACTTAGGGTAACGATGCATGACAACACTAGGCTCAAGTCCAGCTCCCTAGTAGTGTGTCTTTCCCTGGTTTCTGGCTAGTGATTCATTCCCTTTCAGGGGAACTACATCGCCCTGATCCTCGTGCCAGACGAGGTATGTAGGCAGGAGACCGTGCGAGGTCTCTCCGGGCACCCTTTTCTTTTTTGCTTGTGTTTTGTTTGGCAGCTATCAGGCTCGAGTTCCCGACTCCCTGTTAGTCTGTGTGTGCCGTTTCTTCTGACGTCTCAGCGTCTTCTTCTGGTTTGCTTGATGACTTGTAGGCTCGAGTTCCCGACTCCCTACTAGTTTGCATGTTCTTTCTTTCCCTTGAGGGGAACTACATCGCCCTGATCCTTGTTCCAGACGAGGTATGTAGGCAGGTGGTCGTGCGAGACCACTCCGGGCAACCTTTTTCTTTTTTGTGTGTGTTTACTTGTTATCTGACTGTGTGTTTGGTTCGGATGCCGACGTAATTCCATTCAGTGGTTGTCGGGCTCCACGTTTGCCCTTTTGAGTGTGTTTTGGTTCGGATGCCGACATAATTCCATCAAGTGGTTGTCGGGCTCCATGTTTGCCATCTGTTTGTGCGTTTTGTGTTGTTTGGCGTGCGTAAGCCGAACTACAGTGGCTCTGATTCTCGTTCCAGACGAGATATGTAGGCATAGGACGCGATGTCCTATCGAGCTCCCTTCTCTTAACCCCACCTGCGTTCCCTGTGTGTGTGTGTGATGTTTAGCAACCTTTTCTTTTCTTAGAACGTGGATCCCGTCGAGTACGACAGACGTGAGGGGTGCTAATACCTTCCCCTTGCGTAACCGACTCCCTTACCCTTTCTCTTTGGTCGCGAGACCATTTCCTTTCCAGGTTTCTCTGAGCGTTTCCTTTCCCTATTTTGGGATAAATAACGCGCAGTGGCGGCTCTGTGTTGTGTTTTTATTTGAGTCTCGCCGGTTGTTTTTTCGCGGATGCGACATCTTGGTTTAAGGATTCATACTTGTGAATGAATGGTTGAGTGTTCTCCAAAGGATGACTTAATTAATTAAAAATCACCACTAACACTTGATTAACTTTTGACCAACATTTGACTAACTCTTGTTAATATTGCTTTACTTTTAAGTCATTTACTATTATGCAATTTAAATTTCAGTCATTTATCATTCATTGCCATTTACATTTCATATAACTTGTTTATGATTATGTCATTTTCACTTTTCTCATTTGAGCCATATCTTGTGATTGTAGATATTGTTTGTGTGTTTTGGTTTTGTTTATGGTCTTAGGACCTTAAAATACCTAATAACAAGAAAAAAACCCTAAAAAACATTTGGTGGACTGTTGAACTTGATCTGAACTTTTGGGCTTAGGATTAGGAAACATTCCTTGTGCAAAAAGGACTTGGGAAATGCCAACATTATGAGACTGAGCCTTCATCTGATACAAGCCTTGAGGATTTCTTGGATTCATCTACTACTCTGTCTTTGTGCTTAATTATTATTTTGATCTTGTGTCTGATGCTTTGCTTTGAGTTGATTAAGGAATATTTCATCTGATACATGAGAAGACAATGAAGACTGCTAGCTATTGGAGTTGCTTGCTTGGATGTGGCTATCTTTTTTTGATGCATTGATCTTCATGATGTCTGGATATTGCTCATTGCTTATTGATTATTGGTTGATAAATGTCCAAAGGAAAATGGGTTTCTATATGACATTCTTGTCTGTTGGATTGCATCCCATTGGTCAGATCTTTTCAACTCTTAACTTTTAAATTTTTGCTTAGGATAACCTCTTCATCTCCTCCCATTTCTTAAATTTTAAAATCTCTCCATCTTTTCAAAAACTTTCTTTGCTTGTGATTTCCAACTTAGACTTTGTTTTAACAATTAGAAACTTTGGCCTTATGCCATTGAATTTTCAAACCTTTTCTTAAATCAAACTTGTAAATAAACTTAACCATATTGACTTAAATTTCAAAACACAAAAATAACTAACAAATCCATTCAAACTTTTGGCCCTTTGTGGCTTCTATTACTAACTTTTGTTAAAAGAAATACACCAACTCATTTGAAATTTTTACCACGAACTACGAGGTTTTGATCCCTCATTTTATGTTGGTACGTAGACACAAGACCCAAGGTCTTGTCAAACACAAAAATATAATCAATGAATTCTTTTCTCATCCCCACACTCTATTTTTATTAAACATCATTTATACCAAAAACATATGCACACAAAAAGGGCTCCCTAGGAGTACCTATGATACTTTGGGTGCTAACGCCTTTCCTCTGTGTAACCAATCCCCTTACCTGTAATCTCTAGCATTTTATTAGTTTTGATTTGAAAACTTCTTATCTTTGGGTTTTGTTCGTACTTTTCCATTTTCCTTTGGAAACAATAAAAGCGCGATGGCGACTCTGGTTTTATTGACATTAAGCTTATCCATAGCTTGATGGTCATGAATTTACCGCTACACAACTGATGGTCTTTATGAGGTTAATGCGTTTGACCATATGAATGCAAAGGTGGATGCCCTTTACCAAAAGATAGATAGTCTAAGCATCACACCTTCCACACATGTTACTCCTTCCCATATTGCTTTTGTTTCCCCCGTTACATAATGTGAGATATGCAGAATTAATGGAGACAATGATAGAGATTGCCAAATGATCCTCGTTGGAGGGTCCACTCAAGAAAATTCCAATTTTGTGAATGACAACCAGCGGAATAATCCCTACTTTAGCACCTATAACCCAGGGTGGCGAGACCACCCTAATTTATCTTATAGGAACAACAACCCTCATTAAGCTATGGGACCACCAGGTTTCCAAAAAACTATGCCAAATGAGCCTAAGAAATCTAACTTAGATCTTTCGATAGAAAATTTTGGGATGACGCAAACCTGTAAAAACGACGAATTTAGAAATCAAAACCTCCTTACCAATGAAGAACTTAGGCATTTGACCACTAAGATTGACAATGTTGCCACCCATACCAAAATGTTGGAGACTAAAATCTCCCAAGTGGCTCAACAACAAGCTTCTACCTCCATCCCTTCCAGATCATTTCCAAGACAACCTAAGCAAAATCCCAAAGGACATTTGAATGTTGTGATAACTCATAGTGGTAAAAAACGGGTAGTTCTAGTGAAAGAGCAGAAGAGATTAAGCAGAGTATGGAAACACCACCCGAAAAGGAGATTGTTGAAGAGGTTGAGAAGGAGGCACCCTATGTTGCTCATTCTGCCTATAAACCTCTTAATCCTTTCCCACAAAGGTTTGTAAAATCTAAAGTGGAAGTCTAGTTCAAAAAGTTCATGGAACTTCTTAAGAAGATCCACCTCAATGTTCCTTATACTAAGGAACTAACTCAAATTCCCTCTTATGCTAAGTTCTTAAAAGAAGTTCTTTCCAATAAAAGGAAGTTAGGGGACCCTAGAACTCTGACTATGACTCTTGATAGTAGTGTTATGATTCAAAATATAATGATGCCTAAGCTTAAAGATACATGGAGTTTCTCTATCCCTTGTCATATATGCATCATGGACTTTGAGATCGATGCCTTTGTCTGTGTATAAGAAGTTAGTCATGAGGGAGATGAAACCGACTAATATGTCTCTGCAGCTTGCAGATAGATCAGTTAAGTATCCTGTAGGTGTGTTAGAGGATGTTTAGGTTAGAATTGGAGAGTACTATGTGCCAATAGACTTTGTCATAATGGACATCGATGAGGATTACCGAATCCCGATAATCTTAGGTAGGCCCTTCTTAGCTACAACGGGAGCCATCATCGATGTCAAGAGAGGGAAGTTGACTTTTAAGGTAGAAGAAGAGAAGATTGATTTTATTCTTGAAAAGGTTTTGAAAAATACTTCATTAAGAGATTCTTGTTATTTTGTGGATTTGATCACCGATTGTGTTCAAGAGAGCGCACAAGCCTCCTACGGCCAATACATTGGAGGAGTGCTTACTTGCTGGCGCTAAAGTTGAGAAAGATAGCACAAAAGTTATGGTTTATGGAGAAGTTATGGACAATATTCCTATTCCTACTAACCAAGGCTTTGTAGCCCCTATTGTGAAGAGTGATAAACTCAAAAACCATAGACCCCTTCTAGGATCAAAGAAAAGTAAGTCTAAGTATAAGAAGGAAGTGATAGAGAAAGTATGTGAAGAACCAAGCCAAAAGTATGAGCCTCCGCATATGAGGGAGGAAAAGGAAGAGGGATGCATGGTATGGATGAGTAGGGTTAGTTGGGTCCCGACAATAGCCAAGGGAGACACTAGAGATTCTATCTTGATGTAAGCACCCTCCTGAGTTTGAGGGTGTCGGTGGTCAAGGTAAACGACCTTAACCAAAGTTCTACGTGAGAGGCAACCCACGCTTTTTCACACAAATTTGTTTTCTTGTTGTTTTATTTTTCTTTCATTTAATAAAAAGCTCACAAGGATGTAGCAAAACAAGTGTAAATGTTGGAAAAAGTCGAGATAAATCATTTAAGAAACCGTGCCGAGAAGGATCTCACAAAAACATAAATAAATAAAATTTCCCCTAAAAATCCACCCCCATATGAGAACCAGCACCCTGGTACGGGCGGCCGTAGCTGGGCTAGCGGACCAATTTCATGTCTTTTCAATTTTTTCTTTCAAATATGCTTGGGCCCCACCCACCACTCTCTCACCCAATCATCAATACTTACTATTCTTTAAAGCCTCAAAATCTGAATTTTAATCCCCATTATTACAAATCATTCTCTTTCCAAGCCTATCATCTCCTTCAGTTCTCCTATTTTCTTCCATAATTTTCAAAAATCCCCCATTGTTATACAACAAAGAACTCTCACCTTTAACCACTTCCAAACCCCAAATCCTAAGCCACCTTCACAAAACCTTCATCATCCATCACCCTGATCATACTTCCGGGCATAAAATTTCTAAAACACTTACTTTGAATTTTTTGAATTCAACAAATAATGGAACCCAAGGGGAGTGATAAGGGCAAGCGAGTAGAAAAATCATCAAGATATCAGAAGAGAGGAAGCACTAGATCCTCCAACCCTCACAACATTCTCTTCGAGGTAGACACTCAAGTTAAACGGTACTCTACTCTCATTAAGCGGAAGATCACTTTGTCAAGGTACATGTGCAATAACACTCTCTTACCCTTGGTCTTAAAGCCAAAGTAGATATAATGTTCCACTCGATAGGGTTTCTTGATTTTATGCAAAGGGAAGAGCCAACCTATGAGC